>NC_136497.1:7855285-8455285 GCF_053919585.1 Euprymna scolopes
TTTTTGTTTTGTTTTGAAATAGTTTTTAATGCTCTTTACTTGAAATAATTTCAGCGAACCGAAATTAAAACGAAATTTGAAGCGATAACTACTTAAATACATTTTTTTATAAACTACACATGCCATAATCGAATATTCCCAAGCACAAATAACGGCAAACATTAAAATATGTTTATAAATATTCATTACGTTAACGGAACTCTCTTAAATTTTTAACACAGAATGCTCAATTGCTCCTCCTTCAAATTGAAAACGGGGCTCCCCATTTCAAAGTCGCTGCCATTTTGATTTTTTTAAACCGGTTCGTGAATTAAAAAACTACTTAAAAATACAAACCAATGAATTTTCTACCATACAAGTAACTTCAATTGACTATAGTAACATTTATTTCTTGTATATTTATATTATTATTATATATATATAACATTTTCTCTTTGTAAGGAAACATCATTTTGTTGGTCACTCTTGGCTACGAATGGAAACAAAGTTGATATTAAAAAATATATTTTCGCGAAAATTATCTTTACTTTCATCATATTTTTCTTAGGGTAAAATTTTTGAGTATCAAAACCCATCTTTTTACAGCCTCCTCCTTTTCATAACCTATCATACTTTCATCAATCACAGTCCATTTTCTGTAGGCTGGTGTTGAACCCAGTCAACGACGGGTACTTCTGCTATTATATATATAAATATATATATATATATATATATATATATATATATAGATAGATAGATAGATAGATAGATAGATGCATCTAACTCGTTTCTCTTTTTTCTCTTTCTCTCTCTATATATTTATTGAGAATATAAGCACTATGATGCAAAAACAGGTCTAAGGTACTCCCGAACACAACTGCCTTGTGGATACCTTGGTAAAGGAAAAGGCTTAGGTATTAAACCGCGATGAAAAATTTGGTTTGCCTCTCATAAATGGATGAAATACAACATATTTCCGCCAACAGATGCTGCTGCGCTAGCTCCGACCGTATTGCCCGCCATCTGCTTCGGACTTGATAACCAAGGTAATCTTATTACCTACCCTGTATTGCATCCAAAGAGGCAACTCCAGCTTTGACTTTATAGCCACAGCAGTTGGTGCAGTACACCAAACAAAATGCGGAACGTCAGTGTCTCATTAGAAAATTACCATCAATTACGGTACAATTCTATATAAGATTTCACCATATTTCTTCAAAGAGTCCAAAGATTCTAGTGTTTTACAAAAAGCATTCAAAGATAAAATTTCTGTAGATGTTTTTTCATTACACATTCCATCTTCTTTTCAAACCATCGTTAACATAATTTTGAATATGTCATTTATTTGCTTTATTTATTCCAAATGACATTTTCTGTCTTATTTGCAATTCATGGTCTTATTTTTACTTATATTTTTCATTTCTATTTTTCTAGTTTCCGTCATGCCCACACCGTTTTTACTCGAGGGATTTACTTCAGTAACTTCTACCAACTCCCCCTACCAGTTTCTTAATTTCTAAACCGTAAATATAACCCGGCCCACTTTTAATAGCTACTTCATGGCTCACTCATAAATACAGCATCATATTTCACAATTCTAACATATTTCTGTTTGTATCATATCTAGTAGAACAAACAAAATGCTACACATTTCTTATCCATTTTTCTTATACAAAAATATGTATAAAAATAAAATTCAATAAATACAATTAATTTGTTAGCAAAAATATATGCAGAGTTTCAAAAAACAATAGCTCGCGGATGCAATGAAAATCACTTAAGTTCAGTCTTGATCTCGAATTTTTTATTGTTTTTATTTTAATACAGAAGTGTAAACATGCATTTTAGTAGAAAAAATGTTTAAAAATTAAAAAAGTTTTGGTAAATTATCTTGAAAATTATAAATCATTTATTTACATTTAAAAAGGTAATTTTTAAAGTTACGTCCCTTTAAGATTGTTTAATTACCGAAGTGTTCGGGCTGTTTATTGTTTTTAGTTTTAATTTCAATCAGCCTTAAAAGAATCATCCAGTAAATATGACAATTAAGGCCCTATTTATAAGTGGGGCATGATAAGCTTCAATAATGTATCTGTAATGTATTTTTAGAATGA
Organism: Euprymna scolopes; assembly: GCF_053919585.1. Classification (NCBI taxonomy): domain Eukaryota; kingdom Metazoa; phylum Mollusca; class Cephalopoda; order Sepiida; family Sepiolidae; genus Euprymna; species Euprymna scolopes. Next base: position 7,857,379 of record NC_136497.1, read on the forward strand.
TAGCAACGGTTATGTTTTGATGTTCCTGCTTCGCCCCCCCCCCCACTATGGATCTCGATAACTATTTGTCAAATTCATTCAGTAACATTCTACTGCATTAATACTTCATAATCTCACATTTCACATTGACTTCTTAATTTCTTTGTCTGTTCTACTATCATCCATGTTGTTACTAACACACCTGGTTTTTGTAAGACTTCAAATCAGGATGGGAATGCTGAGTCTCATAACTGTATCCAGGTGACATTGTCTGAGGATAGCGGTTTCAATCCTACCCAAAGCAGGCCAGAGGATTAGTTGGCCAAAACGTGGCGAGACAACAACAACTACGGAAGGCAGTAATTACAGGGAATACAGTTACGAGACTGAGTCGCGATTAATCATCTGAGGAAGACCAGCGGAGGAGTTGGCCGAAACGTGGTAAAACAACAACAACTATAAAGATGAGGATAGCAGTCAACTAATATGCAAATAAAAAGATTGATTTCTTCAGTCGATAGTTCGGTTTCATGTCTAAAGCAGAAAAAAACATAAATATGCAGAGAGAATGTGTTGTTTTTCCTGTACTAACTAATTATAAATGATGTTTAGATAATTGGACGAAAAGTGGACGTCTTTGTTGACGACAAAATTGGACTAAAGTCAGATTTTTAAATAAAAGAATTTACATTTTACAACCATCTGAATTAAAATGGCGAATGCACTTTTGAAACCATGTAGAAAAAGACTAAACTATCTTAAAGTATAATTCAACAAAACTATATCTTGATACATTGTTTTATATTTAAATATTGTTTTACTATGAGCGCTCTATAATATACGAACCTGATTTTTATTCATATACACTTCATTTTTTGTTGATTATTTTAATGTTAAGCAATGAGAAATGTATTTCAGAAAATTACTGAAGAAGATTCGAAACTAACAAAATAAAAATTAAAAGAATTATTAAACGCGTTCTTTGGGAAATTGTAATTATATTCAATGACAAATGAAAGCTTGCTGACTTGTTTCAGCCTGTTACGAGTGTGGTAATTTGTGAAATAAAGCATGCGTGAACTGCCAACATTAATTTTGTAAAGCTCAACAAACCAGAAGAACACGTTTTTTATTATGTAAGAAAGAAGTAATTGTGTAAGATATTAGCAGGATAACGCCGAAGGTATTGCTATTCGACGATTGCTATGATCGTTGTGGTATTTGTAAAATAGAATGTTATCATAGCATAATAAATATTTACAGAGAAAATTATTTATTTAAGGTGATTTAACATTAGAAAATGTTAAAAACAAACAATAAGTCTAATATAGGTTGACCTCTAAAGTCTTACGTAGTCTTAAGTTTCTGTAACTTTAAAGTGACATAGACTTTAGGTATAGTTTGGAAAAAAAACACGAACGATTTTATCAGTCGTGAATCGAGCGTGAGCGAGAACGGATCGAGTCGGACGGTGATGGTTCCCAGTAGGGGGATCAGAATGCTATATCTTTCCAATGTGTGAAACATCTGTAATAAACTGCGCTTCAAAACGACTCAAGATTTGTTGACTAAGTATGATGAATTTTATTTGTCTTGTTTCTGAAGATCCGTCAAACAAGACCAAGCAAAGGAACAAGGATGTTTCACCAATCGGTTTTGTGTTAAACCCACAGAGAAATGTTAATTTTCCTTGTTGTTACATGTTGTAAAAATGTATCTGTTGTCGTATATTTTCTACCACTAGACGATAAACATGTAGATAGACGCGCACAAAAAATATACACCCTCACAGAGGATACGTTGCGAGTTTATCCGTGCTTTGTCGTTATTTTCATGGCAAGTGCTCGGCTGAGCTCCATTCTATGGTCCCCCCTCGCCAAACTTTCACAAGAAACACCCGTCTAGCAGAAAACACAATCACTAATTTCCCCCTCTCTTTATTTGTGCTTAAACCTAAACGTAGATTCCATGAGAAAAGCTTATTTCTTTGAACTGTATGCCTATGGAATTGTTTTCCATTTTTCTGCTTTCCAGCCGACTACAATATGGTTGTCTTCAAGTCTAACGTAAACAAGTTTTTGATGAGCCATTCCATATAAGTTAACAAATTTACCGAATCTCCATTACGAACGGTTACTATATTGTCCAATTTCTAGTGTACACCCTTTGACCCTTATCCTCGAGTGGCATCTTGGCATTGATAAGTGGTGATGCCTATATAAAAAAATGTTACGAAATTGGTATGAATAATAACAAAATACAAATTTTGGCCTGATCGATTGCATTAGTTTTTGGAATTGTTTTTCAGAATTATCTAAAGAGACCACAATAATTTTTCCAGCATCCATATAAAAAGTTATGGGTTGAATCCGAAATGGTTTCGATCAGCACTGTTATAAATTTCACTAGAGACGTTTCTTTTTTACCCTAATTTTATCTCTTTTAATCCTTGTAAGAATTCTTTAGATAGTGTTCCTCAACCCTTACTAAGCATGTCCACGTTGATTAAAGAGAATTAGCAAATAATATTTATTTAAATCTTTTTTCTAACACAACAAAAATTACATCTTTATAGTGTTCTAAACTTTATTAATCGTATCTAATAACGTTCTCCATTTGATAGATATACACTAACCTTACTTACAAAAACATAGTATCGCTAAATATTGTGTAGAATTATACGATATATAAAGAGAGAATAAGTCTGGTTTACATTTTTATAAAATAATAGCAAGCTGTGCAGAAAAATAAAACTAGATTACATTATTTAGTAAAGCAACTTTTTAAAGATACAGACAAGAAATAACTCCTAATATTTGCTAGGGTACGTTATAAGCATAACAAGCAACGATGTGATCTTGTGAAGCAGTTATTCCCAGATCAAATCCCAGAGGATCTACTTATGTAGTGTAGAAAGTAATACCTATAAGACACTTATAAAATCACAATTTCTATCTACACCGGAAAATATCAATTTGTGTTCAAGTAATTGTATTAAATGCGACATGGAATAATCCCAATATGAGTCGATTCGTTGTAAGATAGTCAAACAAAATCAAATCAATATAACTTTCCGCTGGTAGCAAAGTGTAGTATATGTTCTGACCCTACACGTCATCAATTTATATTTGTGTTTATTTGCATTATAATTAGTAATATTTTAAGTTGCAATATCTTGTTTTAAAAATAATTATTTTACTTTTATCAAAATTTACATATGAAAGTAATTTTGTCTGTTTGTATGAAGAACAGTCCGTATCAAAGTACAATAACAATTCGTTGTCTAAAGACCTGAAACCTAACATATAAAGGATTTAGACCTGACAAACAAATTCGATTTGCCTTTAGCACTTAAAATAGCTGCTAAGAGGAAAAAATTGAACAATTGGGAATTACCAAGCGTAAGTCGACTTAAAGTTCTCGTCTACGCGTGCATACATATGAATTTATATGCATTTATACATATAAATCAGTTAATTTGTAAGTTTTGATATGCATGTAGACTTAGCTCAGATAACACTGGATATCACTAGAGAGCTAAATATTTTGGTTTCAATTCTATATGATGGCATTAACATCATATGTTTGGAACTGTCGAAATTATTACTATGTATTTGGTACAATATAATAATCAATAAATATTTGGTGCTATGATAATAGATACGAAATTTGCATGAATTAAACAATATTGAAACGTATATTACGGCGGACAGATAGATGTTTATATATAACAGACAACAAATGGAACAAATATTCTTAACAGAAGACCATTTTCATCTGTGTTCTAATGAATGAAAATGTTATATTTTAAAATTACGTGCCGTAAACAAGCGGACAGACAATGACTTTTATAGCGATGTGTAATATAGCAACATTGCTATTTAAGTTCATCAAAATATGAAATAGATATGGTGTTTCGGGGCAGCGCTTTGTAACCTCAACGTATGGGTTTAAAGTAGAATGTTAACGTTGGAATGTACCAAAAATATAAATATGATAGAGGGGACATTAGAAAAAAGGGGGAATTTTTAGTATTGAAAAGTTGATAGGCATGAAACATGACATACATTACGCGATGGTCACGAGTGATACATGTTGATGACGTCTTTAGAAGGAATATGTTTAGTTTTTATACTGGTAGGTTTCAGAATTGAAAGTCAGTTTGAGATCGAGAATCTAGAGGGGGCGACTCGTTGATAATTGGTCAAAACAGCCGAAGACGCTTTCGGGTCAATGTAGATGTGATGTAGACATTAATACAGTTTGCAACTTTTCAATAGGGCAACATCTGAAAGAAAGTTGCTGAAAATCCAGCCGAGATTTCTGGTTTCTTGCGGATGAGTTTTTTGCAGCTTTTCGAATATCGTTACAACAAGGCTAAGATGGACACATCACGTTTTTCCCATTAGCTAATGTACCCCCCCCAAACTCTGTTTCGTCCATTGTATTGCCCGTATTTATATATGTCCTATCATAAATGTTGTATAGACTCAACATCTTAGAGATGACCACAACATTTCACACGCAACAAACTATGTTGTATGTACAAACGTTGAAAATTTATTAGATTAACGTCATACACCATAAAAGACCTTTACCATTGTAAAGACTCGTTCAATATGTACCGGTAATATATATAAACACGGTATATCATTTTTCGATTATAAAAAGACTAGTTTTCGTACTGCTTATACACTCGTTATATCGATGAGTACATAACAGTTAAGTTATTAATCAGAAAACCATTATTAACTTGAAAATAAGAGATTCGTAAACTAATTAATAATTTTAGATAACACTTTAATAAACAAATATACTGTAAAAGTAAAATTTATCTTGACAATTTATAAAAATAGTACGGTCTATTATTAGTATTATTTCGACCCTTTGTGGGTTGTAGATGTTGGCTTAACATATGAAATAATATTGAATTTCCATAGATATACTCCTATCATGCTTACACAATTTTCCCTGTTATTAATTTATGCAATAAAAAATACAGCACCTTTCAGAGGTTTATGTAATCTCCAGAACTATGCGGACAAAGCGTCGGTTTTGCCAGGATGCGTCACCCTATCTGAACCAAATTATATAATTTTGATTTAATAAAAGTAACTGAGAGAAACACAAAGTACTATTCGAATTTTTAGCGATATCGACCCAATAATTCTCGGAGAAACACCAGACAAGCATACCGGCAGATAGATAGACTACGAGAAATATAATATAGATAATACAGCAAACAAAAAGACATGTAATTAATTGTTAAGAGCAATCATATAATCCCCCAAACATACCGCACGATGACAGCTACACTATCCAGCTTTAAAGCATACAGAGTAATAAAACCTCACAGAAGCGTATTACTTTTTATTTTTAGGTAAAATTAGGGTTCGATCTACCGCATGTTCTTTTTAATATTTGTAAAACCTTAACATATAGCTTTTAAAAATTGCAAAGCCTTAACATATATTACTACTTAAAAAACTTTGCAAAACGCTGGCATGTATTACTTCTTTAAAAAATTTACAAAACCTTAACATTTATTAATACTTTAAAAAATTACAAAAACTTAACATATATTACTAACATTAGAACTATGTAAAATAAAGTTTATCTGTGCTTTTATCAATGTAAGCTTTTATCATAGATTATTTTCATGTGGAACTATTTAAAACCGACCTGAACATTGTCCAAACCTTAAGCAATAAAACTCCTCTAATTTCACTGTCTTAACGAATGTGCATGCAATAGAAATCATTTTGATTTGTCAGAAACAATTCCAATCTTTTTGACTTGATACATCTAAAAGTAGTCATCAGAACATTTTTGAACACCAACCACTCTTTTTTTAAAAGTATTTTGTAAATAATGATATTATATTTCCGTGTTTTTTATTATTAGATATTCAATATTGAATTTACTATTCTCCATAGATATTCTAATACACACCAGGGAGCACTACTTTAAATATATGAGTCTGGCCGTCAATAATCATATCAATTTTTTATGCGGTCGCGTGAAAAAATAATTATTGCCCATCTATGGACTCAGAGGATAGATTTTGAAAGATGACATGAGGAATTTTATATTTTAATTGAAATTTATTGACTTTATGAAAAAATATCACAGGATTTTTTTTTTTTTTTTTTTTTTTACACAGTGATCACCACTTATCAAGGCCCGGAAGCCACTCAGGGATAAGGGTTATTGCAAGTACATCACGTTAGTGAGTAGATTTTATGAAGTGTTTAATTAGGGGGGCGGTTCATTAGGAATTTGTTAACATTAGACTTGAAGACATCCAAGTTGTAGTCCGGAGGGAAGCAGGCAGACGGAACAGAGTTCCACAGGCGTGCAATTCTAAGAAAGAAGCTTTGCTCATGAAATCCGCGTTTTGATTTAGGCACAGATATAGAGTGGGGGAAATTTTTCACAGTGGATTCAGCTAGACGGGTGTTTTCCGTGAAAGTTTTGCGAGGGGGGACCAGGGATTGGAGTTCAGACGAGCACCTGCCATGAAAATAACGATAAAACAAGGATAGGCTCGCAACGTCTCTTCTGTGGGAGAGGGGTTGCAGGGTAGAGAAAAGGGCATCCCCCACTAAACCACGAAGTCTATTTTGTACTCTGTCAAGGCATGATAGGCTGTTTTTGGCAGCTCCTGCCCAGATATGGCAACAGTATTCCATCCTTGGACGTACTTGGCTTTTATATAGATAGAGAATTGCATCAGTAGTGAGATATCTTCTGGAGCGGTAGAAGGACTCCACCATCTTTCCTGCGAACTTGGCAACAGACTTGATGTACGTGTTCAATTTCAGATCAGGAGTAAAGGTCAAACCTAGAAGCTTGTCAAAACACGGGTCCTCACCCAGACGAGAGCCATCCATCACAATTGATGCCAGCTGGGGATCAGAGCGTTGATGATGTAAGGATAGGAGTTTGGTTTTAGATGCATTAAAGGTAACCAGCCACATCTTCCCCCACTGAACCACGCGCTCGAGTTCAGAGGAGAGAGAATCCGAGAGAACTTCGTCATTTACAGCCTTTGATGTGTTGTCGTAGATGGTCGTGTCATCAGCATAGATGTCAACGAATGATTTAAGTATGTGTTTAGGGAGGTCATTGATGTAGATCAGGAAGAGAGTTGGGCCCAGGATTGACCCCTGAGGGACTCCAGCATTTATATTGCAGGCCTCCGATTTTTGTCCATCTACCACTACTCTTATGAGCCTATCGGAGAGAAATGATTTAATAATTGAGAAAACATTTCCAGTTATACCGTAGCTGGAAATCTTGTGAAGTAGACCCTTATGCCATACTTTGTCAAAGGCCTTTGATATGTCAAGAGCAATTGCCCTAGAAAGGAAGCCTTTGTCAAGAGATTCACTAATCCTGTGGGATATAACCGTCAGCACATCTGCGGTAGATCTAGCAGAGCGGAAACCATATTGTGTGTCACTAAGAAGGTTATTCCTGCTGAGGTGGTTGACTATTTCTCTATTTAATATTGATTCCAGTAACTTACTCATAACACAGTGAAGACTTATTGGTCTGTATTGAGAGAGAGATGACTTATCACCTGAATTCTTAAATACAGGGCAAACTGATGAGGTCTTCCAGGGAGTCGGAAAGCACTTCTCATTAAGGCAGCGCTTAAATAGTTTCGTAAGTATGGGAGCAAGTTCTGGTTGAAGCTTTTTTAACACTATAATTGGGATGCCATCAGGGCCAGTTGCTTTACTGGAATCTAGGTTTTTTATTAGCTTGGCGACCTCATGCACGGATATTTGTATGTTACCTAGCTTGTTCTGTGTTATAGGAGGAAATATGGGGAGTTGATGGCCTTCGTCGCATAGGGTAGAATTATCTGCAAAGTTCTTTGCAAATAGTTTGGCCTTGTCTGACGCTGACGAGATAACCTCTGGTCCATTGATAATGGTTGGGATAGAACGCACACTTCTGTTCAGGATCCTATTTGTTATTTGCCAAAACTGGTGGGAACCAAGCCGCTGATCAGCTACCTTGGATTTAACAGACTGGGCATATAGCTCTCTTGCATTTTTTATTACTCTTTTACAGTGGTTGCTGGCAGTCCTGAAAGCAGCTTTAGTCTCAGTGCATCTATTACGTTGGTAGTTATGGAAAAAGTGATTTCTGTGCGCGATAGCAGCAGCACATTCTGGGGAGAACCATGGCTGGCTGTTAGGTTTTTGTTGGAATTTTTTAGATGGTATGAATTGGTCTATGCCTACAATTAACCATTCGGTCAGATCTGATACTATAGAGGACACTTCCTTTTTAAACATGGAGTGCAGAGGTAAATCAGATATGAATGTACGGAAGCTATCCCAGTCAGCCATAGAGTATCGATATACAGTACGGTGGAGGGGTACGTCTGATGGCTTCTTACATTTTGTTTTTATCTTAACTGATACGACGGAGTGGTCGGAAGATCCTAAAGGAGAATGAACGGTACATGACCATAGCTCAGGGGAAGTTGAAAGAAAAAGGTCTAAGAGGCTTGCATATTGATTGGGTGTATCGGGCACACGGGTGGGTTCGCGAACAATCTGAGTGAGGTCATAAGCAATGGCAAAATCATGACAAAACCTCCCCTCATCATCTGTCTTATTTGAATGGGTCAGCCATTCCACGTTATGGACGTTGACGTCACCACAGATGTGGATGTTAGCCGAGGGATGTGAAGACAATATGTTGTCTATTTTCTCAGATATGCTCTTAAAGATAGTAACTCCGCTGCTGTGGGGCCGATAGAGGGCAAATATAAATGCAGTGGTGTTAGCAAGTGCAACCCTGAAGCACATATAGGGTAAATTAGGATCTTCTCTAGAGATATCCCTGCCACATGGGAAGCCATCCTTAATGATGAAGGATGTATAAAAAATAGATCAAAAGATATTTTGAACATCTGATGTAATTTTCTTTTAATAAAATATGTTAACTATTTGTGAAATTGACTTTGTATTAAATGATTCAGTATCATCACAGAACCTGACAACCACTTTAAAGATATAGTACACACATACACTGCACATATAGTTACAATACATATGTGGAATACGCAGGTATTACACACGGGTATGATACACAGATGAATTACACTGATAAAATAAACTTGTAGAATAGATATACAATTCACCGATAGAATACACAGATATGATACACATATACTGATAGAATAGTCAAGTACAGCACATAGAGAATCCACAGATAGATTACTTAGATGCCATATACACATATCATTCAGAAATACAACACCCAGATAGAATACACAGACACAGTATACATATACAATACGCAGATACACCAGACATATACAACATACAAAAAACACGCATACATGGCACAAATATAGTACATAAATGAAAATAATAGATAAAATACACCTGCTAAATACACAGACACATTACAGACATACAATGCACATACACCTTACAGAGATACAATACACAGATAAAATATGCACACAATACACAGATAAAATATGCACACAATACACAGATAAAATATGCACACAATACACAGATAAAATATGCACACAATACACAGATAAAATATGCACACAATACACAGATAAAATATGCACACAATACACAGATAAAATATGCACACAATACACAGATAAAAGGCAACAAATTGCATACAAATACATTACGCAGATACAATATACATATAGACCACAGATAAAAAAAGCAGATATCCAACACAGATATGTATCAAATACACATATACATCACAAGAATACAATACACATATAGAATAAAACAGATACCTGATACAGATAAAAAACACATAGAAACCACGAGGATACAATACAGAGATACACCACCCATATCAATAAACTGTCGATGCTGTTGTAAACCTCCTATGCTGTTAAAAAATTGCATACCTGGTACTTGGTACCTATTAATCATCATATTTTAGGAATCAGAAGATTCTATTGTTGGCATTCGTTTTCCCGATATTGTTCTAGTCAGATGCATTTTTAGTAAGATAACGAGGGTTAAGGAAGTACACTAACATGGTAAGTTAAAGTAATTTGTGGAACAACCTAGATTAGAACGTTGAACACTCAGTTTATCAGTCGAAGTCGAACACCACTAGACTTCTGTTACCTTTCATTTGTAAGTATTGTTTAGGGGTAACTATTTTTTTTTACTTTATGAGGGTACTGAATATATATATATATATATACATGTGTGTATATATTATATTATATTTATATTCATATCTATATTAGGTAGTCACATACTATTCCTACAGTATACTTATAATCTATATTACATTAATACTTACTAATCAGTTTATATTTATACTTTAAGTATCTATATTGAATAGCTACTATCTATTTATTTATTTGACTTATATATAATGATGTTGGTCTTCAAATCAAATCGGACATTCTACTTTCATTTTGAATCACACTTTCACCCATTATTCTCATTCTATTAATAATTTATTAATCAATGTTTTATTTATCCTTTCATTATAACAGGCAATAACTTAAAATTTACATCCAGTGCCTATACTTACGCTCCCTCTCCTTCACTTATCATTTGTACTTTACAAGGAGAGCAAGAACATGACTTCATTGCTATACTTATTATATATAGTATTAACTCAACGCTTACCCGCGAGAGGGCGTAGAAATACCTGGTTTCAAACCAGACACCGGACAACTATTTTCGGTTTACATGGGCCGAAGGTCACGTCAGGTTATAAGTCTAGGACAAGGAAACTCTGATATTAAACAAACGCGACTGATTTCATAGACTTGCCACCAAATAAACGGAAGAAAGACGCCTACTTAGCCTCGAAGGATAACTTTCCTAAGGCTAGTAACTCCAAAAAATTAAAGGTTAGCAAACCTAAACTGCTGAGGGAGTATAGAGGCTCCACTTATTGCCCGGCTTCCATAATCCTTCTTTACCTATTAGGCAAGCGCAAAGGTGCGACCACAGGAATTGAGAAGCGACACCCAGTAATTTGTTTTCTGATTAGAACGCTGCTCTAGTTACTCCTCCTCCCTTAAAACTCATCATCCTGATTGCCACATCTGTTCATGCTATTGGACTTAGCCAGTTTTGTTTGAGAGTTTCAAGGCTGTAGTATTCCGACTGGCACTATAGTAGCTATAACTCTTTGCTAGCGTTTAGAAAAGCTGCTTTAACATCAGGTGTATACTATCCATATGTATGTAGTGCCGTGTTGCACATGAGAAAGGACCCCTTTTCCTTAAGTCACACTCCTGTGGACTAGAAAACGGCCGATGGTCTACTTGTGTTGCATGTGTGGTATTATCCATATCCACTTTTTCCAATATCTCTCTCTAAAACTTAAAATTTATATCAAATGGTGGCTTGATAAAACATATATAAAACCAAACGCACACTTAACCAAAACTGATTCACCCCTTCTGTGATTTACATTCATATTTACAAATATATGTGGCCTTAGAACTTAACCGATGTAAAATAATTTCTCCTAACAAACTTTTCACATATCTGAACGCTAAGCAAAACAAGTTTATCCGGTAATATGTCACTTTTCCATATGAGCTCAAATAGACACATGCACAGACTTGTAATTTATAAACGTTTACCATAAGACAATCAGGCTTTCCTGTTCTTTAGATTAATCTGCAAGGAAACGTCTGTTACTTATAGTTTCTCTACGGGTCTTTCTCTTTATAGAGCTGCACTCAAATAAATCACGCTCCTGACACCATAGACACAGAACTCTCTTTGTCTACTAACCGCCATGTATTTGTGATTTTGATGTCTCCAATAGTAATTCGCCTGGTTTATATGGTTAGACAGATGCGGCTGATATTTTACACGTATTTACTGTATATTTCCATTCCCATTATGACGTAACTACCTATGTTGGTCTGATTGTATATTAATAACGATATAATACAGCAAGGTTGAGCCTTTATTATGAGATCAATTCCGGGCAATTCTAAATGGTGACAACAGTAAGTAAACCGTTCCCGAGAACTGTGTAAGTAATGCCCATTGCCCACACTGAAATGCTGACCATATTGTTATACTTATAGACACCACATTTAACCCACGAACCTTGTTGAGGAACGATTGTTCAAAACGACAAAGTACTTTTAAAAGTCTAACAAGGAAGCCATCAGGATCACAATCATAGATGCCCTAATATAACCCTTATGCTAACCACGTTCTTCTCCGTTGTGTAGCTATCGTATCCGACATAAGTCATGTGCAAATCCTCAAAAGTATATAAACGAGTAAAATAACCATAGCGAAGAGAAACGACCAGAAAACGTATCACGTGACCGGGATTAGCAACTCGTGATTTCTAACAACATTATAGCAGTGTGGTAAATAATAAACAGTCAACAATTGCCTCTACTATCCAAGAATGATGAGATTATTTGCACGGCAACCGAGAAGGCTAACAGTCTTGCATAACGATTTATATCTAACTCACTTTAACATAACATTTTTTTCTGAACAGAGACCGCAGTTATACTCTGAAAATCACACTTTTCCAAGTCCGTTGTAACATAAAACACGTAAACACATCAAAGGCATGTGTGTCTTATTTCATCTCAACTATACTATTAAAAATACTTCGCTGATGTTTCCCCCTTTTCTCTCAAAAGTCTCCGACAGGCAGCTTACCGAATCTTGCTTTCCTATCTTATGTGGTACTAAAAGAACCGAGCCACTCAATTATTTCCCTATTTGTTTCATCTTTCACATCGACCAAATCTTTGAGTCCTTTATCGTGTTGTGAGAGTTGGTCTGGGTGTAGATATTTAATTTCTTTCTGAACTATAATATGAATTCAAGGAAGCCCGGTCTACAGCAAATATCCTAACTGTAATATCTGAACGTATATACCACGCACTGGATAAAACTGTGTAGGCTGGCTAGTAGTCCTTAATATATATTGTTTTGACAGCGTAATGCGCCATGGTCTCGTAAAATCAAATCAAATTGTATTACTGGGAGAATACTTAACATAATCAACTTATTTTTAAATAATAGAAACAGTTAGGTTGTTTTCGATGATCGTACGTCAAAAGAACATGATATGAATGCGAGAATGCCACAGGGGTCGAACCTGAACTTTTATTATTCTTCATAGTCACAAATGGTTTCCTTGATAAAATTGTCTTTTAGGTGGATATATTTGCTTATGATACCACGCTCTATAAGAGGCACGAGGGGAAACGACTTAACACACATCTAATGAAATAGCTGATACATGAGAAAAAGCCATCCGCCTGCATTGGAATAGAGACATGATTGTGTGATAACATTTAACGCAACTAAGACTAAACTTAATTTACTTAAACTATTAAAACCCTTCTCCAAGACTAACGCTAATGATACACTACTTGAAACTTTTCATTCAAACCCCATGACTACACATTCACAGACAGCATGAATAGAAACAAATATATCGAAAGCATTGTCAAAGTTGCTGCGAAAAAGATGGGCTTCCTCTTCCATGGAATACTGTCTCCACACATAGGCTTGTGCATCTACCACTAATATCTCACTCCAAGAAGGGTTCTAAAAGGATTAAAACCTAATAGTTCCTGTACTCTGAACTAGACCCCAACCTTTGTCTCATCGACGATTTTTTTTATTCCTGTGGTTGTTTTACAAGTATATAACTGGACAATGCTATGATTAATTCTAAGCACTTGTGTCCACTCGACATAAACAAACCTTTACACCCGTCAAGCCGGAACATCTCACCACTACAGTGTAGAGACCTCTATATGCAAGAAAACTTTGTATTCAAATAGTTTATTCCCTCAAACTGACAAAGTTTGGATTCCCCGTTCAGGTTCCTGCTTTATTGATAATACTGACATGCAGAAGTCCAAGTGTAATGTGAATAAACATCTCGCTACTCAACTCCCTACATAGTATTCCTGAAAATATGTCCCGAAATAGTACTAAAATGCTTGCATAACAGTTAGTCTCCAACTCAGTTTCACCAGACGTTCCTTTACATACAGAAACCGCATTTATGATCTAACAATCACCCCTTTTACAAATCCGTTGTAACACAAAAAATCTAGACACATCATAGGCATGTATGCTTTATCTCATCTCAATTATAAATACTCCGCTGATGTTTCTCCAGTTGTCTCCAAACTCTTCAACAAATGGCTTACCGAATCTTGCTTGCTTGACAGCTGGAAAATGAATTATATGGTACCAATTTACAGAAGTTCTGTCGACAAACTGAGCCACTAAATTATTGCCTCAGTACTCTCATTACTGATTATAATCTTTGAGTCGTTTATAAACCCCATCACTTTGTAGATACTTACGTATTTCTGAACTACAATATGAATTTAAGGAAACCGGTTCTACTGCAAATATCCAGACTGTAATTTGTGAACGAAAATTCCTGAAAATCTGATAAAAATAGTAGCCAAGTAGTGTCAAATTAGCATTGTGCCTTGTTTGGACTGATATATAAGCAAAAACGATACAATACAACGATACAATACACAAGTACACCTTACAGATACAATATATATATATATATATATATATATATATATATATATATATATATTGTGATAATTAAATTGATTGACTTACCGAGGGTGGTTCGGTGGGAAGGGAAAGACACTCATGGCTGTGAACGGGCCGGCCTGGTGTTTGTTAATGAAGAAAATAGGATGTCTATTCCTTATAGCTTAAATAGACATTCCAGTCTCGTTTCAATCTCGCTGAACGAGAGATTGAGACTATAAAAACAGTCACCTTTGTAGGCTTGTTGTTGTAGTTTTTTTTGTTCTTATCGTTGTTAGAGATCTATCAGACCGGTACGACAACTGTTAACAGCGCGTTATATTTACAAGAATACGTTTGCTTGTAAGCAAAGAGGTAATTTTTCGTTGCAAGTTAAACGTCTTCCCCCCCCCACTCGTCGGTAGGAAATATCGACACATTGCAACGAAAAAGGTCCGGCTGTGAATTTCAACCAACTTTAGAATTTAATTATTCTCGAGATAAGTCGGAATAAACAACATGGAGGATTCAGTCTCGATGGAGGAACTGAAGCTGAAACAGAAACTTCTTCAACGAAAAATACAGACTACCCTGGAAGGGTTAGAAAAGGAGGAGAAGAGTTCTGAAGAAGTGGTTTCTCTATTTAAACGTGAAATAGAGGACTGGTTAGAAGAGCTGGAAGGAGTCTCCTTTGGCATGGAGGAACACTTTGCTGCAAGGGGAGAAGCAGAAGCGTTGGCAAGCTTAAGTCTAGCTTCCTTCCGCTTCAAATATGAAGCCAGGCAACGTTTAAGTTTTCTGCACAAAGCTGACCAGAGTGAGAACCCAGCAGCCACTTTAATGGAAGGACATATTGACTCTACTCCAAGTCAGGAGAACCCGGTTACTCCAAACACTGAAAGATTACCACCCTTCGAACCAAAAGCCCATTCTTCATTTTCAGTGGAACCATTCAAATTAAAATTGAAGGGACCACGCTTTGATGAGAAGGACTTTGAGACCAACAAGTGGAGCTTCAAGGACTTTTTGACAAAATTTGAAAATTGTGCCAAGTCCATTCTGTCTGACACTGAAAAACTCTATTTTTTGAGATGTTCCTTGGAAGGCAGAGCACTCCAACTTATAAATCATCTTTCACCCTCTGACGAAAGTTACTTGATGGCCCTGAAGCTACTGAATGACCAGTATTTAGACGAGGAGGAGATAAGAGGGGAAATAATTCAGGAAATATTAGATTTTCAGTTGGACAATCCCAAACACCTGGAAGGATTAAAAAAATGTATGATCAAGACCCAGGCAGATATGTGGGAACTAAGGGCCTCTTATAACTGTGACTTATATGACGATAAGTCAGCTGGAGCGATAATAATATCACAAGTGTTATTTACGAAATTCCCACCTCAAATAAGGGAAGAACTGTTACGAATTTCCGGGAGTTCATACCCAACATTGTCTACACTGTTGCAGGAAACCCTAAGTATAGTAAAACGGATGCTGGTTGCCAGAAAGCCGACCAAGATACTAATGGCCAAAACTCGACTCCAACCTAAGTTTAAGCCAGAGCAGACAATTGAAACCTCGTCTCTCAAAACCTTTAATACTAAGTTAATATCCGAGGCAAAATGTGAATTTTGCAAAACGAATAAACATTTGTCCGAAGATTGTGTCAGCTATTCTACTCATGAAGCAAGGATAACAAGGTGTAGAGAGTTGCGTCTCTGTTTTCGGTGCCTAAAGAGGTCTCACTTGGGGAATATGTGTCCATTAAAAACATCAAGACAAATTTGTTGTCATCATTGCAACTCGAAGGGACACATAACTGCTATGTGCTCAACCATTACAAGAAGTATGCAGGTTGATACTTGCCTGCATGCAAAGGGCTATAATGATGCTTTCCTGTCACCCATAATTGGCATAATAGTGAAAAGAGGGGAAAAAGGTAAAGGTGAACTGCCTGTTGGACACTGGCAGTCAACGGACTTATTTTGACACTTTAATTTTAAAAAAGCTGAATTGCCTCTCCTTAGCCAAGGATAAAAAAATGGAGGTAAAAACCTTTTTAGGCACTAGTCCTAAAAATTTTAAGGAAATCTCTGTGGGATTAAATTTGGTTACTGGGAGAACTCATACTCTCCCAATTCTAGCAACCCAGTTGAACTTATCCTATCGCCTTGAAGGACTTGCACAGATTCTTGGGAATTTAAAAAATCGCAGGCTGGCTGCAAAGTTTTATGCCAAGAAGGATTTGATTATAATAGATGGGTTACTAGGACTCGATGCAATCCAGTACCTGGAACCTTTAAAGGTAATCCCTTGCATGTATGGAGTGACATTCGAGACACAAAAAGGATTAATCCCCTTTGGAAACAGGTGTTCTTTTCTCTATAAACACCAGATTAAAAACCAAAAAAGAACACAGATTAATTATGCAGAAGTGTTGGCTAGAACTCCTGAACTTCCACCTGCCAGAATCAATTATGTGGTTCACCCAAAGGAATCCTACCCAGACCCTTTAAAAAAATTGGTTCGAAGAAAGTAATGTCCAGCGAGGGTTGGAGAACATGTTCAACCTTGAATCCATTGGATTACCCACTGACGAGAAATTCTCCACCTTGGATGAAGAGAAAGTTAAGCAATTCCGAGATTCCATCACATTTAAAGATAGTCTTTATCATGTGCAACTTTAGTGGCATGAAGATAAAATAAAATCAGTACCTTCGAATCACAATGCTGCTATTCAAGTTCTAGAAAGGGTTACCAAAGATCTGGAGAAGAAAAACTTGTATAATCACTATCTGCAAGTTTTTCAACAACAAGAAGATGAGGGCATTATCGAAGAGATAATTGTGCCACCTGAACAATTTAAAGATTATATATGGATACCTCATAGGCCAGTGTTAAAGCTAACTGACCAGACTACTACCAAAGTGAGACCAGTGTTTAATTGTTCATGTAAGAATAAGGACTCGGTATCATTGAACGAAGCAGCATATCCTGGAGTAAACCTGATGGCAGACATGATAAAATTGATGATCCGATTCAGAACAAACCGATACGCATTGCTAGCTGCCATTAGGAAAGCATTTCTGATGATTCGGCTGGCATCTGAAAGGGATCGTAATCGATTTTGCTTTTTTCTAAAGAAAGGTGAAAACTTGCATTGCTACCGGTACAGAACCATTATATTTGGCTTCAATGCAAGCCCCTTTATTTTAAATTATGTATTAAAGTTTCATGCGGATAAGTTCATTTTGGATGACTGTTCAGAAACATTGAAATCCAATTTTTATATGGATAACTTGGTGAAAACTGCAAATAATGCAGAAAACCTATCTGCCTTGTATACTACTGTGAGAGAACGTTTACAGAAAGGAAATTTTGATTTGCAATCTTGCAATTCCAACTATGTAACACTCCAAAAGAAAATGAAGGCAGATGGAACATTGTCAGGATTCGACTCTGGTTGGGAAAAAGTGTTGGGATATCAATATGACCCTGTCCAAGATTCAATAAGTGTTTGCCCACCATCATGCGACGTGGAGGCGTTTACTAAGAGGAAAATATTGTCTGAGACCTCTAAGGTATTTGATCCTTTGTCTCTTTATCTACCTGTGACAGTGCGAGGTCGTCTCTTGATGAGAGAAATATGGAAACAAAAATTAAATTGGGATGATGTGGTTCCTCAAAGTGTGAGTTCAGTTTGGAGAACGCTGGCAAAGGATCTGTCCGCGTTAAACACTGTATCATTTTCAAGGAGAGCTTTAGATGAAGGAAAGGATACCAAATTATTTTTCTTTTGCGACGCATCTAAAGCCGCATATGGGTTTGCGGTGTACGCTGTACAGGATGGGAACTCATCCTTGGTCTTTGCAAAGGCAAAAATGTCTCCTCTGCAGGGAAAATCCCTCCCGACGTTAGAACTTCTAGCGGTATTTTTAGCCGTGAAGTGCCTCCCTTTTATAAAGGAGTCACTAAAGGACATTACTATTAAGGATGTCTATGTAATCACGGATGCTTAGGTGGTTCTGTCCTGGATTCTGTCCGATTTTGTCCAAACGAAAAACGTGTTTGTACAACATAGATTACAGGACATAGCTCAAATGACAGAGAAAATCAAATGTGATTTCAACATAAAAGTCAACTTTAAGTATGCATCGACAATTGAAAACCCAGCGGATTACATCACCAGAGGTTTGACCATCAGAAAATGTAAGGAAAAACTTTCTCTTTGGTATGAGGGACCTAAATGGATAAAGCAAGAAGAATCCTCCTGGTGCCATCGTGAATTGAGCTGCCTTTCTAAGGCTAAAATGGAACGGATTAGTGCTCCAGTAAATTATGCCGCAGAGAATGAGGTGGCTATATCAGAAATCAAACTGGAAAAATTTTCTAGTTTGAGTAAGTTGATCAGTGTGACTTCACTGGTATTTAAATTCGTCAACAGGTTAAGAAAGAGGGAGATGGATCCAATGTTACAGGCAAAAGCCTACCTGATCAAGACTATGCAAAAACAATCCCTTTCAAGAGAGTTAGACTTCCTGCTAGACCCTGGAGGAAAGAGCATGCCGAAACTGGTCAAAAACTTGAATCTCTTTCTAGACCCCAAAGGCATCATAAGATCAAAAGGAAGAATAGGAAACTCTGAATATCACCCATATGAAATACAGAATCCTATTTTATTAGGAAAAGAACATTACCTGACAAAATTGATCATTCAAGAATACCACCAGAGAAGCCAACACTTAGGCTTAGCCACTACTCTGAATGAAATAAGGTTAGGCGGTTATTGGATACCACAAGCCAGACAGGCTATTAAAAATGTGGTTGGTACTTGTATGAAGTGTAAAAAATATAATGCTGTTTCCTTCTCAGTACCAAATTAGACCAACTTACCAGCCCCTCGAGTGAATTTTGTCAGGCTTTATTTACATAATGGTGTGGATTTTACCAGTCATATCTATGTTAAAGGACAAGAAAGAGATTACAAAATGTGCATTCTTCTTTTTACATGTATGAGTATTAGGGCTGTGCATTTGGAACTGGTTCCAGTTATGACTGTAAAATCATTTATTCAAGCATTCATTAGGTTCACGAACGCGAATGGAATACCCACGCACCTTTATTCGGATAACGCTCGCACATTCAATGCTGCTGCCAGAATAATTAACCGGGGAATGCTAGCGGACGAATTCAAAGAAAGATTCAGTTCTTATGACTTGAAGCATTGTACGATTCCATTGTATTCACCTTGGTATGGTGGTAGTTGGGAAAGGTCTATCAAGACCATAAAATCCTGCCTATATAAAACAATAGGAAGAGGTAAAATAGACTATTTTGGCCTACTTACAATTTTGTCTGACGTGCAAAGGGCAGTAAATAGCCGCCCCCTGACATATAGGAGCTCTGAGGACTCTGAGCTAAATATCTTAACCCCTAACTCTCTCATGAATGCAAATATTGGTCACGGAATAATGATGAGGGTTGAAAACCAGGACCTGGAAACAATGAACCCTCTAAGTCGAAGTGAATTGATTCAAACCCTGCGTTCCCGGGAAGAAAGCCTAACTAAATTTAGGAAGGTTTGGAATGAGGACTATTTGTTGAGTCTCAGAGAAAGGGCTCTGAGCCTAGCTGATTGTTCTTTTGAAGATAAAGTAAAACCAGGGGACATAGTGCTCATAAAAAGCCCTCTGAAGACGAGACCTTTCTGGTCTCTAGGTGAAGTTCTGCAGTTAATCCAAGGAAGTGACAATTTGGTGCGTATGGTGAAAGTGAGGAAAGGTAATGGAGTTATAGACATATATTCTATTAAACATCTCTTTCCTCTGGAATTATCTCCACAGCCTGGAGAACCCGATCCTATAAGCATGGAACCTCCGAATTCACAGGATATGAGTCAGGACCCACAACGGAGAGAGAGTACTACAATTTGGATCTGTCCTACCTGTAACAGACCTGAGGATAGCAGACCTATGATAGCCTGCGATAGATGTAATGACTGGTTCCACTTCAGCTGTGTGGGTCTAACTGAAGCACCACCAGAAGATGAACAATGGTTCTGTTCAACTTGTGACCCTCAAGGAGTTGTACCTGGTAGACCCAGTTTATCGGGAGTCTAAATGAACTTTTATTCCCTTAATCAAGATTTTTTTATTTTTATTTTTTTATTTTTTTTTGTGGGGAATGTGTGATAATTAAATTTATTGACTTACCGAGGGTGGCTTGGTGGGAAGGGAAAGACACTCATGGCTGTGAACGGGCCGGCCTGGTGTTTGTTAATGAAGAAAATAGGATGTCTATTCCTTATAGCTAAAATAGACATTCCAGTCTCGTTTCAATCTCGCTGAACGAGAGATTGAGACTATAAAAACAATCACCTTTGTAGGCTTGTTGTTGTTGTAGTTTGTTCTTGTCGTTGTTAGAGATCTATCAGACCGGTACGACAACTGTTAACAGCGCGTTATATTTACAAGAATACGTTTGCTTGTAAGCAACGAGGTAATTTTTCGTTGCAAGTTACAACGTCTTTTCTTCCCCCCCCCACTCGTCGGTAGGAAATATCGACAATATATATATCAAATGCATACAAGACATATCAGCTACACAGATAAAACACGTATATCAAATACACAGATAGAATACATTTATCAAATGCACAGGTATAATACATTTATCAAATACGCAGTACAATACATATATCAAATATACAGATACAACACGCAAGTACAATAGAAAATACAATGTAGGTAAAACACAGATTTATACCACAGATATGATACATAAATAAGATATACATATCTACAAGACATATACAATGAGCAGATACAATGACCATGTGTGGAAACAATAAATAATGCACTGGCAAATGTAAGAAAAACCTTTCCATGGAAAACACCGAATATTCTTGATAATGTATTTTTATATTTATAACTTTATCATTTGATAATTCTGAATAAGGGCAAAATATGCAATCATTTCCGATACAGATCCCGTGTCTTAGTAGAGTTGATTATTAATGATCAGTACATAAGAAGGATTTAGATATCTGAATGTTGTTGGAGTAACGTGTAATGATATAGATAGGCAGGGTCAGTAGAAGTAGATACAAAGGAAGAAAGAGAGAAAGGCGAAATAAAGATTAAGAGGATGAGGAGAAAGACAGGAAATGAACAGCGTTGATTTATTAAAGCATAACAATAAAATTACTGAAATAATTTTCTTTTACAAAGGCATCACCACTTAAAAAGCCCAGAGACCATTCGAGGATAAGTGTTAAAGAGGGTACACTACACAATTGGACAATAAAGTAATCGTTAGTAATGGAAATTTGGTAAATTTGTTAACTTATATTCATCAAAAACTTGGATAATTAGAAATAATAAAGTGATTTCGCAACAAGTGAACAAGCGTCAAGTCGATCAACGAAACCGGTTCATATTGCTTTGCTACCTAAAGAAAATAAAACAATTCGAACATATAAAAACTGACTAAATAATAACATTCAGCTAAACTGAAACAAACAAAAAAGTATCATCGATTTGTTGTTATCTTGAAATACATTCACTTTAATCAGAAACCCATATGATGTGTTGTGTTTAAAAATAAGAAAACTAAGAAAACACCAGGTAAGAAACTATTATGGAATGGATTAGACTTATATAGCCAGCAGTTGTAAGCTGATGATCTGATAATGTTCTAAGATGAATCTCTAAAAGCGTTTAAAAGGCAAGTCAATTTAGAAATGAGAGTACAAAAGTGAGTTCGTAAAATCGAATTAAAAATATCATAATAAATTAGAAAAAATGGCATTTTTAATAAGACATAAGTGTTCAAACGTTTAGACCACGCTTACACGGTGTATATAAGATAGACTCTGTTTATATTTTTTGCTTCTTTTTGCGAGCCATCGGTAAATTCCAGACTAATAAATTGGTTTAAAAAAAAGTATTAATCTACATATCCCTGGAATTGCTTGGTGTAAGAGGTGTGAATCGGTAAGGTCAATGGGTCGAGTGTTTGGCCGTTAAGTGAACATATCTAGTGTGGGTCCAATTTGGGACGATGAAAGAAAAACACGGACACGGATTAGTTATAAGAAAAATATATTAACTAACTAACTTAGATGATAAGTCATTTCTTCTAGTAAACACCCCGGATATCTTAGCATTAAGTGAAACTAACCTACACTCCTCCATTCCCTTTTACGACCTTAACATGCCTGGTTATCTCCCACTCTGCCGTTAGGACTCGGACAGATATATGCATGGGCTTGGAGTCTATATTCGTTACCCCCCTCCTGACTAGAGAAACAAAACTAGAATCAGACGACCAGGCCTTTATGTGCTTCAGCGTAAACGTGTAACATAATATTAGCTACTTGTATTTTCTCTACCGCTCTCCCTTAACCCAGGACTGTACTATATTAAACAAAATCTCTGGCAGCATAGGTATAGCACTCTCCCTCGATACTAGAACACATCTATCTGTATTTGGTGACTTCAATATCCACCACAGTTACTGGCCTGGATTCTCTACTTACAAAGACATAGCTGGTAACACAACACATAGCTTCTCTATATCTCATTTCCTATCACAGATGGTTACAGTTCCCACACGTTTCCCAGACCAGCAAGATCAACATGCCTCACTTCGAGATCTATTTCCGACCACAGTTCCCGATGATTGTAAAACCAATGCCCACATTCTACTCGGGAATGGTTATTACATGTAATAATGGTAGAAATCGCCCTAAATTCTGACCTACTGCTCAAAACAACGAGGTATTACAAAAAGGTTTACTGGGAAACCATCAAGGAACTCATCAGCTATGCCCCGTGGCGAAATACCCTTTCTCTTCCATCTGCACATTGTGCAAATGAGACCACTAAATGGTTCAAAACTGCAATTAAAGCACATGTTGCCACGCAGAAATTCTATATGGTTGACTTCTATTTGTGCAGGTGCCATTGCTCAAAGGCAGCATGCGTACCGCAGATTCAGCCAAAAAAAGATTCAAGTTCAATCATACAGAAGTATATAAAAGCTAGAAATAAGTGTAAAAGAGAAATAGCGACAGCTAAGACAGAATACACTGAAACCACCAGAAAACGCACCGAAGCACAAAAATTAGGAACCCGTGATTTTTGGAAAATCTACAACAGTGTAGTAAATAATGGGCAGTCAACTAATCTCCCACTATCAAACAATCATGAGGTTGTTTGCACGGCAACCAACAAGGCTAACCTGCTTGCCAGTTGGTTTGCCTCAAACTGGACCCACCACACTCTCCCTCCCCCACTTTCCTTTGCGGACAGACGCTACACTAGATAATTTGAAAATCACCCCTTCTCAGGTACACGGTATCATCAAAAACCTAGACACCTCAAAAGCAAGTGGACTCGATCTCATCCCGGCTGTGCTATTAAGAAAATGTTCAGCTGATGTTGCTCCAGTTCTCTCCAAACTTTAAAATGAATGCCTAAACGATTGCTGGAAAACCGTTTCTGTGGAACAAGTCTTCAAGAATTCTGGTGAAAGAACTGCCCCATTAAATTATCTCCCCATCATCCTTCTCCCGCTTTTCGCCAAAATATTTTAGTCCTTAATTAACTAGGCCCTAGTTCAACACATTACAGCTGAAAAACTCCTGACCGATAAACAATATGGATTTAGGCAAGCCAGTTCCACAGTAGATATCTTAACTGTAATCTCTGAATGTATATACCTTTCACTGGACAAAACAAGGGAGCGTAGAGCGGTAGCCCTCGATATATCTAATGCTTTTGACGAGGTATGACACGATAGTCTTCTAAGGAAAATTAGATCATATGGTATCACTGGAAGAATACATAATGTAATTAAATTCTTTTTAACTAAGAGAAAACCCCATGTTGTCCTATACGGCTGTACATCTAAACAATACGATATAAATGCGGGAGTACCTCAGGGGTCTCCTCTTGGACCTTTATTATTCCTGATATTCATAAATGACCTCCCTGATAAAATTGTTTCGGAGATGGATATATTTGTAGATGACACCAAATACCATGCACGATAGGAAAACCATCAACACATATCTAAGGAAACTGCGGAAACACTAGAGGAGGCCCTCCAAGCTGTAGTTGAATGGGGACAAAATTCAATGCTGCCAAGACTAAGCTTGTTTCCTTCAATAATTACAAGAAACCTTCTCCACCACCAATAGCAATGGCCAAGAACACATTACCTGAAAGTACTTCTTTTTAATAAGGCCACCGTTCTCCCATGTATGGAGTACTGTTGTCACATTTGGGCTATTTCATCTATTGCTGGTCTCCCACTCCTGGACAGGGTTCAAAAGAGAGTCGCTAACCTGATAGGTCCTGGACTATCATCTAGGCTTCCCTCTCTGTCCGATCGATGAAATGTTGCATCCCTCTGCTTATACTTTAATAGTGAATGCTCTGACGAACTACAAACACTTGTATCCTCTCGACGTGACTACCCCCGACTAATCCCACAAGTAGCTAAGTCCCAAACCTTCACAGTAGATATCCCAAGATGTTAGAAAGCCTTTTACTCAAATAGTTTCTTCCCCAGAACTGCTAAAATTTGGAACTCCCTTCCGGTATTACGCTTTCGCAACTGTACTGACATGCAGAAGTTCAAGTATAATGTGAACAAACATCTTGCTACTCATCTCCTTTCATAATGCCCCTGCAACTTATGTCCGCGATAGAAGCCCTCTACTTCAATGTAGCATTGTGCTTTGTTTAGGGTGAAAATTGATTAAAAAAGAAGCTTATAATGGCATATTATAAAGGATAAGCAGAACTTACTATCCGGTGATGTTTAATGTGAGTAGTTCTAGGCACTGCACACTACTATTACCCCTTTTTTTTTTTTTTTTTTTTTTTTTTTACACAGTGATCACCACTTATCAAGGCCCGGAAGCCACTCAGGGATAAGGGTTATTGCAAGTACATCACGTTAGTGAGATTTTATGAAGTGTTTAATTAGAGTGGCGGTTCATTAGGAATTTGTTAACATTAGACTTGAAGACATCCAAGTTGTAGTCCGGAGGGAAGCAGGCAGACGGAACAGAGTTCCACAGGCGTGCAGTTCTAAGAAAGAAGCTTTGCTCATGAAATCCGCGTTTTGATTTAGGCACAGATATAGAGTGGGGGAAATTTTTCACAGTGGATTCAGCTAGACGGGTGATTTTCGTGAAAGTTTGGCGAGGGGGGACCAGGGATTGGAGTTCAGACGAGCACCTGCCATGAAAATAACGATAAAACAAGGATAGACTCGCAACGTCTCTTCTGTGGGAGAGGGGTTGCAGGGTAGAGAAAAGGGCATCCCCCACTAAACCACGAAGTCTATTTTGTACTCTGTCAAGGCATGATAGGCTGTTTTTGGCAGCTCCTGCCCAGATATGGCAACAGTATTCCATCCTTGGCCGTACTTGGCTTTTATATAGATAGAGAATTGAATCAGTAGTGAGATATCTTCTGGAGCGGTAGAAGGATCCCACCATCTTTTTTGCTCATTTTTTCATCTGCTCATTTTACGGCATTACGATACTGTCATCTGGATGTTTTATCTCACATCGTAATATAGTGCTGGAAATGTCCATACTACATGTATGCTTCGGTCTCACAACACTCCTGTTCCAATAGTTTTCTTTTTTCTGAAAAAAAAGAGGGAAAAATTAAGACATCTTCCTTTTGGGATTTACGTCGAGTGGTTGCGTACATTTTCTTTTTCTTGTGAGCGCTGCATTCCGGTGAGACTTAACGCGTGTCGATATCGAAGTGATCGGATACTACGTCGTTCAGATCTTCGCAGATATTTTGTAGAGATTTCTCCGATTCAATCAAACGGCATTTCCTAATATGCTTTATATGGCGTTTGTGTTTTTTTTTCGGTTTTTAGACGATATAGACGAGTTCGTTAATTCTTTGTTTGATAGGTGTTACCTCCCATAGAGTAATGTTGTTTTCGTAGGCCTTAAATAGATGGTGAGAGACGTGGGATAAGTTTATCAAATACGAAATTGTATTTCTTGCGTAGAATGTTTCTGCAACCGAGCGTCTCATAGACGTGTTCGGATTAGGGGTTATTCTATACACCTGCAGAAACTAGAGTTATGCCTTTTTCGTCGGTGTACCACATGCCTTTTGTCTATCCATCTTATAGTGTCCACGAACCTGTCGGCTTGAACATTCAACCGCGGATAATATTAAGGGGCTCTAATCTGATTTACTTGATACAACTTACAAAAGTCTCTGAATTCACTTCCTGTGAATTGAATGCCGTTATCTGTCAATCACGCGAAAACGCGCGAATAGCGCATGTAAAAATTTGATCGTGCAGGTGGTCGTTAGTCTTTTACATTGTAGGATCTCACGATATTTTGAGTAGCTATCCACAACAATGATGTAGTGCATGTTGTCCAAGAGCCCTCTAAAATCCACCTGAATTCTTTTTTTATCGGTGGTTTCAGCTTGGCCATTACTTGCACGCTGTATTTGGAGATGTTTCTGCAAGCGCGAATCCTTTGTAAGATTCTATAATTTTCGCTTTGTCAGTTTCCATGTTTAGCCAGTAGCATATGAAGCTATTAGTAGGTTCTTCCCCGTATATTCCGTGTAAAAGTCCCTGGGTATGTCTCTTTCTCAATTTGAGAATATTGTTTTCAGGTAGGGATCTAGAGGTGTGGGTTATGGATTTTCGCGAAAATATGACAATTTATGGAGTATGTAAGAGTATGCAAGCATGCATCACTGTGATAAAATGTCGAGCTTAGCGTCGAAGTGGGTGAGGGAGAGATTCGAAGAAAAAGTGTTTTTTAAAATCTTTTTGAATGCGTCTTAGCATTCACGAGTCCATAATTATGGTTTGTCCTTTTTAAGAGTTAAGTGACAGATTCCCTCAAATTCTGCTTTTCTTAATGAACACTTTGTAAACAAATTACTTGTATGAAGAAGCTTTGTAAACTTGAACGTTATCTAGGGTCGGCACGCTTCTTACGTTACCTGAGGTTGGAATGCTTCTTGGTATTTTGGTATTTTCTGAATCTGGTCGACGACCGTCTCCTTAATGTGACGTAAGTATCTCTGGCAAGAAAAGTAAAACTTTGCCTCCTTAGCAATAAACCGTATTCTTGTTACTTCCCAAATACATTTATTATATGGTTCCGATGTGCTGCCGTAGTTTTACTGGTCACCAGTATATGATCTAAATATGCTATTGCGTATTAAACGTCGCCCAACATAGTATCCATGACCTACTGGAAAATTTAAGACGCAATTTTGACCTCACAAGTCAGTTTGTTGTATTTGTACAACGGTCTATGGGTGTTAAGCAGAACTATTTGGAACTTTCTTCGGCCATTTGTCTCGGAAGAGATGTGTGAGGTCAATTTTGGAAAAGATTTAAAAAAAAACGCGAACTCTTTTAACTGTTCAAATAAAGAGAGACAAACGTCTGATTTTATTCGCCTTTATCTTCCGGTGGCTTCAAAGGGACATAATTAATATCTCTTTCTATTGCGTGCTGTGAACCAAAATTAGTAATTTGGTGCCTCCGTAGATGAAAAATGAACACATTCACTTATAAGTTTTTGCTTTTATAAAAAAAACTCCACCGATTTTTTTTAAATACATACATTTTTGATTTAATAAATTGTAATTCTTCTTTATCGAGTGATTTTTTATATCTAAAAAAGGAAACATTAAATGAAATAGAAAAAATTGTCGTCAGCGTCCAATATGTATTTGACAATCTAAGCATAACATATGCTTCCACTTAAAAAAATCAATGTGGTTTAAAAAAAAAAAGGTTTTACACTTTGGACTTTAAAGGTAAATTTTCAAAAAACACTTCTTTTTTTAAATTAGAATATTTTATTTATTGATATTTTATCTTCAATTTGTGATATATACAACTTTGGTGAGTAAATTATTTATTAAAATTTTAATAGACATTTAAAAATAGGAGCTCAATTAAAAAGAAAAACGTTTATCTAAAATATTGTATTTGGTTTATTGAAAAGAGCATAAAATTTCACGTTGACCCTGAAAATATCGTAAAACTTGAACCAATAGAAATTATTTTATAGATTTTTAAATTTTAAAACTTGCAAAATATTAAGCTCGTAAAATTCAATTAATTTCATTATGAAAAAAAATGGCTGCGACACTTTTTAAACTAAATTTTATTCGCAGCTTTGTGTTAGGGGTGCCAAAAATTCACCAAAACTTCTGATACATGTCACCCACCAGGTTAAGCAACGTTGAGGTGATCATTTAGGAATTCTAGGTGCTGGATGTGATCTCCGCTTATCTTGCAATTGTTTTCAATCGACTAGTACTTCTTGCCACTGGACCTCAGCAGTGCCGGTATAGGAGAGGTGTGGTTGGCGATCAGGCAACCGTTGTCCCACAAGTACTCGCGTGGCTACCCTTACAGGGGTATCCATTGTCACTTGACACTGAACAGAAGCGTCGATCATTGAGTTTTGAAATTCCATATGCATCTATTACTGTTGTATTATTTACGTACATTAACTATATAACTTTAAAAGAGATCGAATTATAAACTAAAGCAACAACAAATAAAAACAAAACAAAAATACAACACAATCAATTTACATAAGATATAAACTTTACATTATATATAAATTTACATTAGATATAAAAATACGCATCGTAACAGCAATAAAGTTCAATTGTTCTTTTCTTGTTTTGTTTGTTTTGTTTTTTTATAAAGCTGGACACTTTAACATGAAAGGAAAACAAAATAAATACAAAAATCTCCTGCTGATCTATTGACATAATAAAACCTTGACAATGATTTGCGTATGTGAAATATCAAAATTTTTTATTCATAACACTATTATCCAAAACAAATTTAATTACTTTACAATTAATTTCGAACAAACTAATTTTATTCAAACACTCACAAAAATAAGTCCACGCATATTTTCTTTTTTATTTCAATTTCATTGCCACATTTTTGTTGCGTGTTTATGCTTTTCAACACACAGTTTAAAATATAACTTCTTTTATAGAATTAAAACTGTCACTATCTACCCCGTTCGGGTGCTTGTTAACCCCGTGTTTTTCCTTTCTTTTTTCTTTTTGTTTCTTTGTACATTTGTGTTTAGGTGTCCGCGTGCGAATGTGGAAACTTCAATTTTGATATTTCATTTGACCCAATTCTAAACCGCATCGTTTACGCGAACTAGTTTCATGGCAGAAAACTACTGATTTTAGGAAAATATTTCATAATGGCTTAATGCAAAATTAAAGTATCAAGATTTAGTAATGCTATAAATAAAAACACGAACGCGCTCCTGTGTTATCAAAGAAACTACTGTAATTTTATGCGCCGAACTCTTTCGAGTAAATATCTTAAATGCACTTGTGATGTTAAGATAAATAAGAGTCCAAGTCAGACTTTTTCTTCTTTACTCAGATCTGTTAGGTTATTGATTTCTTATACTTATCGAAGGCATTCCGATACATCACCTTTTTAAGAAGACTCTCAGAAACATAAAGCACATTTGTGTGTAATTTAAGAAAATTCGTCGCAGTTGTTTAAGAGTCTATAGGGAACAAAGTCACAGAAGCACATAGATACACATAAAGACACATTGTCTTTTATACATAAGTAGATAGTCTGCTCTCTTTACTCAACGACATCAGCCTCATTTCATTTCAGTACTCTCCCACTCCTTTCATAATTCTTATGAATTCACTGTAACTATTTGGTTCTATCTAGAGCATACCGCGCCATAAACGAATTGATTCTTAACAAAATGCAGTTGAATTAAAAATACAAACTAAAAAGAGCAAAAGAAAATATGCAGAAACAAGCACTTTATATAAAGATTGGTGAATGGTGCTCCGCCCATTGACGTCATTACTGACACCGGCTAATCACCAAACAAATCAAACATAAACTTAGTCCGAGATCCAATGAAATTTCTGCATCATTTAGATGCAAAAAAGAAAGAAACATTTAAGAGGAAAAAAGGAAACAGAACAACGAGCCTATCATTCACCTCGTAACTCCTGTTGCCAGTGTAGAATGTTAAGGCTCCATAACGGTTTCAACCTATTAAGTCGGAAGAAAAGAAGCAACAAGCGTATCTGCTTCTGTCGACGCAGATGCTATCGTACTAATGCCCCCCCCCCGTTAACGCTTTACAACCAGATTTCGTTATTGGTATTACTCAGCCAAATAATCGCGACTTCGTATGGAGTCAGAAATGAAGAAAGGGAGAGAATTGCATGAGAGCCAATTAAACCTAGGATTCGAGTGCTTATTCCTGTTCGACCTTTCCAGATTTTACCACTTTTCAGCTGGCGTTGTTCGAACAATATATTTTTGGTTTTGAATAACAGCTGTTTCCACGTCAAAGGACGTGAAAATTCCAGAAATTAAGAATAAACATCAAAATACAATTTTAAAATATAAAAAGAGGTTATCATACTTTCTTCTATTAAAGAAAACAATATATATATATATATATATATATATATATATATATATATATATATATATATATATATATATACATATTAGTGTAGGTCGATTTTTCACTTTTCTCAGAATATTAAAAAATTGGCACTTACCAAAAAGTTGCGTCTGGACTTATTAAGTACTTATTAACAAAATTAGATCAAATCAAAAAAAAAAGAACATATAATATGGATTTTACCAAACAAGTTGGATCAACAAAAACATTCATATCCTTTTTCTACAAATACTCCTGCTACAGAACTTCTGATAAATTTATTTTCACTTTGACTTTCCATGTCTCACTGACTTTAGCAAATAGGGTGCATACCTTTATAACTATTTGCTAATATTTTCACTCCTCTGATGAGATGGTAGACATCGAAACCCTATAGGTTAAGGAGATAAACTTTCTAAAACATTCTTTGTCTTGCTTAGAATAATAAAAATTCTTTGATATGAAACTCAACCACTTCATTTCATTTCAATAAGAGTTTTTTGAAATTCATTGAATTACAGTTTAATTTATTTGCTCTATCTTGAATATCGAGCAATTCTCGTTTAGATGGGATAACTTATAGAATATTACTGCCAGTAATATTTTGTAAACCTACAATCTCACGTTTACATAACCATTGATTGTTAAATAAAAACTACTCCGAAGTATATATATATATATATATATATATATATATATATATATATATATATATATATATATATATATATATTGTTTTTTTGCTTACAACCGCCCCTAGTTTTGAGGGGGTTCCAAATATGCTTAAAATAATCATCTGCAACTGAACAAAACCTATTACCTTGTTGTAAGGGACAGGATTATACATTAAAAAAACAAACTTGTTTGCATACCTTATTTTGACGTCTGAATATCAGAATTCGATTGTGTTTAATTATTCGGCTTTTGAGTTTTGAAGTGTGAAATTCAGTGAATATGTCAAGTAAAATAATTAATTAAAAAGTTAAACAAAACAAAAAAAAATATTCATACGAAAAAGGGCATTTTAAAATCTTTGATAAATAAATTAACAATTTTTTTTTTGCTTACAACCGCACCCTAGTTTTGAGGGGGTTCCAAATATGCTTAAAATAATCCTCTGAAACTAAACAAAACATATTGCCTTGTTGTAAGGGACAGGATTATACATTAAAAAAAAACTTGTTTGCATACTTTATTTTGACGTCTGAATATCAGAAATTCGATTTTGTTTAATTATTTCGCTTTTGAGTTTTGAAGTGTGAAATTCAGTGAATATGTTAAGTAAAATAATTAATTAAAAAGTTAAGCAAAACAAAAAATAATAATATTTATACGAAAAAGACCATTTTAAAATCTTTGATAAATAAATTAACAATTTTTTTAGCGAGCCGAATAATGCATGACAATTATTAAACAGGGCATGCTTTGAAGAATTGATAACAAAAAAATCGATGAATATTGTGCCCTTTGTGTTAAAAATATCATCGTTTTTTTTTTTCGATTCCGTTTGAAAACGATTGCCGCCTTTCGACTACGGTGGACCAGACGCGCTGAAATATTTTTTTTTTATTTTGCTTTAAATTGCCTCCCATTTTGGGGAGCCTGACCCCCCCTCACACACACATACACATTAAAACCAAACTCATACAAATGGTTACCCATCTGGTACTGGCCAGCCTCAGTGTTAATAATACAAGAATAAAAAAGCATTGTAAATGCAAAAGGATATAGGGATTGTATGCCAAAAAGTATACAAACAAGATAGCTATGAATTGCTAGGCACATGAAAATAGAATTGCATCCAAAGTATAGCCCTATAGCTTTTCTCCAATCTTCATTCCGTGCCATCATTACGGTTGTAAAAAGCTATAGGGTTATAATTTGGATGCAATTCTGTTTCCATGTGCCTAGCCATTCATAGCTTTCTTGTTTGTATACTTTTTGGCATACCATCCCTATATCCTTTAGCATTTCCAATGCTTTTTTTATTCTTGTTAATTAGTATTTTTACTTACAGTCTTATTTTTAAACTTACATTCATGATAGTATTGTCTTTTTTAGGAGGCGGCTCATTGCCGCCTCCATTAGTAGCAGGTCGCTTCCTGCTGTGTTTTAGGTCTTTGGGTTTTGGGCCTTAGGAGTTGCCTCTTGGTCCTCCATCGGTTCTATATTACATAGAGAGTGCCACCGCCTCTCTGATAAAACAGTTAGAGTATTATAAAGTGCTAAAATGTTCATACCTTCACTATTAAATTTTTCTTGGTTCATTCTTTGGCGTTTTGGCAAAGATTTGGCAGTTTTTGATATTTATATTTGTAATAGTTTGTGCATGAGGCAGCTTTTTCCCCTTGGGATCCCTGTTATACCGTGCTTTGGAGTCAGCACGTGAGGCAGCCTTTTTTCTGGTTCTTTGTTATAAAGAGCACGTGAGGCAGCTTTTTCCCTCGGAATCCCTGTTATACCGTGCTTTTGAGTCAGCACGTGAGGCAGCTTTCTTTTTTCCGGTTCTTTGTTATAAAGAGCACGTGAGGCAGCTTTTTTCTCCTCAGAATCCCTGTTATACCGTGCTTTTGAGTCAGCACGTGAAGCAGCCTTTTTTCTGGTTCTTTGTTATAAAGAGCACGTGAGGCAGCTTTTTTCCCTCTGAATCCCTGTTATACCGTGCTTTTGAGTCAGCACGTGAGGCAGCTTTCTTTTTTTCCGGTTCTTTGTTATAAAGAGCACGTGAGGCAGCTTTTTTCTCCTCAGAATCCCTGTTATACCGTGCTTTTGAGTCAGCACGTGAGGCAGCCTTCTCTTTTTCTGGTTCTTTGTTATAAAGAGCACGTGAGACAGTTTTTCCCCTCGGGGTCCCTATTATACCGTGCTTTTGAGTCAGCACGTGAGGCAGCCTTCGTTGCCTCAGGATTTGCATGATACTTAATTTTTATTATTTCAGCATTTTTTGATAGTATTCGTTTTGCTCAGATAATACCTTGACTTTGTTTTTTTCATAGTCTATATTTCTCTGAGCTTTTTTACTACGTGCTGACTTTGGCATTTTTTATTAAATGTAAACATATAACACTTATGTGTATCTTACTATAATATCACTTATCTTATAGCAAGACAACTCTCGTAGAATTGAGATACTGCCCCGTCACCAATAGTTAAAGTGTGGAACGGTATATACACCAATAGTGTAGTTGTTATCTTTATATGAAGTCCTAATCAGTGACAGATTGAGGTTACTTGGTTAATTTATTGTAGTTTATTTTAGAAAACTTACTTGTTTTTATTAGTAGATTGTGTATAGTAGCCACAATATCTAGTTATTTTTGTGGCTAGGGCTTGGATTTTGATTCTTTTTGGTCAGCTTCCAGTGAGTTCTTAGAAGATGACTTTCTTGCAGTTTCTTTTGCGGTTAATTTAACTTATTTCCTTTGGCGTTTGGTGAGTTCTTAGAAGAACTGGTCTGATCTACTTTTCTTAGCGAGCAAAGAGATTCAGCTGCATTTAACAATGGTTGCTATAGTGTATTTTTGCGCATGCGTGAGAATTTCAAGTTTTCTCCTTATTTTTCAATAGTTTGACAGTAGTCATGTGTTTTTCTGTTAGGAGCGACAGACGTCAGTGTAAGCCGTAATTGTCTACAGGTTACGACCCCACGTTGTGGCCGTGCTAACCTAGGTTCGAATCCTGGTCACAGCATTAACATTTTGTACATATTTTACAGTCCAAAATCTGAAGAATTATTTGTTTTTATAACATTGTTTTTTGACGTCGTACTTGCTGATAGGTTACTCTTATAACAATTTGGATCAACTGAGATAAGGATTTCGTGGTTTCATTAACGCTGGTGGGTTACTGTTTAAAGAAAAAACTTAACGTTCACCTCAAATATTCAGCGTCCAAGAAATATAGGCCACTGGCAAACTGGAACGTCTGTGAGCATCCGGTGTATTATTTGGAGCTGTCCCTTTTGAGAGAAGTTCCGTGTTCGAAGTGGTCTGTCTACATTGGGTATATAGTGTTTAAAACTTGTTATTACACGTAATCTTATTTAATTATGGAGTTAGCTAAAAAGCGATGGTTCACTGCACTTCTCCGTGTAAAGAGCAGTCGATTGATGCTTGAACTGTTGTCAGAGACCGATCGTACACCGAGATACATCGTCTAAAAAGAAAGAAGAAAGCAGAAGAAGAAAGAAGAAAGAAGAACAATTGGCCATTTTTGTACCTTTTTTTTTCTCTCTTTTGACATTTTAACCGACGTTCTGACACTCGCTGGATTCGTAAGACGCTTCTCTGTAAGAATATGTGCTTTTTGAAACTTATAAGTTGATTTTAGTTGAGATTTGGATAGTTTTGTTTTGTAGGCGTATATAGGCGTGTATGGGCCATCCCTATATAGAGAGTGCTACCGCCTCTCTGATATTGAAATTTTCGTCACTGAAAAATAAGTTTAACTGGTTGCCTATATGAATAAATGGAATTATTTGAAATCCAGGTACTTATAGTATAATATTTTTGCATATTCTCATAGAAAATCACCCTAAATCTTAGACAAGAAATAAACAAATTAATTCTTTCAAAACCCTTTTTTTTTACTATTTCTATACGTTTTTTGTGCAAAACAAAAAAATGTCAATTGCTAATTTGGGGGAAAATTGTACATTTAAAATTTAATTTAAAATAGTAGAAAAAGTTTTACATTATTCTGCTTTCTATATAATAAAAGTCAAGGTTTTATCTTTCTGGAAAAAAAGTTACTCAGAAATAATGGATTTTAATAAATGTAATTTCGTTTTAAAATTACAACAAATTGATTTCTCGGCCATTTTTGGCGGTGTCAAATCTATAATATAAAGCTGAACGTCTGTGTGTGTGTCTGGTCACGAATAGGCTCCTATACGGTTGACTATTATAGAAAACTGATCACATATAGTGATAGAAGATGTATCGTCGGAATGTGTATGTTGATGGCATAATGATGATTCATTAAAATTGTGGGGTCTGCGTACGCGGCTGGTCCAAATAGTATAGATATAAAAAAAATTAAAAATTTAAAAAAAGAAAACGCTTACAAGTGTTTTTGATAAAGATGTACATAATGATTTCATAAGTATGTTTTTATTTAAATAGGAATGGTGTAATAAAATTGTAGGGTCTGCGTTCGCGCCTGGCCTCCATAAAATCGAAATAGGCACACACATTAATAAAGACTTTTAAGATCTATCTGCGTAAGTATACGTTGATAATTATGTTTCAGTTTGAAGAAATATGGTATAATAAAATTATGGGGTGTTCGTTCGCGCCTGACCTCCATAGAATGGAAATATGTCACAAAGTTTAACATTTTTTTTAATATAGATCCAGAGAATATTGTGATAAGTGTTTCAGTGTGAACCGGTATGGTATAATAAATTATGGGGTTTATATATTTTATTTTTACTTTCAGCATATTTTGCTTTGATTTTGATACCCCCAAATTCGAAGCTATCTCTTTACAACCCTTCCTTTTCATAACCTATCATCTATATATATAAAAGCGAAAATGTGTGTGTATGTATGTATTTATGTATGTATTTATGTATGTCTGTCTGTGTGTATGTATGTATGTGTGTTTGTATGTCTCGCAAAAATTTTCGACGCGGGTCACCGCTTTTCGCCAGATAGGTATCATTTTAAAGACCCAACATTCGCCCGACAAATATCGAAAAATGGGGCAAAAATATTAATACCCTCACCCTAAAATAATCAGTTTTGTAAAGGGAAGGGTGCCGAAAAAATCGTTCCGTCATTTTCCCTGCTCCTGCTACAACGACAATGACGTCATGTTGCCCTAGAAAACGTTCGCGTTAGTTTAAACCACCTGCAAGTGTTTTTAAAGGTTTAACTTTATTCGTTATTAAGTGTATGTCTCTTTGGTGTAGGTTTAACTTGTCGGGCATTTTTTCCGCCTTTGTTTCAGGTGCGAGCCTTTCTTTCTACCTAAACTTTTTGTCCTATTTTACACCTTTTTCTTCCTTTTTTTTACGTTTGTTGCTGATTTGCATTTTATTGGTTTTTCCAATTTTTCTTAACATGGTATTTTTTTATAATATTTATCCAGGGTCACCGTCTCCTATCTGCACCCCCCCAAACACTGGGTACTCCCGCTACTACTTTCATAAATCAGAGTGCATTTTCTGTAGGCTGTTTTGGAACCTAGTCAACGACGGGCACTTTTGCTAATATATATATATATATATATATATATATATATATATATATATATATATATATATATATATATATATATGATGAAAATAATGGAAATAGTATTCCGACAAAATAGAGAAAATAAAAAAGGAACAAACCGTATTATGTGTTCACCAACGTTTCGTCTTTATTTCGAGACTTCCTAATTGATTCACCCAGAGGAAGTCTCGAAATAAAGACGAAACGTTGGTGAACACATAATACGGTTTGTTCCTTTTTTATTTTCTCTATATATATATATATATATATGTTTTATATAGGTTAAAAATAAATAAGATAGATTAATTACTTCCCTGGAACCAACTGAAAAATGGGTTATGTCCCCTTAACTGAAACATATAAGAGAAAATAATTATCTCCCTTGCACCAGACCGGAAACCATGCAAAAACAGAACAGTACATATTTACTAAAATGCATTAACTAAAAAATTTTAAAATTCATATTAGAATAAAATAAAATATAGAGAGATAGCAATAAGCTATAGTTAAATAAAAATGAACATCATTATAAAAAAATAAATGCGGGCCTGAAATTCTTTTCCCTCAGATAGAAACAACATGGCTGAGGAGAGCCTAACATCATTTACGTTTTACCTTAAATGGCCCCCTTTATCTTGGGCTTGAAACCGACAGTACCAATGTTTTTTCTGAACTTCTGTACTATATAATAACTAAATATTAAGCTCCTATATCGAAAAAGTTTTTCTTTGAAATCGAGCACTTTGTTCGAATTCTTTCCACAAAAACAGAAAACAAATATATATATATATATATATATATATATATATATATATATTATGAAAATAATGGAAATGTATATAGATATATATATGATGAAAATAATGGAAATAGTATTCCAACAAAATAGAGAAATAAAAAGGAAAAACCGTATTATGTGTTCTTCAACGTTTCGTCTTTATTTCGAGACTTCCTCTGGATGAATGATATTAAGAAACAAAAAATACCAGTACAAAATATTTGAAAATGTTTCACGTGCACAGTGTGATGCAGTTCTATTTCAGAAAAACGGAAAAAGACGTTGGACATTCAAAAAGGAGGGGGGCTGGTGCTGTTAAAGAGAGGGAAATTTTAGTGACGTCATATAGTCGTTAATGTAATTTTAAAAATATGAACGCAGTTAATATTCTTACTGAAAAAAAGATATATCTGTTGAAATTCAAATATAGGTTTGTAACAGAAATGAAATGAGTATTTTTTATGTAATTTATTGATTGAGATTATGTGTTAATTATTACAGGGGGTGAGAAGGTTAACCTGTGTCTACAGTTAAATAATGTTCTTTTAATAAAAGTTTACTTATTAATGGCGCTATGTTATAGAAACCTGCACGTTGTTTAATTGTGCTTGAAATTTTGATAAGCGCAGATTCAAGAAGTCTCCGGCGCGGTTTATTTGAAATAAATTTTACTACTTTTCCTTCTTAAAGTCAAAGGTGTGATTATGCTGCAATGAATGAGAGAATAATGCACTTAGAGAATTGCTATTCTTTATATCTCATTTATGTTCACTGAGCCTTTTTTTCCAATTTACGCTGAGTTTCACCAACGTATTGCAATTATGGCAAAGAATAGTGTATATACCTCCATTGGAAACTGGTTTGCTATGAAGATGTTTCGTAGTTTTTAATATATGTCTTATGGTTAGTGATGTGGTTTGTACGATAGGAACTTCTAGTTTGTTTAGTGTGTTACAGATTATTGTATTATTGGTGTGTGTAGGTAAAAGAAGATGTCTGTTTATGAAAGAAAGGTCTGGTGTGTTTGGAAAATATTTGTGCGGGTTTTCTCTTAGCATTCAGTATGAAATATGTGGGATATTGCAAGATTTTCAAAATGTTTCTGAGGTATTTGAGTTCTTCGTCCAGATATTCAGGACTGCAAATTCTGAAAGCGCGTAAGAAGAAACCAATTATCATCTCTGTTTTTATTTTATTATTATGGTGTGAGTAGAAATTTATGTAATCATTTTTGTGTGTAGTTTTGCGGTGAAATTTGAAGGATAGTTTATTATTGGATTTTATAATAAGTATGTCTAGAAAAGGTAATGAGTTATTGTTTTCTGTTTCCTAGGTGAACTTTATGGAAGGTTCGACTCAGTCTAATTTGTCTGTAATGATATTTATGCGCGTATTTTCAGGAAGAAAAATTAAAATGTCGTCAATGTATGTAAAACACTGTGTTTGGAGGTAATCTGAATATGAAAGGACCATAATCTAGGAACTCTAAGAAAAGGCAAGCTAATACTCCACTAAGAGGGTTACCCATAGGAAGACCAAAATTTTGTTTATAAAAATTGTTATTGAAGTGAAAATAAGTCATGTTAGTTATAAGTCTAATGATTTTTATAAGAGTGTTGGGAGGAAAAGCTAAGCTAATGTTAGATTTTTTAAAATGTTTAAGGAGTAAATTCAAGCATTTTTTAATGGGGAGATTAGTATATAATGATGTTATATCTAAGCTGTGTATACTTTTGTTTTGTGCATTAATGTTTTTTATTTTGTTCAGTAAATCTCCTGAGTTCTTTATATGGGAGGTGCTGATAGTGCCCAGTAGTGGAGTCAAAACCTTGGATATGGCACGTGCAATTTTGTGTATTGCACTGCCGATGCCGGATATTATAGGGCGCATAGGGATATCCGGTTTGTGAGTTT
The DNA here is from genome assembly GCF_053919585.1 of Euprymna scolopes. Classification (NCBI taxonomy): domain Eukaryota; kingdom Metazoa; phylum Mollusca; class Cephalopoda; order Sepiida; family Sepiolidae; genus Euprymna; species Euprymna scolopes. The sequence goes on from NC_136497.1 coordinate 7,897,321, forward strand.
GGGGGAGGCTATATAGTGACGGAACATTGGGGTGGTATTCAATGTATGACATCCAAGTTTTATTGTTTTTTATAAGTTTTTTATAAGATTGGTTGAAATTCTCAATACTTCGATTTACTGTCTTTAAATCAGTTTTGGTGAAGTGTTGTTGTCTGCCAACAATGTGGAAACTTTTTCCAAGTATTCATCTTTTTCTATTAATACTAGACCACCACCTTTATCAGCTGGTGATATAATCAAGGTCTTGTTATTCGCTAGGTGTTTCAAAGCATCTATGTATCTCTTAGGAAGTGCAGTTTCATATGGATGAGTAACTGCAACAGAAATAACACCCTGTATGAAACCTTTTTCAAAATCCGTATCTTCATGTTTGTAATTCTTCGAAATTGCGTCGGTGGTAATATTTGAATGTATGCCAGTTGCGAATTTTAGTCCGAAACTAACGGCTTCAATTTCGGTGTTTGAGAGTAATTTGGTAGAAAGATTTTGTATTAGATCCGGGCGTCCTATGGCTCTGCATTTGCTGTCAGAGATTAATTTTGTAAGTTTATTATCCAGTTTGTGACATTGTTGGCAGACAACGACACTTTTTCTATTCATTTAAAAAGAAAATACAACATCGTTATATATGGCTGGTTGAATTGCATTCATCTGCAAAAGATTAAGCTAATTTGCATATTCTTTTAAACATTCATTTTAATTAATTCGCTATTAGTTTTTTTTTCGGTTTTATTATGGAATGATCATCTTTAGTAAACTATTATGTGTAATTATATTCATGCAGATATTCTACATGATTTATACTTGTGTAATATTTGCGTTAAAACGTTACGGTAAATGCAAACCTCTTTATATATATATATATATATATATATATATATATATATATATATTTATGCGTATATATATTTGTTTGAAAAAATTTTCCGATCAAACTCCTCCGTCAGATTTTGGTCTGCAGATATAGAAACTTCATATATAGGGTATTCAAACTCATGTGAAAACTTATATCAAGGTTTTAGCTGGTACAAAAATCTGAAAATTAAAGAAATAAAATTTGGCAGATGAAGGTAGAACGCCTGATTTACGAATATGCATGCGTAACGTAGAAGCTATTGGTCTATGTTTTAATTTGTAGCCTTGCAGCAAACATGTCGTCATAGATCAGTCATTAACGTCAAAGGAAAAAGTAAATCGCAAGCTAAAGTTTTGGTTTCGATTCTTGGTGGTGGCGCATGAGTCATTTCTTTTTAAAACTTTTTATCACATTACTATAGATTGGATCCAATATAATATAATAATAAATACGAAATCTGCATTAATCAAAATATCGTATGTAAGCGTAGTTTACGACCGGGAAATGCCGGGCGGCCTGCTAATAAATACTACTTCCACATGAATTAAAATATATTTAAGCATATTTTATAACCGGCAAAGTCGGGCGCCCCCAGCTAGTACTTTTATAAATCAGAGTCCATTTTCTGTAGGCTGTTTTGAACCCAGTCAACGACGGGTACTTTTGCTAGTATATATATATATATATATATATATATATATATATATATATATATGCGTGTGTGTGTGTGTGTGTGTGTGTTAGTGATTGGACGATTCCAATATTTTACCCGATTTCCATACTATTTCCAATTCCGTGCTAAATTACTGATTTCGATTCTTCACAAATATCTAAATATTTGACTACAGCGTTTCTATTTTCCTATTTTCCTGATATCTGTAAAACACATATTAAATATACAAATATTTCAAAGCGTTTTAATACACTTGTGGGGGATAAACTATCGATTTAACTTTTACAGTTAATTTAAAATCAATAAATACGTTTTTCATTGTTACAATCAGCAGTCAAAGATTTTGCTGTTCAAAATAAATAAAAAATAACAATAAACATAATCTCGGAATCTGAAAATAAGCAAATTTTTTCTGATTTAAATACTGATTTCGATACCCCCCCATTCTTATTTTTCGATTTCATGATTCTAGTTCCAATTAAACGATCTAATACTAATATATATATAATTATATTTCGTCGAATAAAAGGTCTCGTATAAATAGAAGTCGTTTCTTCTTATCCATGCAATAAACGCATCAATAATTAAAACTTTAAAATCCTATAGACAAATAAATCTTTATATTAATTTTATGACCATTTTGACTAATAACGTTCGGTTTATAAAAACGACGATAAATTTCAACAGTTCATTATTTTTAATTTTAGTTTTTATTTTAATATCTATACAAAAAAAAACAATATAAAAACAAACTATCACAGTTATAACTCCCCATCTTTTTTCTCTGAATTAATAATAAGTTTTAGCTTGAAAAAAATGTTTCACATTGTCCAGGGTTGAAACAAAATGCGGTTTCATATATAAATAATATTTTACGTGTTTTTATGCGTTCAACTAATTTATATATAAAATATACACGCACACACACACACACATATATATAGTAAGTTATAAAATACATATATTGTTAGAGAATGGAGAGAGAGAGAGCGAGATGTGTGAGTTATAGTGTAGACACGTTGACCGGAAGTCAAGGTCAGCTGATTTGATTGCGTGTGAGTCATGTGATCAGGTTAGCTGAATCGAGGAGATTTGGTTGCGACTTAGATGAGAGCGGACGGCTTCGCCGTTGTCTCTTCCCCTTCGCTGGGCTGGGGAAAGAACGCTGACGTGGTAGTAATAAGACCAAGAAGAAAAATACAACACAGGCCAAATTCACGTTCCTCCATTCTGCGAAAAAAATACATGTCCAAGAACAGGAAAAACCCTGCTCAATTCTGATGTGAGAAAACATCAATCGCATGAAAATAAAAATTAAAAAAAAAATTCTTATAATCATTCACAAAGTCTCATCTCACCAATAAAAAGTTACAAATAACAAAACATAGATTCGTGGAAACCCAAAAGTTTCCACGTCAGCCAATTTTGAGGTCGGTTACATCACCTTTACCATCTAATGGAATCTCATAAATAAATAAATAAAAAATCACAGTCGTTTACAAAAAATACAGAATTTACAATTAAAATACACAGTCGTTTTCAAAAACAAAAAAAAAACACTCACTTATAACTTTCAGACAATCCTTCATAAAACAAAATTCAACACAAAATAACAATCGATGGAAACTAAAATTTTCCACGTCACCCAACACTGGGGGTTTCTGAAAAAGAAAAAAAATCACCTTTTACTTATCCGAGTGATTTTTATTATGGCCTCTTCTGCCATTTCCTCTTCTGCCACTTACGCCACGTCATGGGGAACTCCATTTTCTCTCTGATGCTGGACAGAAATATATTTCGTTCTGCTATATTGTTTTAAACAGAATAACGTAATTCTTTTTTCCCCTTCTAATTTGTACATTAAGTAATATTTTTCTTCGGTTCATAACGAGCTAATTCCTAATACAATAAACATTTTTATAACTATTTTCTATATATAAAGTTTTACATCTGTGTGTCTGTATGTCCTTCTTTTCTTTCTTCGTGAAAAGGTTGTACGTGTGTATTGCTTTTTTTTCTATTGTTCTTTCTTTTTTCTTTTTTTCCAGACATGTTATTGTGTTTTATGTGTTTTTCTTGTCTTTTTTTTCTTGACACGAAATATGGGAACCCAGGTTCGATATCGCACAACGGACACCAAATAAGTGTTTGTTACGTTGTCGTATAATAAAATGAGAGTTTGTTGTATATTGGTTGAAATCGGAACGTGTCTTTCTATTACATATGCTCATATGCTGTTAAGTGTGAATATGTATGTGACATGTCATTTGAACATACCTTCTGCCGTTTTGTTGGTCCATCTGGAAATTCTCGTCTGGGAGGGAGACTTGATACCTGTTGTTGGGGACGAAGATTTATTTCAAGACAAGAAATGTGTTCTATAGTTTATTTCACTTTCCCAGATACGTATATCCAATATGTACTTTGCCTCCAAGACGACTGGCTATGTCTGATTTACATGTCAAGTTACATTCCGACACCCCCCCCCTAAGTGGGCATTGGGAGTGCTTGAATGCCATAATGCGAGTACAAGTAGATTGGTTTGACCATCGTCTGATGGGTTGAGGGTACCGGATAGACAGTTCCTGGCTGCTGTTTCCGACTGGTAGTAAAGGTTCCCTAACTCTGTGGTAGCGCTTAGAGCGGCTGCTCCATCAACAGTTGTATAATATCGCGTTGTTTGTAGTGCAATGTCGCGCATGGAAAGCGACCCTGCACTCATCCCGGTGGGCTATCCCGAGGACATAATCCTAGTAGATGGCCGGACAACTGATCGGCTGCTTGTGTTGCATGCCTGGTATTCTGCATAACCACTTGTTCAGCATACCTTACCTAAACTGAAACTCTTAAGAAATGACAGTGCAGTAAAAATTACACTAAAACTAGGCCCAAACTCAAACAAACCAACCTGCCTTCTCCCTTGAGGTTTGCATTTACAAACATCCGTGGGCTGAGAACTAATTTAAATGACATCGAAGCATTTCTCCTAACACGGATATCTTAGCACTAAGTCAGACTAACCTACACTCCTCCATCCCCTCTATCTACTTTAACATGCCTGGATATCTCCCACTCTGCCGTAAGGAATCTGACAGACATATGCACGAGCTTGGAGTATATATTCGGAACCGCCTTCTCTTCACTAGAGAAAATAAACTAGAATCGGACGATCAAGCCTTTATGTGCTTTAGACTTAACATGCAACATTACATTAGCTACTTTTATTTTCTCTACCGATCTCCCTCAACCCAGGACTGTACCCTAATAAACAAAGTCTCTGCCAACATAGATACAGCACTTTCCCTCGACACTAGCGCACAAGTTCATGTGTTTAGTGACTTCAATGTCCACCACAGCAACTGGCTTGAATTTTCTACTCACACAGATGCAGCTGGTATGACTACATATAACTTCTCTATATCTCATTCCCTATCACAGATGGTTACGTTTCCAACCCGTTTCCCAGACCAGCAAGCACAACACGCATCACTTCTAGATCTGTTTCTTACCACAGTTCCCGATGACTGTGTAACTAATGCCCACAGCCCACTTGGGAACGCCAATGATGTAGCGGTAATAGTTGTAATAATCCTAAACTTTACAGCCAAAACTGAAGTGCCACTGCTCAAAACAACAAGATATTATAAAAAGGCTGACTGGGAAGCCATCAGTGATCTCATCGGGGACGCCCCAGTGCAAAATATCCTTTCCCTTCCTGCTGAACAGTGCGCAAATGAGACCACTGAATGGTTCAAAGCAGCAATTGAAGCACATTTTTCCACACGGAAATTGTATAGTAATCTCCACTCTCCTCAATGGTTTACTTCTACCTGTGCAGCCGCCATCATGCAAAGGCAGCACGCGTACCACAGATTTAAGTCCAAACAGGCAGAAGTATATAGAAGCCAGAAGTAACTGTAACAAAGAAATATCGACAGCTAAGAGAGAATTTACTGAAACCATCAAAAAACGCATTGAAGCACAGAAATTAGGGACCCGCGACTTCTGGAAAATCTACAACAGTGTAGTAAATAATGGGTAATCAACAATTCCCCCACTATCCAACAATGAGGAAGGTGTTTGCTCTGCAATTGAGAAGGCTAACATTCTTGCCAGTCGGTTTGCTTCCATCTCCACACTGAACCCTGCCAAGCACCGCCTCCCTGACTTTCCATTGCGGACAGACGCTATACTAGACGATCTGAAAATCGCCCCTTCTCAGGTTCATGCTATCATAAGAAATCTTGACACTGCAAAAGCATGTGAACCTGATCTAATACCGGCTGTGCTATTAAAAAAGTGCTCCGCCGAAGTAGTTCTAGTTCTCGCCAAACTCTACAACAAATGCCTTAATGAATCTTGCTTTCCTGCCTGCTGCAAAACTGCTTCTGTAGTACCAGTTTTAAAGAATTCTGACCCAGTTAATTATCACCCCATTAGCCTCCTCTCACTTTTCGCCAAAATATTTCGGACAATAGTAAACCAAGCTCTAGTCCATCACCTTACAGATGCTAAACTTCTTACTGACCAACAATATGGATTTAGACAAGCCCGTTCCACCGCAAACATTACAACTGTACTATCAGAACGTATATACCAGTCATTGGACAATCCGGGGGAGGGTAGAGCAGTAGCTCTAGATATATGTAAGGCTTTTGACAGGGTATGGCATGAAGGTCTTCTCAGGAAAATCAGATCATATGGTATCACTGCAAGAATACATGACATAATTAAATCCTTCTTAGATAAGAGAAAAATCCAAGTTGTCCTCGATGGTCGTAGATCTAACCAATACGATATACATGCGGAAGTGCCTCAGGGGTCTATCCTTAGAACTATGTTATTCCTAATATTCATAAATGACCTCCCTGACAAAATTGCCTGTGAGATGGGTATATATGCTGACGACACCACGCTCTATAACAGACATGACAGGAAAACAAATGAACACATATCTAAAGAAATGGCAGAAGCACTAGAGAATGACTTCCAATCTGTAGTTGAATGGGGACATAAATGGATGATCACATGTAATGCTGCCAAGAACAAACTCGTTTCCTTCAATAATTACACGAAACCTTCTCTACCACCAATAGCAATGGCCAATAACTCTTTATCTGAAAGTACATCTTTTAAACTCCTCGGCCTAAGGCTTTCAGGAAACATGAGTTGGAACAATTACATCGAGAGTATCGCCAGGATCGCCTCTGTGCCCCCTCGACGTAAATACCCCTGACAAACCCGACAAGCAGCTAAGTCTCACCCCTTCACAGTAGAGATCCCTAGGTGTAAGAGAGCCGTCTACTCCAGTAGTTTCTTCCTCAGGACGGCTAAACTTTGGAATTTGCAAAGTGCTACGCTTACTGCCAGTCGGATATTGGAACCGGCTAGGAATCCATCTATGAGTCTGGTAGCAAGGAATACACCCAAATGACTAACTTTAACCGCGGGAAATATTGTTGAAATTTAAACATTTATTTTTAAATGTCGAGACGCCGTTCATAGAGATCGCATGATTATAACATCATGATCTGCACGTGCGAGCTTTTTATTACATCTTCGCCCCAAACAATGCACATTGCCAATTTGGTGTAGGAGGCTACTATCAAGGGGCAGCAACTCCTGGGGTACTATGTGAGGATGCTACTTCTTCTGTAGAATGTATCAGTTTTATGGCAAATTTTATTATTTTTTTATTACAAGAGCATATATACTCTCCAGTAACATAACCATAATTCAATGCCCCACTTACAAAATTATGACAACAAATTAATAATAGTTACGTTACCTTAACTAATAGGGTGCTGCTTTTTGTCATGATTATAATTAATTATAGTCTTGTGATTCGATAGATCAATGTTTATATGATTTGGAACTAGTGGGGAGCTAGCAATAATAACAATATGCCAATTTATTCATATATCATTAGGTAATATCTATCTCTATAAATTATTATCATTATAATAATGTATTCGATTGTTCTTAATATCGATATTAATAATAACATACTGAATTCGAAATAGTTAATGCGATAGAAAAAGAAAATATTTACTTGCCTGTATTTTTCTTGTCTTATTCGCCCCCCCCCCTTCGCGACTACAATTGAAACAGGCAGAATACACATGCTACAAAGTAAACTAGCGATAAAATACCAAAATGCCGTGAATTACGTTCTCTAATACAGTAGATGAAGTCAGGACTTTATTTAAGTACTATACTTAATATATACTATTACTGCAAGCTTGCTTATATTGGAAATGCTTGCTTCCTAGCTAGGCAATCAAACCATCTAATATAGTTAGCCTTATTTTCAATTATATTCGAAATATAATACAGTGACATTAGCAAAGTAAAAGTCACCTATGAAAACGAACCTCCTAAAGTAAAACCTTGAATAATTATCTAAACTCAAATGTAAATTAATATTAAGCCGACTTTACAAATTGATAAAAAACTTCCACCCATTAATATGGGAGGGGAGATTATCATCAAAAGTGTTCTGAATTGATAATTTAGCACTGGACTTTATTACTTAGATATTAATAAGTCACCTGTACCCATTCCCCTCCTCCCCCTTTTTTAATGGAGAATATATAATGCAGTGGATGTTTTATCGGCCGCTCCAGTCACTCTCGCTTCTCCTTTTTTGTCCCTCAGTCCTCATTCAAATGAGTGATTTTTCTGACAAAGGGTCAAGAAAAAGCTGCTTTAAAGGTCGGAAGTACTTGGTGAACAGTAGTCTGAGATGTCGGAATTTTTCTATCTCTATGCCTATCCTTGTAGCCATGTCACTAGTAAGGGTGCTGGAGGTAAACGTTTTGTCTGGACTGACGTTATCCGCCTGATGGTCAGGGACCCGAATCTTGGTTAACCACTAAGTAGGCTGTCCTATCAGCAGGTGCAAAGTACTTGGAGTGCTGTATTGCGATTTGGTGAATGAATTCTGGACCATGCAGTAGTCTCTGGATGGGCCTCTCGATGCCATACTAGTTGGTAATTGATATGGTTTTACCTTTTCATGTGCTACAAACAAAAATCCTGTCTTTTTCTCTCTTACTTTCACTCTCTGTACTGCTTTAACCAAGTATGCCGACCTGTTCCACAAATCCCAAACCCTCAACATGAATTATCTCCAGAAAAAAACTCGAATAAACCTAAAAGCCCATCTTCCAACGTAGACACCTACTACCAGGTCTCCTTCTCCAACATCAGGGTTCTATGTTCCAACCTTGCAGAGGTTGACACCCAGTTACAGAAGACGAAACCGGACATATTTTTCTAAGTGACACTGGAATAGGACCGACCATTTCCCTAGATGAGTTCATAATTTACGGATACTCATATATATCAGATATATGGCTGACTGGGATAGCTTCCGTACATTAATATCTGATTTACCCCTGCTTTCCATGTTTAAAAAGGACGTGTCCTCTATAGTATCAGATCTGACAGAATAGCAAATTGTAGACATAGACCAATTCATACCATCTAAACAATTCCAACAAAAACCTAACAGCCAGCTATGGTTCTCCCCAGAATGGGCTGCTGCTATCGCGCACAGAAATCACTTTTTCCATAGCTACCAACGTAATAGATGCACTGAGACTAAAGCTACTTTCAGGTCTGCCAGCAACCACTGTAAAAGAGTAATAAAAATGCAAGAGAGCTATATGCCCAGTCTGTTAAATCCAAGGTAGCTGATCAGCGGCTTGGTTCCCACCAGTTTTGGCAAATAACAAATAGGATCCTGAACAGAAGTGTGCGTTCTATCCCAACGATTATCAATGGACCAGAAGTCATCTCGTAAGCATCAGACAAGGCCAAACTATTTGCCAATAACTTTGCAGCTAATTCTATCCTATGGGACGAAGGCCATCAACTCCCCATATTTCCTCCTATAACACAGAACACACTAGGTAGCATACAAATATCCGTGCATGAGGTCGCCAAGTTAACCAAGTACCTTGATTCCAGTTAAGCAACTGGCCCTGACGGCATCCCAATTATAGTGTTAAAAAAGCTTCAACCAGAACTTACTCCCATACTTACGACACTGTTTAAGCGCTGCCTTAAGGAGAAGTGCTTTCCGACTCCCTGGAAGACCTCATCAGTTTGCCCTGTTTTTAAGATTTCAGGTGATAAGTCATCTCCCTCTCAGTACAGACCAATAAGTCTCCTGTGTGTTATGAGTAAGTTGCTGGAATCCATATTAAATAGAGAAATAGTAAACCACCTCAGCAGAAACAATCTTTTAAGTGAGACACAATATGGTTTCCGTTCTGCAAGATCTACCGCAGATGCGCTAACCGTTATATCTCACAGGATTAGTGAATCTCTTGAGAGAGGCTTCCTTTCAAGGGTAATTGCTCTTGACATATCAAAGGCCTTCGACAAGGTATGGTATAAGGGCCTACTTCACAAGATTTCCAGATACGGTATAACTGGAAATGTTTTCTCAATCATTAAATCATTTCTCTCCGATAGGCTCATAAGAGTAGTGGTCGAGGACAAAAATCAGAGGCCTGCAGTATTAGAGCTGGAGTCCCTCAAGGGTCAATCCTGGTCCTAACTCTCTTCCTGATCTACATCAATGATCTCCCAAAACACATACTTAAATCATTCGTTGACATCTATGCTGATGACACGACCATCTATGGCAACATATCAAAGGCTGTAACAAAGTTCTCTCTGATTCTCTCTCGTCTGATCTCGAGCGCGTGGTTCAGTGGGGGTAGTCGTGGCTGGTTACCTTTAATGCATCTAAAACCAAACTCCTATATTTACATCATCAACGCTCTGATCCCCATCTGGCATCAATTGAAATGTATGGCTCTCGTCTGGGAGAAGCCCTGTTTTTTGACAAGCTTCTGGGGTTGACCTTGACTCCTGATATGAAATGGAACACGTACATCAAGTCTGTTGCCAAGGTCGCTGGAAAGATGGTGGGATCCTTCTACCGCTCCAGAAGATATCTCACTACTGATGCAATTCTCTATCTATATAAAAGCCAATTGCGTCCAAGGATGGAATACTGTTGCCATATCTGGGCAGGAGCTGCTAATAACAGCCTATCCTGCCTTGAGAGAGTACAAAATAGACTTCGTGGTTTAGTGGGGGATGCCCTTTTCTTTACCCTGCAACCAGAGAAGAGACGTTGCGAGCCTATCTTTGTTTTATCGTTATTTCCATCGCAAGTGCTCGTCTGAAGTCCAATCTCTGGCCCCCCTCGCCAATCTTTCACGAAAAACACCCGTCTAGCTGAATCCACTGTGAAAAATTTCCCCCACTCTTTATCTGCCTAAATCAAAACGTGGATTCCATGAACAAAGCTTCTTTCTTAGAACTTCACGCCTGTGGAACTCTGTTCCGTCTGCCTGCTTCCCACCTGACTACAACTTGGATGTCTTCAAGTCCAACGTTAAGAAATTCCTAATGAACCGCCCCCTTAAGTAAACACATCACTAAATCTCCACACTAACGTACTGTACTTGAAATTACCCTTATCCCTGAGTGGCTTCCGGGCCTTGATTAGTGGTGACCACCGTGTAAAAAAAAAATAAGCTTCAAAATAAATCGCAAATATTATTCTAAACATCGTTGCTTGATTAATTATAGTAAAAATGCAGAAATGCTAGAATAACATCGTAACGCTTAAATTCCGGATGAAGCTGAAATACTTACAATTAAAATCTGGCATGTAAGTATATTCTTCTTTTTTTTTTTACACAGTGATCACCACTTATCAAGGCCCGGAAGCCACTCAAGGATAAGGGTTATTGCAAGTACATAACGTTAGTGAGGAGATTTGCTGAAATGTTTACTTAAGGGGGCGGTTCATTAGGAGTTTGTTAACATTGGACTTGAAGACAACCAAGTTGTAGTCCGGAGGGAAGCAGGCAGACGGAACAGAGTTCCACAGCGTGCAGTTCTAAGAAAGAAGCTTTGTTCATGGAATCTGCGTTTTGATTTAGGCACAGATATAGAGTGGGGAAATTTTTCACAGTGGATTCAGCTAGACGGGTGTTTTTCGTGAAAGATTGGCGAGGGGGGACCAGAGATTAAAGTTCAAACGAGCACCTGCCATGGAAATAACGATAAAACAAGGACAGGCTCGCAACGTCTCTTCTGTGGGAGAGAGGTGGCAGGGTAGAGAAAAGGGCATCCTCACTAAGCCACGAAGTCTATTTTGTACTCTGTCAAGGCAGGATAGGCTGTTTTTAGCAGCTCCTGCCCAGATATGGCAACAGTATTCCATCCTTGGACGTACTTGGCTTTTATATAGATAGAGAATTGCATCAGTAGTGAGATATCTTCTGGAGCGGTAGAAGGATCCCACCATCTTTCCAGCGACCTTGGCAACAGACTTGATGTACGTGTTCCATTTCAGATCAGGAGTCAAGGTCAACCCCAGAATCTTGTCAAAACATGGGGCCTCACCCAGACGAGAGCCATCCATCACAATTGATGCCAGATGGGGATCAGAGCGTTGATGATGTAAGGATAGGAGTTTGGTTTTGGATGCATTAAAGGTAACCAGCCACATCTTCCCCCACTGAACCACACGCTCGAGATCAGACGAGAGAGAATCAGAGAGAACTTTGTCATTTACAGCCTTTGATGTGATGCCGTAGATGGTCGTGTCATCAGCATAGATGTCAACGAATGATTTAAGTATGTGTTTAGGGAGGTCATTGATGTAGATCAGGAAGAGAGTTGGGCCCAGGATTGACCCCTGAGGGACTCCACCATTTATTTTGAAGGCCTCCGATTTTTGTCCATCTACCACTACTCTTATGAGCCTATCGGAGAGAAATGATTTAATGATTGAGAAAACATTTCCAGTTATACCGTAGCTGGAAATCTTGTGAAGTAGACCCTTATGCCATACCTTGTCGAAGGCCTTTGATATGTCGAGAGCAATTGCCCTAGAAAGGAAGCCTTTGTCAAGAGATTCACTAATCCTGTGGGATATAACCGTCAGCACATCTGCGGTATATCTTGCAGAGCGGAAACCATATTGTGTGTCACTAAGAAGGTTATTCCTGATGAGGTGGTTGACTATTTCTCTATTTAATATGGATTCCAGCAACTTACTCATAACACACAGGAGACTTATAGGTCTGTATTGAGAGGGAGATGACTTATCGCCTGAATTCTTAGATACAGGGCAAACTGATGAGGGCTTCCAGGGAGTCGGAAAGCACTTCTCCTTAAGGCAGCGCTTAAATAGTTTCGTAAGTATGGGAGCAAGTTCTGGTTGAAGCTTTTTTAACACTATAATTGGGATGTCATCAGGGCCAGTTGCTTTACTGGAATCTAGGTGTTTTATTAGCTTGGCGACCTCATGCACGGATATTTGTATGTTACCTAGCTTGTTCTGTGTTATAGGAGGAAATATGGGGAGTTGATGGGCTTCGTCGCATAGGGTAGAATTAGCTGCAAAGTTATTGGCAAATAGTTTGGCCTTGTCTGACGCTGACGAGATGACTTCTGGTCCATTGATAATCGTTGGGATAGAACGCACACTTCTGTTCAGGATCCTATTTGTTATTTGCCAAAACTGGTGGGAACCAAGCCGCTGATCAGCTACCTTGGATTTAACAGACTGGGCATATAGCTCTCTTGCATTTTTATTACTCTTTTACAGTGGTTGCTGGCAGACCTGAAAGCAGCTTTAGTCACAGTGCATCTATTACGTTGGTAGCTATGGAAAAAGTGATTTCTGTGCGCGATAGCAGCAGCACATTCTGGGGAGAACCATAGCTGGCTGTTAGGTTTTTGTTGTAATTTTTTAGATGGTATGAATTGGTCTATGCCTGCAATTAACCATTCGGTCAGATCTGATACTATAGAGGACACATCCTTTTTAAACATGGAGTGCAGAGGTAAATCAGATATGAATGTACGGAAGCTATCCCAGTCAGCCATAGGGTATCGGTATACAGTACGGTGGAGGGGTACGTCTGGGGGCGTCTTACATTTCGTTTTTATCTTAACTGATACGACGGATTGGTCGGAGGATCCTAGAGGAGAATGAACGGAATATGAACATAGCTCAGGGGAAGTTGAGAGAAAAAGGTCTAAGAGGCTTGCATATTGACCGGGTGTATCGGGCACACGGGTGGGTTCGCGAACAATCTGAGTGAGATCATAAGCAATGGCAAAATCATGACAAAACCTCCCCTCATCATGTGTCTTTTTTGAATGTGTCAGCCGTTCCACGTTATGGACGTTGAAGTCACCACATATGTGGATGTTAGCCGAGGGATGTGAAGACAGTATGTGGTCTATTTTATCAGATATGCTCTTAAAGATAGTAACTCCGCTGTTGTGGGGCCTATAGAGGGCAAATATAAATGCAGTGGTTTTAGCAAGTGCAACCCTGAAGCATATATAGGGTAAATTAGGATCTTCTCTAGAGATATCCCTGCCACACGGGAAGCCATCCTTAATGTAGGCACATATTCCATGCCCAAGGCGATCTTGGGGGTCAGATTTAGCTGTTAAATTTGAGTATCCGTTAATTATGAACTCATCTAGGGAAGTGGTCTGCCCTTTTCCAGTTTCACTTAAAATAATATGTCCGGTTTTGTCTCCTGTAATCGGGTTTCAACCTCTGGAAGGTTGGAACCTAGACCCCTGATGTTGGAGAAGTAGACCTGGTAGTAGGGGTCTACGTTGGAAGATGGGGTTCTAGGTTTAATCGAGTATTCTGTCGTATACAGGAATTAACACACAATTCAAACTGAGTGTGTGATTATACGCAAACTGAAACAGTAAGTAAAATCCTTCTGCTAAAAATATACATATAAGAATACTTATATCTAAACATTTACTGTCCGTTCTAAATTATTAAAAAAAAAAACTATGGAGTTCAAGTTAGTTCTACGTGTAGTAAAGCGATAATTTTGTGATTGTAGATGGCTTATTATCAAGGTAGCATAAACATTAATGTAACATTCCGGAAGGGAATTTGTCTAATAATTATTGCGTGTCTTTAATTACGTGTCTGTTAATGTGGTCATGATAACACTTGTCTGAATCAATATACATAGGTGAATACATACATTTTTTCTGTTTTCTTGGTTTTCTCTTTGGGATGCGATATTTCCCGTCACTGGTCGATGCCGTAAAGATTCAAGACAAACACAACGCCGGTTTTATGGTACGGATTACTTTATTTCGTTTAAAAATCAGCGAGGGGAAGCCATCGCATTGTTGACTCAAGCTTTTTTGCGTTTTTTTTTTCGACGCATGTTTGCGTCCAATTCGACACGTCTGTTTCGCACAAAATCGGGACCCATACTGAACTTCAATGCGCGTAAAAAGATACCTTTCTTTCTTTCTTTTGTGCTCTCTCTATTTCTTTCTGCCCACGCTGTTTTGCACGCGACCGGAATGGCATTTTAGTTGCTATCGTTGACCAGTGCTAGGGCGTTTGACACGCGTCACAACTTAACCTTTTTATATTTTGAACTTTTTGGAATTAACCAACCTGTACAGCAAAATCACAATTTTCAACATGCGGACGTAGCCCGGGATAGATTGTTTATCAGTAACATGGCAGAAACGTATATATATATATATATATATATATATATATATATATATATATATATATATATATATATATATATATATATATATATACTAGCATTTAAGCCCCGCATTGTCCGGGTGTTTGTAGGTGTATATTGAGCAAAAAAAAAAAAAAAAAAAACAGAAGAAGAAAAGCGGTCAATTTAAGAAAAAATTGACCCCTATTATGACCCCTTAACATTTATTGTTTTGTGACCAAATAAAGTTATTAAGTTAGATCGATGTCTAAAGAAACCTTTATCTAAAATCTCAAGTGTTTAGAATCAAAATTGTCGGAAAAGTTTGGTAGAGTTCTCAAAGTTTAATTCGTTGAACTTTGACCCCCTTAACAGCCAAATATCTGTCCGAAAACGGATCACAAAGATATTCCCAAATCGCAGTATCCTGTATATCAAATTTCGAGTGTGTAGACTGAAGATTGACAGAGTTATTTCGTAGGTAAATGTACACAGACACACACAGACAAGTTCATTTATATATATATATATATATATATATATATATATATATTACGTAGGCATAATCTCTTATCAAGGCCCATAGACCACTCGAGGATAAGGGTTAAGAATGTACAGTAGTCAATTGGACAATATAGTAATCCTTTGTATTTGTCAACAAGTTGAATGGCTCTAAGAAAGAAGTGGGGAATTATTGATAGTGTTTTCAGAAAGACAAGTGTTTCTTGTGAAAGTTTAACGAGTAGGTACCATAGATGGAAGCTCAGTCGGACACTTTCCATTAAAATAGCGATAAAGCAAACACAAATTCGCAACATCTCTTCTGTAAGATAGAGGTTGCAGTGAAGAGAAAAGAACATCTACGAGCCTACGAAGTCTATTTTGAACATTATCAAGGCAGGACAAGTGCTTTCTAGCAGCTCCTGCCTAGATATGGCAACAGTATTCCATCCTTGGACGTACCTGGCTCTTATATAGATAGAGAATTGCATCAGCAGTGAGATATATGCTGGATCGGTAAAAGTATCCGACTATTTTTCCAGTGGCCTTGGCAACGGATTTGATGTACGTGTTCCATTTAAGATCAGGAGTAAAGGTTAAGCCCAGAAGTATGTCAAAACTAGAGGCCTCCCCAAGACGAGAGCCATTCATTTCAATTGATGCCGGATGGGGATCAGAACGCTGATGATGTAAAGAGAGAAGCTTGGTTTTAGATGCATTAAAAATAACCAGCCACTCTCTCCCCATTGTACTATGTGCTCAAGATCAGAAGAGAGAGAATTGGAGCGAACTTGGTCGTTTAGTGTGTAGATGTTCTAACATAGATGGTAGTGTAATCATCATACATGTAAGGATGTGATTTGGAAGATCAGTAATGTAGATCAGGAAAAGAGTTGGGCCGAGGACGGACCCCGGAGGGACTCCAGCATTAATACTGTGAGCTTCTGATTTTTGCCCATTAACTACTACACTTATGAACCTATAAGAGAGAAATGATTTAATAATTGAGAAGACATTTGCAGCTGGGAATCTTGTGAAGTAAACTTTTATGCAATACCCTATCAAAGGCCTTAGATATTTCAAGAGCAATTGCCCTAGAAAGGGGGCTTCCGTCGAGAGATTCGTTAATCCTATGAAATATAACTGTAAGCACATCTGCTGTAGACCTAACAGAACGGAAACCATATTGTGTTGTCACTAAGAAGGTTGTGTTTGCTGAGATGGTTGATTACTTCGCTATTTAACACAGATTTCAGCAACTTACTCATGGCGCACAGGAGACTTTCCATAGCGTTATCTGATACAGAAGGAAATATTGAGAGTTGACGGCTTTGGTCGCAAAGGGTAGAATTAGCTGCACGATTCTTGGCAAAGAGTTTGGCTTTGTTTGATGCTGACGAGATTACCTCAGGTCCATTGGTAATAGTTAGGATAGAGCACACGCTTCTGTTCAAGATTCTGTTTGCTATTTGCCAAAACTGGTGGGAACCAATCCGCTGCTCAGCTACTTTGGACTTGACGGACTGACACAAGTCTCACTAAATAGCATATAATTCTTCTGTTTAACTATTTTCTTTTCTACTTTCTCCAATCTCTGAATATTTTTTTTTATTTTTTGCATTTTTCTAAAAATTGTTTAAGTTAGATGCAACTTAAGCAATTTTGCATCTAACTTAAACAAATTTGAGGAAAACTACCCCCCCCCCAAAAAAAACCCCAGATTATTCGTAGATTGGAGAAGAATTCTGCGCTTTTCCATAACACTTGTCTCAATGAGAATATGCTGCCTATATATATATATATACTAGCATTTCAGCTCGGCGTTGCCCGGGTGTTTGGAGGTGTATGTTGAGCAAAAAGTCAATTTCTTTTAATTTGACCCCTATTATGACCCCCTAAAATTTATTGTTTTGAGCTCAAATCAATTTATTAAGTTAGATCCATGTCTTAGAAATCTATATCTAAAATTTCAAGTGTTTAGACCCAAAATTGTCGGAGGTATTCGGTACAGTTCTTAAATGGTCAATTTGTTGAACTTTGTCGCCTTAACTGCCCAATTTCTGGACAACAACCGATCACAAATATTTTCCTAAATCACCGTACCCTGTATATCAAATTTCTAGTCTGTAGAATTAAAATTGAGGAAGTTATTGCGTAGGTAAATGTACAGACACACAAACACACAGACACACACATACACGTTCACTTATATATATATATATATATATATATATACACCCACACACACACACACACATATATATATATATATATATATATATATATATATATATATATATATATATCCTCGCGCGAAAGAGCAGGACACAAATAATAATAATAATAATAATAATAATAATAATAATAACGAAATAACAATATCAAAGACTTTCGCTGGCGAGGACTACTATTGACCGTAACCTGGATGAAATATGTTCCTTATTAAATTTTAAAGATGTTGTATTCTGAAAGAAGTTTATTAAATTATCTAAAATTTATTTTAAAGTTTCTGTTAAAAAATTCAAATTTGTTCATTATTCAGACCTTTATTACAAAGAGGCGGTTACAAAAAATGAGTTGGGATGTGAGGAGAAATACAAACTGAAACAGTGAGAATATTCAGACCTGTAATAATACAAAGAGAAGGTGCAAAAATGAATTGTGGAGTGAGGAGAATTATAAACTAAAATAGCGAAAATGAGAGTTTTAAAATTGAATATTTTAAAGATAAGATACAAGTTAAAAAATCATTAAATTTGACAAAGTAAGTTAGGAAAGCATTAAATTTGACAAGCATTAAATTTGATAAAGTAAGGTATAAAAATTTAATTTAAATTGAATAAAAAATTACCTTGGATTTATTTTATGTAATGTACATTATGTTGCAATTTAAAAACATTATCTTTAATCTAGCAATTAATGATATAGATATATAATTTTCAATGCTTTTTTTAAGTGCAACAGAATGTACAGTACATAAAATAAATCCAAGGTAATTTTTTTATTCAATTTAAATTAAATTTTTATACCCTACTTTGTAAAATTTATAAAAGTGCACATCGATGATAAATAAATTTCAAATTCAATCTTGTACCTTTATTTTTAAAGGCTATAGTAAAAACATTTTGTTTAACAATTTTCAGGCCTTGGATGAAATTCTTTTCTAAATTATATATATATATATATATATATATATATATACGCTGCCTATATATATATATATATATATATATATATATATATATATATATATGCTGCCTATATACATATATATGTGTGTGCTGCCTATATACACACATATATATATGCTGCCTATATATATATATATATATATATATATATATATATATATAAGTGAGTGTGTCTGTCTGTATCTGTGTGTGTCTGTGTGTCTGCGTGTGTACATTTCCCTACGCAATAACTCTATCACTTTTAAGTCTACAGACTCGAAATTTGATATATAGGGTACTGACATCTGGGAAAATCTTTGTGCTACGTTTTCGGCCAGTAATTTGACTTTTAAGGCGTCAGAATTCAACGATTTGACTTTTGAGAACTCTACCCCACTCCTACGACAATTTTTGGTTTAAACACTTGAAAGTTTTGATAACGGTTCCTTTGACATGGATCTAACTTAATAAACTGATTTGAGCTCAAAACAAAAATTTTTAAGGGGTCATAATAGGGGTCAAAGTTAAAAAAAATTGACCGTTTTTTCTTTTTGCTCAGTATACACCTCCAAACACCCGGGCAACGCGGGGCACCCATGTTAGTATAATATAAAGCTGAACGCCCGTGTGTGTGTTGTGACACGAATAGACTTCTATATGGTAGAATATTATAGAAAACTGATCACATATAATGATAGAAGATTTATCGAGACACAGGAATTGGTATGTTTATCTGGCATAATGAAGATTGATTAAAATTGTGGGTTCTGCCTACGCGCCTGGTCCACAAAGTATGGAAATAAAAAAAAAAAATTAAAAAAATCGTTTACAAGTGTTTTTGATATAGATATACATAATAATACTTTCATAAGTATGTTTTAACTTTAATAGGGATGGTATAATAACACTGTGGGGTTTGCATTCGCGCCTGGCCTCCATAGGATGGAAATAGGCACAAACTTTAATAAAGACTTTTAAGATCCATCTGCGTAAGTATACTTTGATAATTATATTTCAGTTTGAAGAAATATGGTATAATAAAATTATGGGGTGTTAGTTCGCGCCTAACTTCCATAGAATGGAAATATGTCACAAAGTTTAACAAAGTTTTTTAATATAGATCCACAGAATATTGTGATAAGTGTTTCAGTGTGAAGAGGTATGGTATAATAAATCATTTTCTTTTTACTTTCATAATATTTTGCTTTGGGTGTGATACCCCCAAATTTGAAGTTATCTCTTTACAACCCTTCCTTTTCATAGCCTATCATATTTCATAAATCAAAGTCCATTTTCTGTAGGCTGTTTTTGAACCCAGTAAACGACGGATACATTTGCTAATATATATATATATATATATATATATATATATATATATATATATATATATATATATATATATGAATCGAAATGTATAAAAAAGAATACGAAAAGTATAAAATCTTATAACTTTTCTTTATTCGTTTTCAATTGGTGACGTGCAGGAATAAGAAAATAATATAAAAAAAATTAAAAACCTTTTTTACAGATACATATTTTCGACCGATCCCTCAGTAATCATCGGTGTAGTGAAATTCATGAGCATACACGGGGAAAAGGAGAATGGAAAAGAAAGGAGGAGGAGAAGGAGGAGAAGGAGGCATTTTACCATTCTTGGATTTTTTACCCTTCACCGGACTATCCATTCATGTGAAATCTTTTTATCATTTTTTTCTTTTACCTCCTATTCCCCTTACCTCACCCTTTTTTGAACCAAGTAAGATCTGTGACTTACTTGTGGTTTCATTAAATACTTTTACAAGCAAAATCCGATCCCGCATTTGGCTAATTCTTGCCCTCTGATGAGAAGAGTATTTCTTCGAAACTCCGTGGATTATGGACTATCCACTTATCTTGTGCTTCCCTTTTAAAATTACATATGTTTTTACCTCTTTTTCAAGATGTTTTTTAACATGTTTTATTAATCATTTGTTCATATATATATATATATATATATATAATATATATATATAATATATATATATATATATATAGTCATCCACATACAGTACTGTTTCGCTGTTTCACAGCTCATCAGTGCGGCTAGACAGGCAACTACCTCAAGCCAGGATTGAAACTTGACCGTCTGTACGACAGTCAGTGGTATCTTTTATGGTACAGGCATCCATCCTTTTCCTATGAGGGATTTATGAATCCATGTTACTCATTATTTTTTTATGTTTTCCAGGTGTAAAAACGCTCAATGTATGTTTCTCGCTGTTGTAGAGTAGTTTGTTGACAATCAGCTCCCACCTGTCTATCGTGGTAATTCTTACCGAGCGAGGTGTTCTCATTCAGAACATTATTCACGCTGTTAGTCGAGTAAAGAGTCTGATGTATTGCTATTACTTTCTCTTGACTTGTATAAACGGTAGGTTACAGTTTCTTTTTTTCGAGCAGTGTCCAAAGTAGGCGATTTATCTCACAATTGTACTCAGAGCATCTTCTGTTCAGCCCAACGAAATAAGACACCATGAAGAACATTATTTCTGTTTGCTTTCATATTAAATCAGTCACCTGCTCTCCATGACCTCGCGTTCTTTGATCGGGGTGGGGGTGGGGTAATTGCGTTCTCAACCTTGCCTAAATGTCTCCCACAGATGGAAGGAGGCGTCTTAATTTTCTTTTGACAGTTGTGTTATCTCGCTGCCCACTTTTTTTTTATACTTTTTGTATTGCCGTTTTTATACTTTATACAAATTGTTGAAAATAGAATTCGAATGCTCCATTTGGTTCCATTATTTAATGAGCCGCTTTTATTATCATTAGGCGGATTTGTCTACTAAACTTAAAAATGTGTTGCATTTTATAGTCTTAAAAAAGTACATATGTGTATCAAATGCTGTATGTTTGACAAATACACATACAGTGCACTAAAGTTCAGGAAGGTTACTTGGTTGAGTAACGTCTTGGGAACACAACCAGCTCCCCGAGAACTAAACGATATCCAACGATATCTAACAATAGACACATGTTGGAAACATCAACAAAAACGATATGTCGTCGGCTATAACTGCCTTGCATGGGTCTCTTCTTGTGTGTTCATTGCGTCGTTACAGACAGCTGTCCGTCGCATTCATGGGAGGAACCGCAGGCTGAAATCGAATGCTTGTACAAAAATAGCGTACAAATGCATTTTTATAAAAATATATAATTTATTTAACAGTTAACAAGAAGGAAGCATATTTAGTCGATCCATTGCGTTCACACCAGACTACTATATCCCGCGCGTAATTGGTGAAAGGTTTAGATGTTTAAAACAGTACAATCATATTTCAATTCTCTCTTTCAATTAAGAAAGAGAGAGAAAGAGAGTGAATGAGAAAAAGAGAGCAAGAAAAAGACAGAGAGAGGACGAGTGAGAACGAGGGAGGGACGTAAAAGCGAGAAGATATATTCATACAGGTTAAACATTGTTTTGTTTTCGTATGCCTTATTGACGAGTTCTCCTTGTTTGACTTTTCAAATTCTAAGGTCGTATATCGTTCTGTCTTGGTTCAATATTATAAACAAACTGCCACTCTTGGCTTGAGTCATCGCAGAACATTTTCAAAATCACAAACACCTGTTTTACACAATTGCACCGCACGAGTGCAGATCAAGTTAGGCACAAGGTTTATTAATATAGAAGCCTCCAGCACCCTCAAAAGAGGATACGTCATTGTGCCACACCTGTTGCAATTTCTCTGACATTATATTATCGTCTTGCTTTCTTAAAACGCGTTTTAATACAGCAAGCCAACACGCTGCTCTTCGAAAATCTTACTACTTTCTCTGATAGGTTTTTCTCCACAGTGATCGATCTTTCGCTTGGGCTTTCCGGTTATGTACATCAATCTCCGGTATTTTCAAGTTGTTTTTCAGAGAATCCTAAGAAATTTACCTTGGTTTATGTCCATTCTAACTAAGTGTCCAGTACAGCGCATCTGATTTTGAATGACTTTCATTTCAATACTATTTGATCTCGCAAGAACCACGGAATCAGGTGTTAGAGTCTTTCAGTGAATATTAAATATTCTCCGAATACAACTTTGGTGAAAATTTTCGAATAACTTGAGGTGCCTTCTATATGTTGTCCAGGTCTCTGATCTATATAGCAATGTAGTGATAACGCATGCTTCGTAAACACGTAGTCTTGTGTTTTATGAGATTCCCCGATAAGGCCATACACGTTTCTCCAATTTGCTAAAATGAGAACTGGGTTTGGCTGAGATTTATCTCAGCATACAGGGTACACTCCTTACTCAGCGTACTACCCAGATAAACAAAATTGTCCGTAACCTTTAACTTCTTAGGATGAACTAAGATGTTGGGTTCAACACATGGCATTCCTATAGGAGGAGAATATATAACATACGTTTTCTTGAGGCTGATAGTAAGTCCAAAAGCTATGCAAGCTTCTAATAACTTGTCCATAATAATCTGTTTTATCGGGGTGTTAAACATCATCTGCATATAAAATTCAAGAGCATTGTTCTGGAAAGTCTTCAACTTTGCATTGAGATGTCTAAGGTTTAGAAGGTTACCTGATATGCGAAACCCAAACTTAAAAATTCCATGTATTTATGCATATGTATATATATATATATAAAGCTGAACGTCTGTGTGTGTCTGGTCACGAATAGGCTCCTATATGGTTGACTATTATAGAAAACTGATCACATAAGAGGTATGTTTGATCTGGCATAATGATGATTCATTTAAATCGTGGGATCTGCGTACGAGACTGGTCCACAAAGTATGGAAGCAAAAAAAAAATTTAAATGAAAAAAAATCGTTTACAAGTGTTTTTGATATAGATGTACATAATGACACCTTGATAAGTATGTTTTAACTTAAATAGGAAGTGTATAATAAAATTTTGGGGTCTGCGTTCGCGCCTGGCCTCAATAGAATGGAAATAGGCACACCCTTTAATAAAGAGTTTTCAGATCTATCTGCGTAAGTATACTTTGATAATTATGCTTAAGTTTGAAGAAATATGGTATAATAAAATTATGAGGCCCTGACTTCAATAAAATGGAAATATGTCACAAAGTTTAACAAGGTTTTTTTTAATATAGATCCACAGAATATTATGATAAGTGTTTCAATGTGAACAGGTATGGAATAATAAATTATGGGGTTTATCTATTTTATTTTTACTTTTATCATATTTTCCTTTCGTTTTGATGCCTCCAAATTCGAAACTATCTCTTTACAACCCTTCCTTTTCATAACCTATCGTACTTTAATAAATCAGAGTCCATTTTCTGTAGGCTGTTTTTTAACCCAGTCAACGGCGGGTACTTTTGCTTGTATATATATATATATATATATATATATATATATATATATATATATATATATGTTTGTGTGTGTGTAATATGTCTACATGTGTTAGTATATATATATATATATATATATATATATATATATATATGTATATGTGCACGTGTATGTATGTGTACCATGTGCATTTCTATTTATTTACTTTTCGTTTCATTTATAGTTTATATTATTCACTCATTTATGTAATTATCCTATTATATATTTCTTATATTTAATTTTATTATTTTTAATACTTACTTGATTTTTTTTATTTATTCATATATTAAATTTATTTTATTCTTTCGTGTCGATAGGAGCTTATCTTAACTAAACGCATATGTTTAACGCAATTGTTAAACTTAAAATTTGACATTTGAGACGCTATATATTAACCGAAATAGAAACCAATATATTATGAAACGTTTAATTTGTTTAATGATTTGACCAGTCCGTTTAATAGCAATTCAGATAATAGTAGTCTCGCCCAAGTGAGGGGTCGCGCTATACCTAAAATCTGTGGAGAGTTATGCCCTGAAACAGTTTGTATTCTCTCCTGAACAACTAACATCATCTAGAAACCGAACTATAATACCCCTCTCCTCAATTAAAAACTACCTTCAACTAATTTAAGAATGGAATGAAGGTGACAAAACGATGAATATATCTATCCTGAATATATAACACAAACTGGATTCTGGATCGATATATTTCACTATAAAAAAATTTTATTTGAATAAACCCACCGAACAGACGAATCATAGATCATTTCCTCATTCAGGCGAAAGTAGTCTTCTAGCACGGTAGAGAGAGTCAACCTTCTTCGCAGCAATCTTGGCAGTGCTCTCAATGTATCTATTTCAGTTCCCTGTAAACGTTAGGTCGAGGAGTTTAAAGGAAGTATTTTCGAGTAATGTGTTCTTTGTTATTTTAATTCATGTAAAAAAGGGCTCTTGTAATTATTGATGGAAACAAGCTTAGTCTTGGTAGCATTGAATGTGACCATCCATTTTCGTCCCTATTCCACTATAGATTGAAAGTTCCTCTAGTGTTTCTGCCATTTCCTAAGATGCGTGTAAATTTGTTATAGAGAGTAGTATCATCAGCAAATATACCCATCTTTTAAACAATTTTATCAGGGATGATATTTATGAATATAATGAATAAGAAATGTCGGAGGAAAGACCCCTGAAGTACTCCCGCATTTATATCATATTTTTTAGATGCATTACTGTCGGGGACAACCTGGATTTTTCTCTTACTTACAAATAATTACATTGTGTATTCTTCCAGTGATACCATATGCTCTACTTTTCCTTAGAAGATCATCGTTCCATACCCTGTCAAAAGCCTTAGATATATTTAGGGTTACCGCTCTACCCTTCACTGTTTTGTCCAGTGAACGGTATATACGTTCAGAGATTACAGTTATTATATCTGCTGAAGAACGGCCTCGCCTAAATCCATATTGTTTCTCGGTCAGGAGTTTCGCAGCTGTAAAGTGATTGACTGGAGCTTGATTAATTCAGGACTCAAATATTTAGACGAAACGTGAGAGAAGGCTAATAGGGTGATAATTTTATTGGTCAGTTCTTTTTTTTTTACATAGTGTTCACCACTTATCAAGGCCCGGAAGCCACTCAGGGATAAGGGTTATTGCAAGTACATTACGTTAGTGTGGAGATTTGATGAAGTGTTTACTTAAGGGGGCGGTTCATTAGGAATTTGTTCTTGAAAACTGGTACCACAGAATCGGTTTTCCAGCAGTCAGGAAAGAAAGGTTCATCAAGGCATTTATTGTAAATTTTGGAGAGAAACCTTAGCGGAGCATATTTTAATAGAACAACCAGGATGAGGTGTCTAAGTTTTTATGATACCATATATCTGAGAGGGGGTGATTTTCAAATAATCTAGTGTGAAATTTGCTATCCTGTACTTCAAAGAACCCCAACATCTATTAAACTGTAGAAGAGAAATAGCAAATAACTTTGTTCACAAAATAAAATTTACTCTAGGATAGCGATACAAACTAGTTTTAAAACTAACAAAAACAATAGAAAATAAACAAATAAATAAATTCAATAAACATGAATATGCATAAACGATCACACATATATGTATGTACATATATATATATATGTATATATATGTGCATATATGTATGTACACACACATATATATATATGTATATATATATATATATATTTATATATAAACTAAAAAAACACAAACAACACTAACCTAGTTTAAAAACAGATCCTTTGTTCGATAAAATGCATGCCCATTGGCTGATAGGAAGGGGCACGGTGGATACTAGAAAGCTGATTGGTTAACTAAATCCACAATAGAAGAGGACAATATAAAAACGATAAACAACCACAGAATTCGCGCATAAGTCTGAGGAATCCTAGAGTGAATGAAACGCCGAATAATCAGTGTAGCTTAATCGCCATATATATTTTATAAATTACTATATATATATATTATTGCACTAGTTATCTATTTAAATTAGAACTTTATGATTTATTCATATTTAATCACTGCCTAGAGTAGTTCAATTACATATAAATATATACATTATATATATGTATGTGTGCATGTGTGTGTGTTTGTTTGTATATGTCATGCTGATACATAGGTTGCTGTTTGATCACTCAGGTTTAGAATCGTTAAATCTTGTCAGTACTAAAACTGATAACCAGTTAAGAATAACAGATGCTGAATGTGTTTCTTTTATTTATCATCTTTGCATTATTTCCGATTGCCAAAACTTCCCCTTGGCACTGGGATCTAGCAATGTCATCTCAGGAAAGGAGAGATTAGTGATTGCGAGACTCTTGCTTCACAATTCAGAGCGTGTAATCATTCCATTGGGATGAGAAGATCAACTTTATTGTTCCAAAGTACGAACATCCTTTAGTGGCATGCAGAATTTCTAAAAAGAAAAAGAAAAAAAAAACAACTCCTTCACAAGGCCCTCACAGCTGTGAAACATATTGTTAACATACTGATTATCAATAGATGATAACACGTTCTTCTTCAATTTCAATGCCAAATATCCTGTTATGAAGCACCCTCCAGGTGATTCGTATTTGGTTCATGTTCGCATGCATTCCCTATTTCTTCAGGACCTTCATTCATTTATATTAGCCCATATCCTCGAGTAGCTTTTGATACCTATAACCGATATATAAATTAAACACTAATCAATATCAGTTTTCTGCTAATAACGTAGAAATCTCTTGACCATTTAACCCAGCATACCATTTAGCGATGACATGGAACCGGCGCCTTCCTTTCCTTTTCCGAAAAGAATGAACAAATATTAGTCAGGTTAATAAATACCTCTCCTTTTCTCTCCGTCTTTCTCTCTCTCTCTCCCTCTCTCTCTCTCTTCCCCTCTCTCTCTCTCTCTCTATATATATATATATATATATAAATAAATATATATATATATGTATATATATATATATGTATATATATATATATATATATATACATATGTTCCTTACAATGAGTAAAGCCAGGTGATGATTTAACTGGGCCTTATGTTTAAAATACTTATTTTTCTTTTAATCAATATGCAGAGAATAATTTCGATCCTTGAAAATGTCCAAAATTGCTTTAATATATTGGGCTACAATAAGTAATTTGAATTCGCGAAATCTAAATAGTTCCTGGTAAAGGAAAATTAATGTTACTTTTCATGGGACAGGTATTCCTCTTTTTCTTACATTAGTGTAACATGAGAACTTTTTACAAAGAAAATACTATTTCAACTTTAAGAAATTAAACGCTTAGAAATTGTTCGGATAAACACCCCTTAAAAACAATTATTTATCAGCTATATAGAATTAATTTTGAATATAATTCACATTGCTTTGCCCTGGCGATAAGGCTGCAACTCAGCGTTAATGGTCGTAGGTTGCTGACATCTCTTTGATTCGTTGCTCTGCAGAAATCTATTTTATGCCCATAAATATTGATTAATGCTAATATTTTGGATATGAATTGAATTGCGATTCATTGATTTCAAGTTGTAAAATAAGGAAGATCGATGACCTTATATCAATCAATCGACTTTTCTGAACTCTAATTGTCAGCTTGCAGTAAGATAACTGCTTTTTTATCATTTTAATTGATTTTTATAACGAAGAATAACTCTTTATTTAATTCACGGGGAGGCGTGCGGATTAATCGCCCAAAGGCATGCGTATTGGTGGCACAACGGATAAGAAAATAAATAAAACTGAGTGCTACATGACACTCTTCTGGAAGTGAAAGTTTCAATCTTCAATGCAGGTGATATTAAAAATACTATCGCAAATTACTTAAAATGTCTACCCGATCAAAGCTGACGGAAAACGAGTATACTAGATATAAAATCAAGGGTGTTCGTCAAAATTCCTTTCATATTATCGAGTTCGATAGAAAGATCTACGAGTTAATCAGTTACGCATAAGAAGAGTTGAAACTGTCATCGGCGGTGATGTGAAATTAATACTTAAGATAAGAACAGTAGTCTAAATAGTCCACATTACAAGCACTATCAATCCTCATTTCAAAAATTAAAAAAGCAATGCCTTTTTTATTCATATATGTGTAGATATACTGCTCTATTCTGGCATCTAGAAAACGGGGAATGGTGTTTAGTTTGATTTATGCATTGTCCGTCGTGCGAAAGATTTTGTGTTTGATGGCTATAGCAGTGCAATTTTCTGTGGTAATACCACATGACCTGGTCAATAGAGTAAAAGCATAATTAGACTATAGAAAAGAATCCAATATTTTTTATTATATTATATTTATTTACCAAAAAATGTTTCGCCTTAAGTGGTTGGTACTGTGGAATTTCCGAACTTTTTGAGACAAATTCCATCATCAAAAAAACAAGAAAAGAAAAAGAATTGTGTACAACTATTCGGATTTCTCCGATACAATGAAACCGCTCGTCTTTGAAATATTTATGTACAGTATATATATATATATATATATATATATATATATATATATATATATATATATATATATATATATATATATATATATATACTAGACTACCCGTGACTCGTTGGGCCAGTTATGTTCTGCATTTTTATTGATAAGTAAACGTATGTTGTAATTAACTTTGACTACTTATTGCTATCTGAGAATTCCTTTCCATTTTTTATAGTCGCTTCCCACTGTTGCATTGAACACCTCATAGATTCTCAATGTGTTATTTTAAGGAATTTACCTGATGGCTTCATCGAACTGTTCATATAATTGTTTGTTTTTATTTCATTAAAACGAGTGTGGGTGGGAACGTACACACTGATAATAGTAAGATATCTTGATTTGCAGACTGTCTCCAGTGATATGCACGGTTTTATGAGACGTTCCTCGATTGTAACTGGTATAGTTGGTATGCTGTAAGCAGATTTGTTCTGACGACAAACGTTACACCATAGTTTCTGTCTGCCTCCTGAGATTTTATTTTCAGAAGAAAATGCATTAAATTCCTTTGTTCCTTAGCAAACCTTCATTAGCGAGCCTTGTGTTGCTGAATGCTGCAATATCTATTCCAAAACGCTGAAACTCATGTGCAACAAGCGCTGATTGACTTTCTCATCTAAACGTATTACCCCTATCGAATATTGAGCGGACTGTCCACGTTGCAAAGTTTAGTTTTACATTTTTTAGTGTTTATCCACACCTGTTGTTTTGTTTTGCCCCCATCACGCTTGAAACCTGAAGGTAAAAATCTGTGATAATAATGAGTTTACGAAACAGACCTATGTGTGGACAATTTTATAGTGAGAAAACAATTGCACAGGGAGAATCCTACTCTCTCGATCCTGGAAGCCTTAATCCACTGGCGTAGAGAATTCTCACAGGCTGCAGTGGATGACCAGCACTACTTAGATTTCCGTGACTATGCTCCTAAGCATTCCACGATGATTGCTGCCACCAGCTTCACCACCGTTTGATAAGTAAAGCATCTCTTCTGTCTGTTTCGCTGTAGTCAGTCTTAATATGCTAAAGGGTTGGCATGACCTGACTTGTCGGACGGCTACAGATCCTGCCGGCTAGTTTGAAATAGTTTAGATGACACGCCAAAGCCGTTGATTGCGGTCTTCGCTGTTGAAAGCGCCAACTCTGAAAAGCAGCAAGTTGCAGCTGGATATAATCTTTAAATTAAAGCATTTATGATTTAATAATTATTGTAACATAATTTCCCTAAAAAAGAACATCGTCGGCAAATAATAATCATTGTGCAGATATGTTTTAGCACCTATTGCATATTATTATATATTCATCAACCGAAAACTCACTATACATTACTTACAGGCAAACTTAACTATGTAATTATTATTATTATTATTATTATTATTATTATTATTATTATTATTATTATTATTATTTGTTCTGGAGTATGGTGATGTTGTACTATATTCCCAAGGAGTTCGACTGTTTCTCAAGATCATCTTGAATTGAGTCAAGTGCACCTATGATGATTGGCACGATGGAAGTTTTCTTATTCCACAACCTAGCAATCTCCCCCTTCAGTTTCTGATAGTTCCATAGTTTATCATTCTTTTTGCCTCCTAAGTTTATGTCGTTTGCTATATCAATAATTTGGGATTCATTAGTCTTTTTATTCACAACTGGTTATCTCTCAATCATATTAAACCATGAAATACAAAAAATTATAAAATTCAATCAATTATAAAATATAAATTATTATTATTATTATTATTATTATTATTTTTATTATTATTATTATTATTATTATTACTTTCCTGTTCTCTTTTGGTCCTCTGTTTAAGAGAAGAGTAAAATGTATTATTACAAAATGAATTCATTCTTCACAAACGGCAATAGTTTAGAAAGATGATTTTAGAAGATCATGATATATAATGATGAATGGTTAAATTTTCTACGGCATATGTTTTTTGCTTAAAATGTTTTCACTTGTGTTTACTAGTTTTGTCTGCATGTAATGATGGCTATTTTATATCCATAGAAAAATGCGAGCATACAAAGTAATATCGTGAATATTAAACTTAGAAAAGTAAAATGACTAGTTATTAAAACTGGAAAAGAAAATGACAAGATATTCTAGTAAAAAAAAAATAAAATTATAACTTAGAATGTTGCAGCATAAAGAATTTATGTTTCATGTTTCATTGAATTTTTTAAAAAATTCCTAAAGCTGCAATATTTTAAGTTATAAATCTATTATGTAAACTCGAATGTAAACTACAAAAAATTAAGCCGACTTCATAAACTGATAAACGTTCATTATTGGAGTTTAATTATAAGGTGAAAGTCGAATTGACTCAAACTCAAGATAGATAACGCCAAAACACCCCCTCATGAATATGGAAGGGGAGATTATCTTCAAACAGCATCCTGAATTGATAATTTAGCACCAGATAAATTTAGTTCGCCTGTCGTTGTCTCTCTCTCTTCCATTTATGTTGTCTGCCATATCTTTTATTAACTAAGTAGATGTCAATAAGTCCCTCGTACCTATGCCCTTTTTTAAATGGAGAGTAGATGATGCAGTGGATGTGTTATTGGCAGCTCCAGTCACTCTCGCTTCTCCTTTTTTGTCCCTCAGTCCTCACGCAAATGAGTGATTTTCTGACAAAGGGTGAAGAAAAAGCTGCTTTAAAGTCGGTAGTCCTTTATGAACAGTAGTCTGCGGTGTTGGAAATTTTTCTGTTTCTATGTCTATCCTTGTGGCCATGTCACTAGTAAGGGTGCTGGAGGCAAACGTTTTGTCTGGGCTGACGGATAAAAAAAAGAGTTTTTTCATATGGCATGATTCAGAGACAATCGAATGTTTAAAATTTGGTCGTAATTGACATTAGTTAAAATATTGTAAACATGATCAATCCTGAATACAATTTTACAAAAAGCAGAAATCTATGAAGGTAAAGCAATCGAAATGACATGGAACAAAGAAAGCTGAACCTGATTGTTTTAACTTTCCGGAATCAAACACACGTGAACAGGACATTCGAGCTATCCAAGCGATCATCAAGGACAATTCAAATTGATGGTAAAGATAAGCAAGGATACCCGCCTATAGCCTCTCAACAGGGGAAAAGAAGACCACTGAAAGTTTATCTTAGTGAAAAGAAATATATATTAGGCAAGGAATTACACAACAACACCAACGAGATTTACAGCGAAGTTTACGCAATACCTGATCTAACTAAGAATCAACAGATTGCTTAAAAAATTCAACCCTGGAAAGTCCGGAGAAAAGACTCCACTAAGTATTGCTTCATCAACCATAGCAGGTTCATCGAGAAGATATCCAATACAGATCCAAATTCAGTCTTCACGCATGGTTAAGGAATAAAGCGACCACGGAGATCTATATTACTACCAATTTTCTGAGTCAGTGACCATACTCTCACGTATTTTTTCATGCGCATTACAAGTTGTACTTTACTCTCTTCGACAGAAGACAATAAAAAGCTTAATATATAGCTTTTACTAAAGATGCATGTAACTGAACTAATTATCTATTTTTTTCTTACTAGCTTCATGGGAATAAAGGTGGCAGATTTCGGGATGGTAATTAATTTATTTTTTCTCTTTCCACACTTTGGGATCATTTCTAACAGTGGACTGTCGAATTTTGCACGGCGAGGTGTGTCTTCACAATATGCTTAAACGTTTGCATGTTAGTAAAATACGCAGCAAACAGAATGTGATTAAAAATCTTGCAATTCGAAGGAGAATAATTACTGGTGTAGAACGCTTTCCGGCATCTATGAGAGTAAGAACAAGAGAGGTAGTGCAGTCGTGAAAAATATTTTTAATAAGTGGAATTAAAACACTATTGAAATAGGAACACATCTGAAATCTTTTGGAGAAAGTTTCACTATATGAGAAAATAAAACATTCATTGGTGTGGCTGCTTTCGCTTTTTGTTGTATTTTATATGATATAAAATGTAACTATTATTTTTAACCATTTCCTTGTGTCTGTTTCTCTTTTTAATCATCTCATTTCACAATATCTCATCTGGTGTACTCTGTTGTAAGGGAGTTCACATTTTAAGGGGTTTCTTTCAGGAAAAATTTTCTGGTAATATATATGGAAATGTTGGCCGTCTGGACAATGACGGATGTTACATTCCTCGCATGTCGTAACACTTGTGCCTCTTATGACATTCACATGGACGCGAACTGCCCAAAGCTGACTCCCTATCACAACTCATGTAGTCACGATGTCAACTTGCTGAAAAGGTGCGGACTGACTCAATTATGTATTCAACTTTCATTTTGTAGATATAAGGTTCAGTTTAACACGCCTTCCTTTACACTTAAGTGCAAACATAGACTTTTACGCCATTTTAAAAAAGGCTTTTCTCTGTTGACTGCCATATGTTGCTAATTCTTAAAAGGTTACTACTCCCAGGCTTTGCTCCTTTTTTAAGAAATGATTTATTGCTAATTGCAGGAGTCACTCCTACTGGAGAATTCTGATGAGTTTTCCCAGGAATTTTTGCAGGGCAGAACACTTTTCATCTGCTCTTCAATCACATTTGCGACTATAGTGCCACATTATCCAACTGTGTGAGGGAAAAAGTAAACCTTTCTCCATAATTAAACTAGTGATATTTCTCTGTGAATGAGGTTTGTTGTAGAATTGCTAAGTAATTAGAGTGTCTATGTTAGAAAAATTTTGGCAGGTATAGGGACATACAATTTGTGAAATTAAGGGTGTTGTCGGTGATAGGAAATATCATAATGCGGTGTAGATAACAATTATCAATCATTTTAAAGTTTTGATAAAGTTTGGAATAGCTAGATTAAGATTGTGTATCTTATATATTGACCGTTTTAGTTGCTAGAATAATTTGTTGGCCCAATCAGACGGTGTTGCAAGCAAAACGTGATTTGTCGAAAGAATATTACGGCTTAGTAATATATAACCAAGGGGTAGACAGAGAGAAAGATAGATAGATAGATAGATAGATAGAGAGAGAGAAAGAGAGAGGGAGAGAGAGAACTTGGAGCTTTGAGGCGATAGAATAATAAATGAGAAATACAGCATCAGGATAATGACAAAATATTCATCTGGCAAATACATTGTCACCCGTTTTGTCACCTTTGAAGAAGTCGGCAAAGATGAAGCGAAAATAGATTCACTTCAAATAACCAGCGCCATTCAAGCGTCGCACGAACTCATTCTTTCTTCTACTGAAATTCATTCTTTGATAATTATTCCATATTTCGTCATTTTTCTCTGTTCCTTTTTGCACTTTTTTCATCTTTGTTTTCTTTCTCATCTGTTTTAATGTACTTTCCCACTTTTCTCTCATTATGCATTTTGTTGTTTTTGTCCATTTTCTCCAATTTTATAATCGATTTCTTTTATATCATTCCCTTTATCTTCATATATTGTTTTATTTATTCTTGTTTTAATCGTAATGTTCTGAATATCATTCTCTTATTACTCTTATTTTTTCTTTTTTATTACTTTGCTATCTCTCTTCATATTTCCCCTTCTTATATCTACCTAGAGCAAGATGTATTTTCTTCCTTGCTCATATGCCATGTTTTCTTCTTTATCTCACTTTTTCTATCTTTTTCCTATACCTTATTCCATGCTTTGATTTTATTGGATGGATATGACGTTGGTTAGATATAAACAAGATTGGTAGTTTTAGTTTTTAATTCACGCGTTTTAGTTAGTATATACATTGCCATTTCGCAGGGAATACATTACTGCAATTATTACAATCCGAATAGATGGCCACAAACAAAATCTGCTTAAAAAACCTATCCGCTACCGCTTTACATTTGTAAGAAAACGCGTGAAAATCTTGTGTTTCTCTGCGTAATCTGTAAATTCCAGGATGGCTAAGTAGAGACTTGACTCTTGAGAGTTTCGAAAATATATAATAACGTAATAACAAATATAATTTGTTATTACGTTATAATTGGTAGTCATGGTATTGTTATCTGTTTGCCAACCGTTTTACGAACACGCATGCGTGAATCGTTTACATGACATATTTCTTATGTTGAGAATAAGTAGGTTTGAAAACACTTTTTAAAGATCGTGTTAAGCTGACCTTATAGTTATCGAACTTGACTCACTGTCTTTAGATTTTGGTTTCGATCTTAGCTCGAGTATTCTTTTTTACATAGAAGGCGCGCCTGCACATGTCCTAGTTTCTTTCCATATTTTTTACTATATTGGGTACAATATAGGTATCAATAACTCTATAATATAACACTATAACAATCTAACAAAAATACCTTTAATAATAAATGCAAAATCTGCATAAATTAAATATCATACTTGTTCGTATTTTACAACAGAGCTACGCCGGGTGGTCAATTATTAATGCTATAATTATTAAATAGAACGTTTCTACTCCAAATATGACGAATAAATATGCAATAATAATTGGTCAGGCCAATTAAAACAATAATATAAAATAAAATTAATAAAAGTCCACCATTTAAAATCAGATTACTCATAACTATCGCAGCTATGATTGGAAAAAAAAACAATATGTATCCATCTGTTCGGAATGTTTACAAACTCATCTGAACCATTGATGTGAGCAGTCAATTTGTCTCGATAAAGTTTTAGTTATTTCTACATTAATCTTTTTAGTGGCAAGCGGTATTTCTATTAACGAAAACTTACAAATACACTCCATCTGTGTAAAACATTACATGCTTTAAAAAATGTGGATAAATCCTTGTCATTAACTGTTGCATAAATAAGCAAACTTGTTTTATGCAGTTGATTGTTGTTGATCGTTGGGCTGACAATAATTTCATCTCATTAATCCTCATCACCGATTGATTTTCGACTTTCCTAATTCCTGAGCCTACAATATAAACCATCATTGGACATTTAAAAACATTTTTATAGTTTTAATTGAGTGAGAGTAGAACTGCTTTTGAAGTTTCATATATATATATATATATATATATATATATATATATATATATATATATATATATATATATAACCGTTTAATAATAACTCCCCAGTCATTTTTTTTTTCAAAATCCTCTTGTTATCTTCATGGTTTCCATGGTTTTTTTTTTATTTCATACTAGCAGACTGCCTGGCGTTTATCGGTCGTAAAATACGCATAAATGTTATAATTCAGATTTGTAATATATTATAAACAGAAATACAGTAGCTATTAAGCGAACGTTAAATTCCATAATAAAATGGAAAAGAGAAAGCACTGTGACATGGGCATACGAGTATTATGATATGGTTTAAATAGTTTACTTCTTGTAAGTAAAAACATACTCAAGCTGAGATGGAAACCAAAACACAAAGCAGTGAGTCAAGTTCAATAATCATGAGACCACTTTTTAAAAAGTGTTTTCACACATGCACATTTTTAGCATGAAGAAGCTGTCATGTATCACGGCCGCACAACCACTAAAAAATCAGATAAAAATTCGATGATTCCTAAGTACCATTTTTTAAATGTTGACTCCTTAGCAGCCCTTTTTGGAGGGATTACAACCAATTAAAAAGTTTCCATGGAGTCTGAATACTCTCTGTAATAAATTTCAAGTGATTTAGTATATAGGTTGAGACGTGCCCTCATACACACATATTCGCACTTTTTTTTAGATATATGGATTAATATTACTTTGCTCTACGCATCCTTACTGTTTTGCGTTTCCATATATAAATTTCCAATTATTGTATTTCTGTCTTTATATTTCTTTATTTTGTCACCGAAACGTAAGCACCACTAAAGTTTTTATGTTACTAGTGAACGTTAGCTTATTTGTGAGAAGTGTAAATATTCACATTTATTACTACTTTGCTGGAGTTCGAAGGTTCAATACTTACTGCATGTGACGATGAATAAAAATATAAAATTAACACTTCAATTACATCAAGACTGACGGAACGAGGATAATCTACACGTGTCGATTAAATAAATGGCCGATTTACAATGCTATACAGGGTGTAAAATTGTACACAAAGAATCCCAAGTTCAATAATATTTAACTGAAGAACAGCGGAAGTTACATTTGTCAAAGCTAATTTAATTAAGGAGAGAAAAATAGACCTGGAGTTGACTTTTGGCAGTTACATAGTCGTGCACAAAAGATGACGCCACGCAAGGTCGATAACGTCAACTATCAAACTAGAGATAGAAAGTACCGAAATTTTCATTTATGTAATTTTATCTATACCTCCATACATCCGTAAATTAGGGGATCCATTAAAATAAGAATTACTATCGGTAGATTTCAGCATAATTAAGAAACGTTACATTACAGATAAAAGAAAACACAACTATTGAATATATGTATTTTTCTTACTTGATTGGCTCATGCTTGATTGGTAATGCTTTCAATTTTGTAGTTATATCGTGGAACGATACCAATGTCGCCCTAGAAATAACCATATGATACTGTATCCGTTTGATGAAAACCAGTGTTTTTAAAAATTTTTATTTAATTTTTTTTTTTAGACCATTTAATAGTTGGACAGTTGTGTACAAATCCCTAGAGCGATATGAGCAATCTATCATATCTGAAAATGACACAACGACCGAGATTGGAGAAGCCCCGCTGTGTAACTCATGCTTGCTACCGCTCCAAGATGATAACATTACCATTTCCAGCACAGTCAAAATGCAAACCAGGACGGTTCAACTTTTGACAGCACAGTTTATGATCATGGGTGTGGATTCAACTAAGGGCCATATCATGCTACCACACATCTTCTAAGTCGCTGGAAAGTCAACATCTAAGTGTACCTTGATTTGCTGAAAAGTGTGCTGATCCGCTAGTGCAATCTGGTGGCCGGATGCAGATCCTGGGTGAGTTAGCAGGACCCGGCGCCGATCCACTAGTAAAATAATTCAAGCTTGGCTTCAGAAGGAGTTCTATGACTTTGCACCCTTCTCTCTCGACATAAACCCGCTGGGCTAATTTGTTTTGTAATACGTCGGAACATCATCAACATGACCTCTCACAACACCAACGCGAGCCTGATCGCCGACATTCGCCGAGTATTAGCGAAGCTTCCGCCGTGGAAGGCCTACTCACAGCTCCGGACCCGTATCAAGGGGTGACTGAGGCTGAAGGCGGAGACATTGAATAGATGTAAGCTCTACTACATAATCAAGTTACCTGGATTCATTTTCTCAGTAAACGTTTTAAAATAAAGCTGTAGTGTTGTTTTCTTTCGTTTGGGGGGGTGACATATTTATCGTTCCACGCTGTATATATTTCTATGTATGCTTGCTTAATTCTCTTTTAATTCTTTCGAAATTGTATTCTTTTGTATTTTCCTATGTATCTATGAAAAGGGTCCTGGATATGGCCTTAAATTATATCCAGTGGTGAGGCCCCATCCTGCGGGCTTTGGGGAGTGTGAAGCCACCCTTTAATTATCATTGCTCCCAGGTCCACTCTGACCCGGGGTGGTACTGCCTGTTGGAGCCCCAACTATGCGTTAAATAGAAACCGACTTGAAAACAACAAATATATTCTATTAAGAAATGTTCTTCGAAATCTTTGGATTCGGCATTAAATAATCCAAAAAGGGTTGATATGCTGTAAAACAAAAACAACCAACCAATATAAGCAAAAGAAAGCAGAAAATAGGAAAATCTAAGTTTTCCTTGTTTTTTTTTTCTCTTTCTCTTCTGATTAATTTCTACCATTTTTCTTTTCTAGAAGCTCTCTTTCTCAGTTTTTTCTAGAAATAATACTATGGCATCCGTTCTTTCAAATTGTCTGATCTATTACCTGCATTCTTTTGTCCAAGCTCGTTTTTACTTGCTGATTTAGTCGTTTTCACGGAGTAATTATTTAGATACTTCTATGCAATAAAGTGTCATTTTCTAGTAGTTTCTTTTCAAGAATTGCAATGTGTTGGAATCATCTATTTATTGACTGCTTTCCTCCTGAATACAGTACGTTCTTTTCAGCATTTAAACTATTGGACATTCCCTGTTTTCACAATAACTATCTTTCGTTCATGTTAGTTACATATATCAAATGGATTCCTGTCTTGCCTGGATCGATTTACTTGAAATATTTAAAAAATATCGACCAAATTTAAATGCGATATGAATAAAGTAGTTAATTAACTGCTGATTTGTTTTTTTTATCATAAATTTTGCGTTGTTTTTATCTAATATAATACGTATGAGTCAATCGATGTTCTTTCGCACAAGAATATAATTAGCACGTTAAACTAAGGATCCGCCGGATGGAGCATCTTTGATGTTACGCTGAAAGATATGCTATAAGCTTCATGCTCAAGGATATTACCATTGTGACCAAGGCGAGTATTTTCACAAGAGATTAATCACTTATTAAGGTTCGGAGGATACTCCAGAATAAAGGTCAATGAGTGTACGTTAGTCAATGAGACAATGTCGTAGTAATCGTTAGTAGTGAAAATTTGGTAAATTGGGTTATTTAAAGGTGAAGGATCATTAAGAACTTGTTCACGTTGGACTAGAAGACAACTATATTGTAGTCAGCTGGAAAGTAGGCAAACGGAAGAGAGTTCTACAGGCGTGCGGTTTTAAGTAAAAATCTTTGTTCATGGGAACAACGTTTAGTTTTGGGCAGAGATAACGTGTCGGGGAAAATGTTAATAGTGGTTTCAGCTAGACGAATGGTATTCATGTAGGTTTGGCAAGCGGCGACCATAGATTGAACACCAGACGAGCATTTGCCATGAAAATAACGATAGATTTACGAGATTATTACTCGAATACAGTAGCAAAAACTATTTAGCTTCTTTAAACATATTTCTTTCCCGAGACATCATTTTTCATTTTTTGTACTAATCTCTAGAATCCTTTATTTATTTTATTTAATTGTTGTGAATTTTGTTTCTTTTTCTCTATTACACTATTCTTCTCTTATCGATTGTATTAGCGTTCTCTCTCTCTCTCTCTCTCTCTCTCTCTCTCTCTATCTATCTATCTATATATCTATATTACATTCCACCTTTTTATTTAATGATCCGCTGGCTTTTGTTTACATTATTTTTTCTAAATGCAATTATTTATTCTCCTCTTTATATTTTCCTGTATGTTTTCCTCGGTTATTGTCTTATTTTATCATGTTTTATTCTTTTGATTTTTTCTTTTTTTTTCACTTTTTTAATTACCTTTTTCGGTTCTTTCTGTAATTTTATGTTATTTATCTATGCTTCATTTTTATTCACAAAATTCTTTTCTGATGCCGTTTTTCAGTGTTTGCTTACTCCTTCAAATCATCATTTATAGCATTTTTGTTTTATTTCTTTTTTCCTTGCCATTTTATTTGTTTTCTTAGTTATTTTCCGTATATTTTGTTATCTTCATCATTTTGCACATTTTTGGTTTTTATTATTTTTTTTCTGTTTGACTTTGTTTTTTTCTCATCACCGCTTTAACGTTTTCTACTACAAGTTTCCTCTTATAAACTTGGTTCTCTTTCGTTCGCCTATTCTTTGGATCCTTTATTTCTGTATCATATGGCATTTCTTTGGAAAAATATGGGACATATTTCCGTAGGCAAGAACAATACACACGCAGTTAATTCATGTTTCAGAACGGGATCTTTATTTGTTCGTAAAAAAGCACATTGCCACTTAAGGTACAGCCATTTATTTATGAATATTCCTGATGCCCACCGTGTCCGTTCCTTTCGTTCGATGCATGTCTGATTGGTTTAATCTAGATTTTGTCTAATACAATCTCTCCCCATAGCAACTGACTGTTTATATAACGATAACGTTGTCATATGGATATAAATAGTTTTACATTTTTGGTATTACTGTACTGATTGACCCGTGCTGAAATAATAACGTTATTATTTAAACATCAATTTTTAACATGGGGAGGATGTTTTGTACCTATTCTATACTTTAACCTTACGATTGAATAAAAAAAAGCACATATAATAAAACTTTACTTAAACTTGTAAATACGATTTAAAAAATAGCGCGGATCAGTAAGTGCACTAGCACACCATTTTTATCATTTAACCTGTCTTTTAATTAGACATTCAAAATTTGGTTAAATTTAAATATAACGCGTTTTGCCTTACACTGTATTAGTAGCCATTGAAATAACACATTGTACTAAATGTAAAACAAAGCACGGACGTTCAATATAATTTGACCATAGAATAACATTTTATTATAAAAACTTACAATAGACGTTTAAATTTTACAAAAAATATATTTAATATTGTTTTACAAAATAAATTAATACAAGCATCGATTGTTTTTTACATAATCCCACATTATTATGTAGAATGATATTTACGAATTTGTTATGTGGAGATAGGTAACTGTACAGTTGAATGTAATAATCAAGGAAGAAAGCGCCCGCGTGTGTGTGTTTTATGCGGTTATACAACTTACGTTCGGATGAGATCTGAGAGAAACATAAATTAAAGATGGCAGCCATGGGTTTATAAGGTGTAGTCTCGTGGAATCTCACAAGATCTCATCTTCCACTGCACACGTATGCAAATAGAATGGGATCAGTTTTCTAATAAAATGCCTGTTGGCAGAGGTGGTTGGAAGAACACGTGCTGGAAGTTGAGAGAGAAAGTTGGCAGTGACGAAATCTAGTTGAAGTTTTGCTTATTGTATTTATTTTATTTTGTTTTGCTTTTTACCAGCCCATTTAACTGCGGTAACCACCCATAACATTCTACATTAGGACACGTGTCACCGGATTCACCAGACCTTGTGAACAGAGAATGCTCTCTGATACGTTAACACGCTGTATTTGTTTCTATGCAAATACGTAAATAAACTTATCTTTCAGTAATCAAATCACAGTGTATATTTATTCCTTTCACGGAATTCCTGATCTTTGATTGTCCGTATAATAATACACATTACGACATATCAAATTGGCGAAGGAGACGAGATACGAATCTATAAAAAAAATTAAAAAATGAGCAAGTAGTGAGCGTGGAATTAAAAAAAAAAGAATTTATATCCGATTAAGGACATACTTCTTAAAAAGCGAAAGACAAGTACTCACACAAGTACGAACAATTTTTATATTCTTATTCCCGTTTTTCTTGGAACTTTCTGAAAATTTGACGTCAGAATTGAATTTAATAAACAAACTAGTTTTTACATTTTCTAAACGATCAATGTGTGTTTTTGTTTATTTTATACTGAAAATTTCTCTGCGTGATAAGTTAGTTTTCTGGGGTTTTTTTACCGAGTACAACTCTTTTAATCTCTCAATTTAACTTCACTATAAACTAACTCTAACCATACATTAACGAAGATATCAGACTAACACTAACCATGATGAAAACAAACTGTTCTATAGCGTTACATTATTGGTAGTCCATCGTGTTCGAGAAAACTCCTTGTCTTGGCAACTCCTTTGTGCTTTTGGAGGAAATTGCGCACCAACATCGTGGAGCACAGGTTCTGGCACAGTAGGTGTATCAAAATGAGTAGTTTGTATCACCGCTGTTGATGCTCTGTGACGTTGAGTTTTGGCAGCAATTAACTGCTGGTGACGAGCATTCTTAACAGTGACTGTAGTTTTGTGGACAGGAACTCGTCAGCTTGATCAATCACTGGCACACACCCTACTGATTCCTTTGATCGAAGAAAGCACTACTGGAGATTAATCTTGATTATGCCATTTTAGCGTTATTTTGGTGGGGGTGAGCATAGTATCTCTTTGCTTTCTAAAGTTCCTCGCATTAGAAACGCCTTGGCATGCGCTGTACGTCCTTGCAAATAACGTCACCTATCCACCATAGTTTAGCTTAGATGACCATGCATTCTACGTTTGATGATTTGGCTCGGATTGTGGTTTCAATATTGGGAATGCGGTCTTGCCAACGAATTTCAAGGACATAATATCGAGCAAGCATATGGAATTTCTCCATTTTTCTCATCTATTTACGACACTGCGTCATGGACTCACATCCATAAAAGAAAAGGGGAAAACCACTGCATTATAACCTAACAGTTTTGTACTCAAACGTATGTTGTGTTAACCGAGTACTTTGTTTTTGTAGGAATCAGCAATGTTAGAAAGATAAAAATATTAGTTCATTTTGCAGATGCTTATAAATTATATATCATCAAAAAGGGAGTGAGGGGCTCTCTTCCTGACCCCCCTTGTCTTTGAATATATTGCCCGTCTACAAAGCCATATGCTCACAGGTTCATAACATAGAATCACATTACACATCAGATAAACTACTTCATGAATCCATTCATATTTTATCACTCTCCCTGCTTATTTACATAGTCAAGCATTTAATATTAAATTAACTTGTTTTCCTGTTAATTATTATAACACAAGTTATACTATGCCACAACGAAAACTGTAAAAACTAACCATTTCTTACATTATATATTTTGTAAACTACAGTTCTGTTTATTAAAATAGTGTCTGATAGTGTATCAAAATGACAATATGGTGCACATTTCGCAACTATCGATTCGAAAGATGATCGATTGTTAACAGAAACATAATCAATCGATTTGCTTTTGTGAATAACTGTTCAACGTTGAATGTCTTTATTAGTGGTGCACACGTTTATTGCCCTCTTTTATCTATTTTTTATTTCATTAATTTTAATCTAAAGTTGTATTCAATCAACTTGAATCAGATTATATTATTGTTGCATCTAATGATCAAATCTCAAACATTATACTTGCAATTTTCATATGCTTTTTTATAAAATAAAAAAATATATTGTATAAATTCCATAAATTTCACTAAATTTCAATCAAGATAAAAGGCTTTTTCTGGTGATATTATGAATAAAAACTTGACTAATTTCGATGATTTATGTTTCATTTACTCTCGAGTCTAATGTCACTACTTCATTACCACACTTCGAAATTATCTTTTCAGCTTTAACCATTTGGTCTACTAATTCCTCTTGAATAATTCTGTTAAAAAAAAACAATTCTCACCTCGTCGTTTACGTACTTTCTCCAGTGAGTTACCGAGTATACGTCCTATCCTACATAGGTTGCCCAGGATTCGTGGCTTTCATACAGGCGGCCCAGGTTCGATTCCTGGTGTGGGAACCAAATATGACAATGTACGTTTACCGGAGAGTGTTACTTGGTTGAGAAACGTCCTGGGCGCGGCAAGCAATTCCCCGGATTTGACATACGATCAAATGATAGACACCAAATTATAACCCATCCGGGGTGTCAATTGACCGTCATTTGGACTTTTCTAGCTCCACCGGTGTTAACAAATGATCGATTGCCGGGGAGAATTACTTCGTCATGCGAATAACCGCAGGCCTCGCTGTTGTAAACAAACGGTATTGCAAAATCAACAAGCCATACCTCAGTGGTGTAGACTTCTTCCACTTAGTTGATGTCTATTTCAGCTCATTGATTTTTGGGTAGTTTTGGCTGTGATATCTGCTTCGTCTTGATGTTTGGCTGTGGTGTTTGCTTATGTGTTTAGATTAATGTTAACACAGTTTATTTGTATTTCTATATTTGTATGTACAGTACACTTTTTATATTTCTTATTTTTGCTGATAGCTATTAAT
This sequence comes from Euprymna scolopes, assembly GCF_053919585.1. NCBI lineage: Eukaryota > Metazoa > Mollusca > Cephalopoda > Sepiida > Sepiolidae > Euprymna > Euprymna scolopes. The sequence continues at coordinate 7,941,963 of NC_136497.1, forward strand.
TTGTACAGGTTTTAATTTGTCATATACAGGATCATCCAAAAATACTAATATATTGTTTTTTCTCCAAATTTCTGTTTTTCCATTTTTATCGTATTTTCATCTTCTGTAGACAACAGACTTGAATTTATTTAATAACGATTCAACTGGATGATATACAATACAACATCGGATAAGATATTTGAGGATCATTTTTCCACATAATCAGTTCTCCTCACATAGCAATAATAGCAGAAATACAAATGACACTCAACACAAGCTTGTATAAAAAAACATTAAGTATTTGTTTTACAATATTATATATTATACATTAAAACATAGTTACAACTGTCTTCTTTTATCTTTGCTAGACTACCTAAGGCAATTCTTTGCGCGGGTAGAAGGGGATAACACCCACCATTTCTCTGCTATGGATACACCAAAGTACACGTATTCACTGCATGCTGGTCAGATCGGAAAGAGTGAGAGGAAGAGAGTGAGAAAGAGAGAGAGAGTGAGAGAGAGTGAGAGAGAGGGTTGTAAAAATGGGATTATGGGGAAAATGTTGCCTAACTCTTACGCGACAGGCTTCATCACTCAGCAAGAATATCTATATTAATGCGCCAAAAGCGGCAAATAAAATGTGTCATATTTATTCGTGGATAATCCTTTCTTTTCGTCGTGCATGAGTAGTCCTGACACATTTGCGGTTGACTCTTGAATTCTGTTTACTTGAAACATGGAAACACAATTAAGATATGATGAAAGTGTGGGAGGAAATATAATTATCTTATTAATTAATTATTTCTGAAATTATTTCCTAACTTTTTTTTTTTTTATTACATTTTCACCCCAAACAAGGCAAATTGCCACTTTGGTGTAGGGGGCTACTATCAGGGGAAACAACTACTGGGGTACTATGTAGGGATTTGGGCAGCAAGGTGTCGGTTCACGTTACACTTGAACTTCTGCACGTCAGTACTGTTGGGGAAGCAGGGACCTGGAATGGAATCCCAGAGTCTTGCGGTTCTGGGGAAGAAACTATTGGAGTAAAAAGATCTTTTACATCTAGGAATCTCTACAGTGTGGGGGTGGGATCTAGTAGCCTGTCGGGTTTGTCGAGGGTGCTCGCGTCGTGGGGGCACAAGTGATTCACCACTAAAATACTTGTAGAAAAGGCAGAGGGATGCAACATTTCGTCGATGGGACAGAGGCTGAAGCTTAGATGCCAGTTCAGGGCCTATCAGGTTTGCGACTCTCTTTTGAACCTTGTCAAGGAGCGAGAGACTAGTAGCAGATGCACCAGCCCAGATGTGGCAGCAATACTCCATACATAGGCGAATGGTGGCCTTATAGAAGTACAGGATACTTTCGGGTGTTAGTAGTTTTCTAGCACGGTAGAGAGAGCCTACCTTTCTTGCAGCGGCCCTGGCAATGCCTTCAATGTAATTGTTCCAACTCATGTTTCCTGTGAACGTTAGGCCAAGGAGTTTGAAAGATGGACTCTCAGATAAAGAGTCGTTGGCCATTGCTATAGGTGGTAGAGAGGGTTTCTTGTAATTATTGAATGAAACTAGTTTAGTCTTGGCAGCATTGAACGCGACCAACCACTTTTTCCCCATTTTACTACAGATTGGAGGTCTTCCTCTAGTGTTTCTGCCATTTCTTTAGAAATGTGTTCATTCGTCTTCCTGTCGTGTCTGTTATAGAGTGTAGTGTCATCAGCATATATACCCATCTCAGAGGCAATGTTGTCGGGGAGGTCATTTATGAATATCAGGAACAATAGAGGTCCAAGGATAGAACCCTGGGGCACTCCCGCATTTATATCATATTGTTTAGATGTGCGACCGTCGAGGACTACCTGGATTTTTCTCTTATCTAAGAAGGATTTAATTATGTTAAGTATTCTACCAGTGATACCGTATGATCTGATTTTACTGAGGAGACCCTCATGCCATACCCTGTCAAAAGCCTTAGATATATCTAGAGCTACCGCTCTGCCTTCCCCCGCTTTGTCCAGTGAATGGTATATACGTTCAGAGATCACAGTGAGGATGTCTGCTGTGGAACGGGCTTGTCTAAACTTGGCAAGATATGGCAGAATCCATATGCAAAATTCATTTAGATTTCTGCATTTCCAGTTGCATCTCATCTGTACAGCTCCCAACGATGAATCCTAGTTTTTTCTCGAACACATGACGACCTCATTTCTTTGTATTCCAGCAGGAATGCATATATATGGAGCTAACATCTTTCTCCCTTAATGTAACCCTCGTTGATATTAATACTAGATTACATAATCGCTATTTACTGGCATAGGGTCCCCATATATGACACCCGGCGTTGAATGCTTTAAATTTTATGATTCTTACAAATATATTCCCATTATGAAATCTAGCAAGCCTTCTACCTTAATATTTTTTCATCGGCTTTCTAGGCTTTGGGATTCCCTTTCTGTTTACTTTTCTAACTTTACTAGGATACTAAATTTAAAATGTTACGTGACATCTCGCTGCTAAAGTCTTCAAAGTCCCTTGTAAGACACGATGCCAAATAATGTCCCCTTATGTTCCAAGTTCCAATTTCCCTTATTTGAGATAAAAATGAGTTAAAAAGTAATTTCAATAATCAAAAGCTCCTGTATTCTTAATCAACAGATCTGCATTTAACTATATTAATAGAATTTAAAAGAAATGTAAAAGTTAGCATTTTAACCTTGTGCAAGATAACAAATGGGGAAATGACAACATAATGAGTATGGACTTTTTGTTAAACAAAAAATTACTTATGAAAAATAATATGCAATTGTTTTCGTGTCTCACGAGGAAAAATATAACAAATCTCATTGACTAATGTTTCCTTCAAACTAAATGGGTTCTGCTGTTCTTTATTTTATTTCTATTTTAAACAAACAGGCAAATATTTCTGATTGAGTTCATTTCATTTTTACTCATAATGATTACCATAAAAGCAACTTTACAGCTTACCACATTAACAGTCTAACACACACAGAAATCAAAATCTTAAAGTCTGAAAAACTAGTTTCAATTAAGTAAATGTGTGTTAAAGCGACTATAGATCCTATGAATAAGAATGCTTTCATGAAATACTAAACGTGGACTATTCAACTCGTATAAGAGAATAGTGGATTCCTTAATCCTCAATCGATCAGTCTTTAGTCAAAAACGCCATAGATACTAAACTACTTCATGACCGACAGTATGGATTTAGGCAAGACTGTTAACACTGAAGATACCCAAACATTAATCTTTGGACGTATATATTCCGTACTGTATAAGGCAAGAGTGAGTAAGACAGTAGTCGTAGATATATCTAAGTCTGTTGACTGGGTTGGCACGATGGTCTTCTCATGAAAATAAAATCATATTGTATTACAAAACGAATGTTTTACATAATCTAATCTTTCTTAAATAATAGAAAACTCATAGTTGCTATTGATGGAGGTCCGTCCAAAGAACCTGGCAAAAATGCAGTTGTTCTTCATGAGTCGATCCTTTCATCTTTATTAGTCCTTAAATTCCTAAATGATTTCCCTGATAAAATTGCTTCCGAGATAAGTATATTTACTGATGACGCCACGCTCTATGACAGACACGAAAAGAAAACGAATGGATATATATCCAAGAAATGAGCAAAATGCTTTAATGAATGCCTCCACTCTGTAGAGCAATGCTGATATGAGTGGATGATAACATTCAATTCTGCTTTTTTTCTTTTCATAATTACAAGTAACCTTCTCAAGCATTAACATTCATGACTACTCATTTATAATATGAAAACTCCTCGCTAAAATTGCACTGCTTAACATTCACAGGCAGAATGAATCAGAGCCAATATATTGAGAGCATCGCTTAGGTATCTGAGAAGAAGCTTGGCTCCCTCTACTATGCCAGCAAATTACTCACTACTAAGACTGTCCTGTGCTTCTACTAATTTAACATTCAGCTTGGCATAGAGTATTGTTACCCCATATGGGCAAATGCATTTGACACTATTATCTCGCTTTTAGACAAGATTAAAAACACTCGCCAGACTAATAGGGTGCGCAATATCAACCAAATTTGACTTCTGTTCTATCGTTAAAATTTCAATCTCTGTGTCTGTTTTACAAGTAGCTTAATGGAATGTGCTCCACCAGTCTCAAAAAGCTCGTTATATACCTCAGACTAACCTAACACGCAGCAAAATCCCACAATTCATGTTAGAGATAGCGAGATGTCTGAACTCCTTTTAATCAAGTAGTTTCATCTCTCTTACTGTTAAACATTGGAACTCCCTCCTGGGTGTCTGCTTCTCTTCCTGTACTGACATGCAGAAGTTTAAGTATGAACAGACATCTTGCTGCTCAATTCCTTCTGTACTATCCCTGTATATTTGGTCCCAAGTAGTATCTCTGTATGTCGAAGCAGCACTGTACAATACTGGGCGAGAAATAACTGTAAAAATACATGAGCATAAGTGTTGGTAGCAGGAGTAAATATTTCTCCTCATTCATTCTCCAGGGTAACTGAGAGTAGTAAGATATTAGTCATGTTTTTTTAAAGATTTATGGCCAATGTTCTGGTAGAGAATGAGATTTTAGTATTTTAGTTGCAGCGCTTTACATTTTGTTCTTTCTTCTCCTTCTAAAACCATTTCTTGGAATTAGCTCTAACTTATGATGATTGATGGTAAAAAAAAGTTAAAAAAGCAATCGATTTTCGTTTGCAAAAAGCCGCTTTCATGGGAGTTCGTTTACCGTTACTCCAGTCTTTTATCATTCTTTACTTTTAATCTTTTTCCATTTTTTCTCATGCGTTTTAATGTTTGAGTATATTTCTATTTATTTATGCGTACAACATAAATATTTTATAGATTGTTCATGCGCTTTAGTTTGATTTTAGTAATGTTAACAACCATTGTTTCGTATCAGGTTTTCCTATTGACATAAATGTATATACTATTAGCGGTTTAGTTTTGTTGTGCAGTTTTACGACATATCAACACTTTCCATGTTCTTTAATGCCAGATCTAGTTACTTCAGTATTTTTGTTTTTAATTTCTATATTTTATCCTAAAATATTTAGTTATGATGTGTCGTGTGACTGTTTTGTTTAATGATATTGTAAGGCATTTTAACTTATCTAAAATTGCATTAACTTACTCTAACAAAGTTTCTTTATATTTTAAAATATCCATTAATGATATTTGTTTTACAAATTAATTCTTTTTTTTTTGCTTTGATTTTGCATGGCATATTTGAATTTTGCAAACGGAAAAAAACAATCGCAGGAATTCTTCCTGTATTTTCGATCATGAGGTCAGAAACATCATACCACTTTATTAGCAGCACATGCATAAACGGAGCCAGTGAATGTATAAACATATACTGTAATTTCTCTCATAGGTTGAAGTAACTATTCAACGAAATATTTATCTCCAATTGTAATTGAAATTTGCATTAAACAACATTGAAATAATAATAAAAATTAAAATAATCTCTAAGAATGTAAATAATGACATAAAATTGAAATAATATCAAGCAATCGCAAACACTTTAACAAATGAACAAATATGTTTTAATCTCTATTAATTTTCTTTCTTTTTATATTTTGCTTCTTTTATATATTTTATTATAATGTTAATAAAATAAATGCTGATTTCCAAAACAAATATGCACTTTTTGAAATAAAAAGAGGCGCATTCATCACGACTTTTTATCGTACCAATTTATACACTATTTTATTAGTTATTTATTTCTTTATTTTTTAATTTTTTTGTCCGTCGGTTCCATTTTCTCTTGTAAATGATTGGGCTGTAATGTTGTATGTTAGGATTAGCCGCAGCGAATAAAGTATGATGGAATCAATTCAATACACTTTTATGTATTAATAGAGATTAGTCATCAAAACATTTTTCGAACTCACGAATCTATCTGTCGCTCAGTAAACATCACTTAATTTCAAACAGCACCACAAGGGGTAGCATGATTTTGTTTCATCACCTTTGACTGCGTAGAAGTCCTAAGCAATTCGAAATTGTATTTATGTTTGTACTTCTACACGAGTATTGAATCTTTCACCTCTTAAAGAGTGTGTACTAAGTCGTTGGTCCACTACGTCAGGGTGACAAAAAGATTCCCGAGTTTTATAAAATAAACCTGGAGAATGTATGAGGCTACATCGACCGAAAGGTTGTGCGAACCACACTTTTAATGAGGGCAGTCATCTGACTAAGATAAATAACACGTGTTTTGCTGTCGTTGCCTACAATATAGAATGATCGGACGGTTAAGATATAATTGCGCTCATGTGTAAAATTTCGTAGTTTCTGTTACGAGCACAATTTTACCATGGTATTTAACTTTTATGTGTTCAAATTTTTATCAAGCTAAATAAATACAGATACTTTGTATAAAAGTAAAAGTAGATTCTCTAAAGTGCAATGTGCACTAAAAGGTATTACAGACTAAATCACTGCGTAGATTTATGCATTGCTTTCGTCAGGTCGCCAAACTAATCAAGAACCTTGATTTCAGTAAAGCAACTGGCCCTGACGGCATTGCAGTTATAGTGCTGAAAAAGCTCCAACCAGAACTTCCCCCATACTTACAAAACTGTTTAAGCGTTACCTTAAGGAGAACTGCTTTCCAACACCCTGAAAAACCTCATCAGTATGCCCTGTATTTAAGAATTCAGGTGAAAAGTCATCTCGCTCTCAGTACAGACCAATAAGTCTCCAATGTGTCATAAGTAAGTTGTTGGAATAGAAATTAAATAAAGAAGTAGTCAACCACCTCAACAGAAACAACCTTCTTAGTGACATGCAATATCGTTTCCGCTCTGCAAGATCTACAGCAAATGTGCTAACGGTTATATCACATAGGATTAGATAATCTCTTGACAAAGGTTTCCTTTCCAGGGCAATTGCTCTTGACATATCGAAGGCCTTCGATAAGGTATGGCATAAGGGCTTAATTCACAAGATTTCCAGCTACGGTATTACTGGAAATGTTTTCTCAGTCATTAAATCATTTCTCTCTGATAGGTTCATAAGAGTAGTGGTTGATGGGCAGAAATCATAGGCCCACAGTATTTATGCTGGAGTCCACCAGGGGTCCATCCTGGGCCCAACTCTCTTCCTGATCTACATCAATGATCTCCCAAAACACATACTGAAATCATTCGTTGACATCTATGCTGATGACACGACCATGTATGGCAACACATCAATGGACGTAAATGACAAAGTTCTCTCTAATTCTCTCTCCTCTGATCTTGAGCGTGTGGTACAATGAGGGAAGAGGTGGCTGGTCACTTTTAATGCATCCAAAACAAAGCTTCTATCTCTACATCATCAACGCTCTGATCCCCATTTGGCATTAATTGAAATGGATGGCTCTCGTCTTGGGGAGGCTCCATGTTTTGACAGGCTTCTGAGTTTGACCTTTACATCTGATCTGAACTGGAACACGTACATCAAATCTGTTGCCAGGGACGCTCGGAAAATAGTGGGGCCCTTCTACCGCTCCAGAAGATATCTTACTACTGATGCAATTCTCTATCTGTATAAAAGGCAAGTACGTCCAGAGTACAAAATAGACTTTGTGGTTTAGTGGGGGATTCCCTTTTCTCTTCCCTGCAGCCTCTCTCCCACAGAAGAGACGTTGCTAGCCTGTCTTTGTTTTATCGTTATTTCCATGGCAAGTACTCGTCTGAGCTCCTATCTCTCGTCCCCCTTGCCCATCTTTCACGAGAAACACCCGTGTGGCTGAAACTACTGTCAATAATTTTTTCCACTCTTTATCTGTGCCTACATCCAAACGTAGATCAATGAGCAGACCTTATTTCTTAGAAGTACACGATTGTGGAACTCTCTTCTATTCGCCTATATCTCACCTGACTGCAACTTGGATGTTTTCAAAGCCAACATAAACAAATTCCTGACAAACCGCCCCCTTAAGTAAGACACTCTATCAAATCTCCAATACTAATGATGACTACAATACTATCTCATTGATTACTGTACACGCAATAACCCTTATCCCTGAGTGGCCTTCAGGCCTTGATAAGTGGTGACCCCCATGTAAAAAATGTATTGTTTTCTCCAGATGCACTGCGGAGGGACCCTAATAAGAGAAGGAAACCAATCGATTCAATTAAAAAAAAGGCGATTTCACCGATTTCGATGACAATGAAAGTATTGAACGCTGAAGCATTTGTTGATCCTCATTCAATCTCTAACAACATTTGGTCTTCCTGCTAGTGTATATATATATATATTAAAAAATAAATGTTTATATTTCAATGATAATTCTCGCGATTAAGATTGGCCAGGATGATTTGTTTCTTGTTAATGGAGTCAGAGAATACTTCGTTGCTGTGTTCGAAAGTCCCTACCGCAGTAATCGTGACACCCTGAACTGATTATTTCCGAAAGGACGAAACACAAGTGTCTGTAAGTATTTAATAATTATTATAGTAAATCACTTTATATATATATATATATATGTGTGTGTGTGTGTGTGTGTGTGTTTGTGTGTATATATAAATTAGCCTTAAAGAAATGTTAGAGGCATTGATGTAATAGATATCGTCTCATACTCTAAAATTTTTTTTAGAAAATTTACTTGTAATTCATTGTATTTTTAATATGACTATTACACTCGAACCCTGTCGTTGCATTTCAACCACTCGGATACGCACTGTTATGGTATTGTTGCAGGGACAAACAAACAAGGAAGGACATAAAAATACGACTCAGCAATTTTAGGTGAATACAAAAGCATTTATTCTTGTAATTTCTGACTTCGCACTTAACTGTGTTTCAGAATATCACCCACGCGCCGAACATCTTTGTTAAGAAACTCTTTAACGCATGTGTCTTTTTCGTTGTCTCATGTTCCACTTTTTCTACAAGGCAGAGTATTTTATTTCTCGCCGCATACGAATCAAAACACGTCTGGTCGCTTCCTTTGCTTTTTTTTATCACGTACTGTTCTTTTTTGCATTTTTTTATAACCCCGTGTTGTCAACCGGTGCATGCTTGCTAAATTTACATATGTGAAAAGATATCTGCTGCTTCTAATATGTTCGATAGTCAGCTATCATTAACTGCTGATGATTCTTTAGAAGCGGCCACACGCGCTATCTTACAATAACAGCCCATCGCTTCGTTACATATTGTGCAAGGATGATAAACGAATACATTCAAGAGATCTATGAACTAACAATTTGCAATCAGTAACCAAATCACCTTTTGCAATAAATGATGTGTTTTACCATGTGATAAGTTGAAATGGATTGATATGCTGTAACAAAAGTGAAATAGTTTAATTGTTTTTATGAGTTCAAATGGACATCTTTTTATGAACTTTAAGTAAACAACTGCTTCAGCCACAGTAGATGACACGTAAACATTTTAGTTTATTTTCTCAACCAGCTTTTAGAATTAGGTTTAACTTATGACTATTGATTGCGGAACAAGCTTTCCCTGAAATCGATTTCCTTTTGTAAAAACACTGCTACTAGAGTAAATAGATGTTATCTTTGGTGAAGTGTTTTATTAGTTATATTTTTTTAAATATATTTTACTGCTTTTTATTCACACCGATCTTATGAAGTTGGTAATTTATGGCATTTGCGCAAATGTTAACATGTAAGACAATATATGGAAATAAATTGTAAGAAGTATATTGTCTGCACATAGACTATTATGGGGTTACAAGGTTTAATATTACAGATTTAACAAGAATACCAATGTTATCTGAGATATTAAATGAGAAGAAAAATAAACCAATTAAAGATTGATCGCTGTACCGTAGCCGTTGCACCCGAACCGTGTTCGTTACAGTTCACACCTCTCTCTGATACCCACGCCGCTCAACACTGCCAGAAAAGAAAAAAAAATAAATAGATAAATAAAGAAATAAAGAACTCCGACTCGGATTTTCTTTCTGCTTAAACACCAGTCATTTATTACCGTTTTCCCTTCTCCTCGTCTCGACACTAGCTTAAAGAGTCCCTGTTTACCACCGCGGATCCACATGTCCATCTTCCCTGTCGTGCGTTTTTCTTTTTGCTCCACTTTACGCCAGCCATGTTTGACTTTACACGTCCATCTTTTTCAAACCCACTTTTTCTTCTGACCGACAACGTGGTGTCTTTTTTTCTTTTTCATCTACCACTCTTCCTAATTTTTATAGTGCGTTTTGTTGGTCACCCAGCTAACTTGCAACCCTTGTTGATATTTTCCCACGCCCGCATACGGGCTCTGTTATATAGGCACTGACACATCATTGTACAACAGAACGCGTACGAGCGCGTATGAAAATATCAGCCGCAGCCGAAAGATAGATGGTTAGCAAACATATTAGCAGAGCAGTACCCATTTAAGCACTATAAAAATTAGCAAATTGCGCGGGGTTGCGTCAGAAGAAATAAAAGGAGAATAAAATGTACGACGTGGCGTGGAGAGAGAGCAAGTGTACACAGGGCGAGATGAATGTGGGGCGCCATCATAGCTGTGAGAGACTTTTAAACTGGTGTCGAGATGTGCGGTTTTCTAACCAAACACTGCTTGGAAAGTAATTGCATTACACTATCTCTGGCTCCTAGACAAGATTCAAAAGAGAGTCGCCAATCTGATAGGCCCTGAACTGGCATCTAAGCTTAAGCTTCTGTCCCATCAACGAAATGTTGCATCCCTCTGTCTGTTCTACAAGTATTTTAATGGTGAATGCTCTGACGAATTGCAAACACTTGTGCCCCCAAGACGTAAGCACCCTCGACAAACCCGACAGGCAGCTAAATCTTACCTCCACACAGTAGAGATACCTAGATATAAAAGATCTTTCTACTCTAGTAGTTTCTTCCTCAGAACAGCTAGACTTTGGAATTCCATTCCAAGTCCCTGCTTCCCCTACTGTACTGACGTGCAGAAGTTCAAGTGTAACGTGAACAGACATCTTGCTGCCCAAATCCCCACATAGTACCCCAATAGATGTTACCTCTGATAGTAGCCCATACACCAAAGAGGCAATGTGCCTTGTTTGGGGTGAAAGTGCAATAGAAAAATAATAAAAATAAATAAAAATAAATAAGTAAAACACCGACTTGGATTTTTATTTCCTCTCCGTTTTAGTTTAATGAATTACTAAAGTAAATAGTTACGTCACGTTAGTTAAAAATTTAACAGATTTACCACAATCAAAATGTACGTCAATCATCAAGTCAATTAATAGGTTTGGAGCATGTGTATAAGACTTCACCAGGAACAATTTGTTGAAATTATAAATTACAATCTTTTGTTTTTATTACTAACTAGCTGACAACCGGGCGTTACCCGGCTTTCCAATACACTTAAACATGAAACGTTGATTTATGCAGATTGCGTATGTACAATGTAGCATAATTTTTTTTTAAAATTAATTATTATATATTACGATGGATTAATTTGCGCGGTGGATTAATTCACCAAAAGATATTTCAATAAAAAAATAAATAATAATGATAATGTCGTTCATTAAATTTCGTATGTGTTTATTTACAATATTACATCAGCTGGTATTAAAGCCTGAGGATAAATGCCCTGGAAAAGTCACTTCTGATTGTTTAGTTTAAAATTATACAAACTAAAAAATGATTTGCGGCTATTGTAAAGGCTACCTCTTCTTTCATCGTAAATTAAACTCATTAATAAGAAAAAAAATAAAATGGTAATGTACACACGAGCTTGAATAGGAAATAATTCGATCTGTAATCGAATGCTCTATCACTGAGCTATACCTCCAGATGACAATAAATCTGCTTTTTTAGGATAAATGATTTACTGATGGTTTATTTTTTACTTGGTCGGTGTAACGTAAAATATTTTTTATGAAAAAGTTTCATTCTTTTCTATAACAAAGATAAAAACTATTTCTAAGATCGATTTCTTTTGATTTTCGATACATCAGATAAATGTATAAGCAACACCTATCTAAGAACACTGCAAGACATAAGAATTACTTTTGTGCGAAACCTATGAGGAGGGAACTCACACACACAAACTGACATTTTTATTTATTTATTTTTATTACTTTTATGTAAGAGTGTAGATGTTTGTGTAGATGTAGAAAAGACAATTTATTAAAGCAAATTATACTCGCAGATAACGTGTTTGAGATGAATACATAATTAGTTTAATAATGATGCCATTCTATATAGATTTTTTAAATTGAATTAGCTCAAAGCAAGTAGTGAAATTACTTGATTAAAATGAATTAAATAGACGCAATTGGATTACTCGTGGGGACAATTTAAAAAATCTATTTGTCCAATACGTGACATTTATGTATCTAGAAAGGTTATGCGAACCACACTTATGAAAGCTGACATCTGACTATAAATATCACGTGTTGCGCTATCATTACCTATGATATATGCTGATCGGATTGTTTTAAATATATTTGCTCTCATTTGTAAAATTTTTAGAGTGAAATTTATCCGTAGTTAATGATTGTTTCTGTCTCGAGGACATTTTAACTATGATATTTAAGTTTTGTATTTTTAATTTTTTTGTAAAGCCATTATATACAGATATTTTTTATAAAATCAACAGCAGATTCTCTACAGTGCAATGTAGCTTCCTCTATTGTGGGTTATGCTTGTCGGTTGCTTGGTTTGATACGGTATACTTCTCCGACATTCTTCTTATAAAAATATTTGTATAATCACGACTTTTTACTAGCAGCTATAAATATTTTTACTCTAGGCTTACTTATTCTAATGACTTGGCGTAATATTTTGATGGTGTTTATCGGTTTTCCTAGTTCTTTTTCATGTTTTTTTCAAGTTATCCATGCAGAATAGGTTATTTTACCTTTATTCTCTGTCTGTAAACTTATGCTCGTTATAAAATTTCCTAAGTATGTAGTTTAAATGCATAATGCCTATGACAAATAGTTAAATAATTATTATTATAAGAAGTAGTCATTGTAGTAGTAGCCGTATTAATTATATAATCGTCATTATTGTAAAATTGTTATCTTTATTTACTATTATGTTTTATTTTTGTATTTTTAGTTTTAGTATTACAAAAATTAATATTAGTTTTTTATATGAAATACGTTCATTTATTATACAATGTTAAACCTCATCTCCTGCATTAATTATTGCGAAAGCATAAATCACAAAGGCCTGCAGGTATTAAAATAGTTCTTGAATTTATAATTATTGTCGCCTTTAAGAAATAAAAATTATTAGAATCGAGCTCTATCTGGGGGATTGAAAAATTCGGCCTCAGACCGCTTATAAAACGTTAAGCGTCATTGATGTTAAAATTTCCCTTAGTTCTTGGCGATTAATGGTGGCCCTGGAGTATGTTCCTTGCCAATGAAGTCAGAGGTGGCTCCGTGGGTGATTCAGATATTTCGACCGGTGTTGGATGTCATCTCCTGCACTGATGATTACGTAAGAATTAAGCATTACAGTCTGTAGGTATTAAAATAATGGTTTCATTCATAATTATATATATATATATATATGTGTGTGTGTGTGTGTGTGTGTGTGTTGAAATAAGTTCCTTTTGACGTTTATGCCGAGTTAGACGAACACACCTGCATGTATCCGTTAAGTAGGTAAAAGACAACTATCGGCTTTGCTAAACAGTTACCAGAATTTCGATTAACATTTTCAAAAGTTTTGACAAGGTATGAACGCAACAAAAAGACAAAATGTACGATATGCTAAACGTTTCTAATTTTAATTATTTTTCTTTATTTCGTTAAATGAACTAACAAGGAGCGGATGCCTCGCAGAAATATCAAAATAAAATATAATGAATTCCAAACAACATAGTTTTTATGCTTCTTGCAAATAAACTAAATACATTATTAATTACACTGGCAAGCAAAAAGACATTTTCATTAAGACTAATATGTTTCGACTGTTTTTACCAAATTTGAGGGTGCTGATTCCAGAAATGTTGTCGCTTATTTTCTATTAGGTCTAGTTTTACTGCTATGTGATACTCCCGTTTTGTAGAAATCGATAGTTACAATAAAACAGGCAAATCGAAGTGACTAATAGTTTGATATATCCATAAGACACATATTCATGAAATCAGATAAATATTCACGATTAAAGCTTGAAGTTGTAATAAATGCTAAGCATAGACATCATTGTCCATTAATTGACATTGTGTTAATTTTCTAGAATGAGAGCACCCAGCATTATCGCGCTTGATAAACTTAAAGTAGTCTACCCGCATGATGGAATCCCAACGATCTTGGTAAAATACTCCCATGCTGCTGATGTCTTGATAAACTAACTCCCCTCGTTCGTCGGTCACGTTACCTACATTTTCTGGAAAAATGCTGTGCACAAATGTAACTTCATTTTAATATTTGTACCTCAAGAGCCCTCACAAAATGTTTCATGATGCCAAACTTCATGTAGAGAGGAAGAAAACCAAATTTGGGAATGATCCATTAAAAGAAATCCGGAACATTGAGAGAGTAAGGTATCGGTTCACTGCGCAGCGACCTATTTTTTATATCCAATGCTCTGTTCTTGCTTCACTATCCCACAAATATAAGAAACAAGGACATTTTCTGTAGCCACTTTGTAGCCTGAAGAGAAACCTACCTTTTTTCAAATCGACACATATAATCCATTTGTGCTGTCTGTATGAAATCTTTTCAAGAATAAATTCGATTTCATCATATTTTTATTTGAAGGTCATTGAATTGTCTAGATGAACTAATCTATATATATTGACATTATGAAGAACACATTTTAAATTTCTTTTGGAACTATCTATAAAAAGGCGCCAATCTTGAGAATAATACTGTCTGACACCAAGCTGACACAACAGGCCGGCAACGTCGTTGCAATATACTATCTCGTTATCCTGTGTGGAATACGGCGTATTCTATAAAAGGTTATGCGAGTAGCACGCTAAAGTATCATTTTTGAAGTCCTGAAGTTAAAAGTGTAGAGATCCCTTGGAAAGTTGGGATTTCTAGTCGGATCATTAAGTTCTCCATGAGAAAAAAGTTGTGTTAGTAAAGAAGGAGGAATACCACACATGAAGCAGTTGCTCAATGAACAAAACAAGGGATTGGTCTTCCTCAGAGACAGGCAAATCCAATACGGGTAAGCCTTTAGGTGCTTGAATAGAAATCTAATTGCAGTGTGGAATTGACCTAATAAAGACTTGAAGTGTAGATAAACTAACGAATTCCTGTTCTTTCTGTTGATTTCCCTTGCAGTCATGGAAATGGTTTTTCGGTTCACGCAAGATCATTGGAATAGCAAAACGGAGTGACTTTCTTGCTGTTTTGTCAACTGTCGAAGATGCTCAACACATTGCTTGTATACAATATGGCTGCTTTTGCCTTAGTTTGAACACCAGCATTACTTTGAAGTAAGTAAGCAAGATGAGTTCATTGCACAAATTCGCCTATCCGTTTCCTGCTGGATTGCAACGTATATTCTCCGCAAATATAGCAACACACATTCGGGTTGTTATAAGAAAGTAACCTAGGAGATGATTTAGCCATGCTTAATTTTTGCTCCAAAAATCTGTAACGAAAGTAAAATAATGCAGCTTAAATTCCTGTTTTGATTTATGAATATATTGCTAGAGAATAAACCATACTTTTACCAAGAAATCAACAAAAACATGCCACTATTTACTACTCAGTGCCCACTTCTTGCCAACTACATACCTCATTGTATAACAAATTTGACTTTTACTTTTAGGTTTGTGGTGTCATATTCAGTTAACATGCATCACAATTACAAGCTACAACTATAATTATGAAGCTTTAACACGCCTAATGTACTGCGGTCACACGCACCAACGCTTCAGAGTCAGATGAACTATGCTAAATAAATAACAGCTCTGATTACTAGTACATAATCCACGGGTATATTTATTTAAAGAGAACAAGTAAAGAATGAATGAGAAAAATGATGAGTATGAGAACGTAAAACAAATAATAAATGATGGTAGAAATATGAAGAAGTTTAAAAAATCAAAAGAGCGAATAAGTTTGTAGAGAAATGAACATGAAATGTCACGTTGCATGACAAAGTAAACTGGCACATTGTCCAGAAGAAAAAAATGAGTAAAACATGTAGTTAATGGATGAAAACGGATAAAGACGAAAGAGGAGTTCCCTGTCGCCAGATGTTGCAAAAAGGAAGGTAAGGAAAAGGAATTCGAAAAAAAGAAACTTTTATGATTAGTAGTAACTTAAAATAACTTAAAGGCAGATGCTGGATTAAAAACAGGAAGTACTACTACTGAGGTTAAAATGAATAAAATAGCAAATGACTCAACAAATTCACATAATGAGAAAAAATAAAATGAAATTGTCGGGAGCAGCACCCCTTAATCTGTTTAAATCAGTTTAGAATCCTTGTGAACCAAACAATATATTGGCCAGTTGTATTGATAAATATTAACTAGGAAATGTAATGAGTAATTTAATGTTACACCGCCAAAATACCACAATCTTAATGTTATTCTTGCCCGATTGTAAGAATAAAGTAAGCAGTAAAATAATTATATTATAACATACATTAACATACACACACACACGCACATAGACGTACACACACAGTTTATATGTGTGTGTGTGTGTGCGTGTGTGTGTATGTGCGTGTGTTTGGCTACAGACGTCTATTTCGTCGCATTATAAGTCTTCATTCTGGCTAGGCGCAAAAGAGACTATCCACAGAGAGATTTGATCTGATCGCTTTTAAATGTGACCAGATTATGAGGCATATTTCACTTCATTTACAAACCGTTTTTATGATTTATTTCCTGTGTTTTATTTGTACTTTGAGCTGACCTTTTATTGAAGAAAATGTTCAGATAACTGGGGTTTTATATGGCTTGACAGGAGTGATTATTTTTCGCCCCCTCGTCGAGCGATGGATTTATTCACTTGATACAGAGAAACTAACCGGATAGAAGAAAGAATGAAAAAAATAAAGAATGATAACTGAACAAAAGATAGGTAGGAAGTATACTAGTTTTGAAGAATGAATATATTAGAATAGCGAATCATGGTGAATTATAAGATCTCTAAGAAAAACATACAGATTAATAAAAAAAATAGAACTAAACTATGAGAAACTGCTTTAGTAAAGCGAAATGCGTAACAATTTAAGGAAATAAAGAGATATATAAGAATGATAAATAAACAGAAGTAATTATTGAATAAAGGAGAGTGTGTTAAATGCAAACTGAATCGGGTGTGAACTGTATACACGGCTATGTTCGAAAGATGAGGAACTGAAGGAAACATGAAATAAGGACACTAGAAGAAAAAAATAAAAGTAAATGAAGAATGTAAAATAAAATAAAATTTGACGAAATAGTAAAAATTAAACAGAATGTACAGAGAGTAGATGATGACCTTTACAACTGTAGTGGAATAGAGATAAAAATGGACGCTCAAATTCAATGTTGCCAAGACTAAGCTTGTTTCCTTCAACAATTACAGGAACCCTTCTCCACCACAAATATCAATGGCCAAGAACACATTATCAGAAAGTACTTCCTTAAACTTTACAAGGAACATGAACTAGAATAGACACATTGAGAGCATTGCAAAGCGGCAGCGAAGAAGGTGGGCTCTCTTTACCATGCTAGAAACGCCTGAAAGTATCCTGTACCTCTATAAGGCAACAATTCGCCTATGTATGGAATGATCTTGTCACATTTGAGCTGTTGCATCTACTGCTTATCTCTCAATCCTACTAAGATACAAAACAGAGTCGCCAACCTGATAGGTCCTTAAATGTCATCTAGGCTTCAGCAGGTGTCCCTAGTTTAACGGTAAATGTTCTGACGAACTATAAGCACTTTTAACCCCTCGACGTGAATACCCCGACAAACCGGACAAGCAGCAAAATACCACCCCTTCACACTAGAGATCGCTATGTGTAAGAAAGACTTCTACTCCAATAATGTTTCCCAAGAACTGCTAGACTTTGGAACTCCCTTCCGGAATTCTGTTTTCCCAACTGTACTGACATGCAGAAGTTCAAATGTAATGTGAACAAACATTTTGCTACTCATCTTCCTTCATAATACCACTGCAACTTATGTCTCCGATAGTACCCCTACTTAAAAGTGGCACTGTGCCTTGCTTGGCGTGAACATTGAATTAAAAGAATACAACTTTAAATAAGTAAATGACAGATACAAAATGTACGCGTAATACGACATAAAATAAACAATAAAGAGTGAATGAAAGAGAAATACAAATGAACGAAGAATAAATAAACAGGATAAACAGACGAAACTTCAATTTTAATTTCACATTGCAGTTAAGTAAAAGAAATAAATCTGGCAAAATTTCTTAAAAGCAAACTTTCTTTTTTGCACTGTTGGTTTAGTTGTTGTGGGCAGAAACGTTACCAAAAGCAATATACAAGGTGTCGTAAATAAGTTTCAAAATCTTATGCATCTTCAGTTCATCACGGACACAGTTTCTACATTGATATTAATGGCATCTTTTTAAAAGTTCATCAGCTGTGACTATCAGATTTTATAGTGTTGCATTCCAAATTCTTCTATAGCGGTTCATTTGAACCTGAAATCACAAAAATTGATCGGTCATCTTATAAGATGTATAATAAAAACATACTGAGTTAACGGATATATATATATATATATATATATATATATATATATATATATATATATACATACTAGTCTACCAGTGCCCCGTTTGGTGAGTATGTTATATTAGCTACAGAATTAATGTATGAGCGTGACATTTGTGACGCTAAGAAAATAGTTTTTTGTGACATAGCAGAAACATTTCTATCAAAGTATATTAAAATAAAAAAGAATATAGATAACTATCTATGAGTCGTTATATTTATCATCACACGTTGGCAAAAGGGAACAAGTACCTTTTTTATCGCTTTTTCAAGCATCTCGAAATGTTGCGGCCCGAAAAATGCTTCAAAAGCCAGGATGATGCCGAATCGGCCTTCAATGACATCATAGCTTCCAGAACCTGACTTCTATGCTATGGGGTTTAATAAACATGTTCTTGATTGGCAAAAATGTGCTGATTCTAATGGTAATTATTTCGATTAATAAAGTCTATTATGGAATGACTTATGACCTTTGAAATTGGACGTAAAAAACGACATTTTTTCACTAAACTAGTATATATATATATATATATATATATATATATATATATATATATATATATATATATATATATGATGTGTAGTGAATTGGAAACCACTAAGCAATATTCTTTGAACTTCAGTGGTCTTACAGGTGAACTTTAACTTTAACGTCTAACTCGTGACACATATAACATAATATTATGAATGTGATAAAAAACTGAACTTTCTTGACATAAGGATGTGTATTTATCTAGATATTCATATTCGTATATGGACATAAACTATTGTTAAATTTTTGCCGACCTAATATTACGTTTCCTGGCATATATGTAAATTTAGGCTTCCTGGGTATGTATGTTTACGTTAAGGTAATAGACACTTTCACGCTTCCTCTCGAAATATAATTCAAAGATTAGGAAGTATGACAAAATATGATAAACCTACTTCATATGACCGATGTCATCCAACAAAAAATATATCAATCATAGAATATCCCTCACGTAATGGGGAAAATATGTTATAATATGTGTTTAATTAACTAACAATTTAGAATATTATTTTAGTAGTTAAATAATTTAGCAAATTGTTTTTGCTTTGAACTCTAAATTTTAAAACTTTTTAAAGTCCCGAAATTTCAGCCAAGATTACAGTGGGGAAAAGGGCTTAATTTTAAACTTCTGTTATGCTAACATATATGTTTGTTGAAATTTAAGAGGTGGATTAGACGGAATGAAATATGTTCTATGCTTAAAAAACGGTAAAATTTCTTTAAGAAATATTTAAGAATAAATTAAAACTCGTAAAACTGGCCTTTTCACTCAATCGCTCAGGGAATCCAAACGTATATATATATATATATATATATATATATATATATATATATATATATATATATAAATATATATATATATAAATATATAGAAATATATATATATATGTGTGTGTGTATGTATGTATAACGATATCCAGAAATATTAATATATATATATATATATATATATATATATATATATATATATATATATATATATACATATATATATTATATATATAAAGATATTCAGAAAGTATATATATACATATATATATATATATATATACAAAAAAATCGGAAACAAAGAGTAACTTTTTCGTATTCAGTCAGATCGGCTGTAAGAATGATTGCTGCCAATATATATAAATATATATATATATATATATATATATATATATATATATATTGGCAGCAAGTCATTCTTACAGCCGATCTGACTGAATACGACAAAGTTACTCTTTGTTTCCGATTTTTTTGTATATATATATATATATATATATATATATATATATATATATATATATATATACTTTCTGGATATCTTTATATATATATATTGGCAGCAAGTCATTCTTACAGCCGATCTGACTGAACACGACGAAGTTATACTTTTTTCCGATTTTTCTGTATATATATATATATATATATATATACTTTCTGGATATCTTTATATATATAATATATATATATATATATATAAATATTTCTGGATATCGTTATACAAACAAACATATATATGTATATATATATATATATATATATATATATATATATATATATATGTGTGTGTGTGTGTGTGTGTGTGTGTGATTTTCTTTGTTTCGAAGTCCATTTTACAGTCGGATTTCGGCGCACTTTGCTTGATCTGTGTTAGTTAATAGAATTTCTTGTATGCGTTTGTTCAGTTGGCATACAAGAGGCTCGGGTCTCGAATCCTGAGTTCGGATGTGATGAGCCCAAATGAGGGCGAAACTCGAATCTTGGACTTCCGGTTGGTTGATTCTCTTGCGAGCTGCTATGTTATTTGACTGTGTTTGACTATAATCAAACACATTCTGAAAATCCTATTATTAATTGCTCCTTATGATGACATCGTCCTTTCGAATTGAAACTCCCACTTGTCAGACATCGGCTTGGGGTTATTAGCTGGTTGTATGATCGCGTCCCTTATCGAGACGAAGTAGGTCCATTTCACGGTTGGATTTCGCCAGGGGTTGCTTGATCTGTGTCAGTTACTAGAATTTCTCGTGTGCGGGGTGTTTGTTCAGTTGGCAAAGTGCTTGCCTTGCATATAAGAGGCTAGGATATCGAATGCTGAGTTCGGATGTGTCTAACATGAGCCAAAATGAGGGCGAAACTCGAGTCTTAGATTCCCGGTCCGTTGAATGTCATGGCTCTTGTGAGCTGCGACATTGTTTGACTGTGGAATATATATATATATATATATATATATATATATATATATCAAACAAACAGTGGTCTAGGAACCTCGTTTGCCCTGGTCGACAACTTCCGGATTTTCTACTTCTTTTGTTCCTATTAACCAGGCACAGAGGGGCGATCTTAGGAACTCAGCAGAGACACCCAATTATTACACTACGGTAATGAACGCCGTTCTCTGTTCTCGCCTCATTCCCACCCCCTTAAACTGGACATCACGGAATGGCATTTACAAATTCCACTCTTCAATGATTCATCTCTACTTTCGTAGCTGCCATCGCTCAAAGGCAGCATGCATTCTGCAGACTTATTTTGGCATAACCTAATAAAAAAAACCCACTATGTTGAAACTAGTAATAATTATAATTATGAAATAGCCGTGGCGAAAGCAAAGCATTTCAAAGTCACCAGAAAAGGCAATGAAGCGCAGAAATTGAGGACTCAAAATTTCTGAGAAATTTATAATATTGCAGTAAATAATGTGCAACCAATAATTCTCACCCTATACAACAGTCTTGGGGTGTTTTTACGGCAACCGAACATGCAAATTTGTTGCCGAACGTTTGTCTCTAACTCCACTTTATACCTAACAAGCAACCCACTCCCAAGTTTCTCTTCACAGGCAGAAGCCTTATTTGATGATCTCAAAATCAATCCTCCCCACGTTCGTAATGTAATAAACACATTACTTGTGATACCTTTTATAAGTAAGGCTTGCATGATTCAAGTTGTAAGGAGAAGCCCAAGGCGACTGTAACAATACTGAGATAAACACATGCAGCACGTTTGATCCGTACATTATCACCCATTTTAGTACTAACCAGCCTCGACGTCGCTTAACCTCGGTAACATAACGTTAATATGCTGGAAGGAATATGCCCCGAAAAATAGTTATTATCTCAAATATTGACGGCAAGGTTTAACTGAAAATGCCTTGAATAAATCAATCACTGTCTGTCTAGACCAGCGAGGCCTATTAAGCTGGAACTTAATTCCGTTTGGCCGACTTACAACATGTCGGATTTTAAACCGTTTCTATATAACTTGAGATAATCAGAATGAAACTGCGACGACTCCTTCATTTTAATCTGTCTCAGCATAACGCCTCAGTTCACTTCTGGAATCAGACTTTGGAAATCACTGATTCCATATTGATTATTCATATATATCACACTCGATATTATTTACTTAACCTATCCTTACATAAATTTAAAAGATTAACGTTTCCTTCTCATTTACGAGTACTTCCAAACCCAACGGGCTTTTTCTTTAACTTCTTCACCAGCTTTTTCGATTCATTTTAACTTTCTTCTCAATAAATTGTATTAGTATTTATCCATCCTTGTGCTGCATGCTTCAGCCATCTTGATATATTTTAACTCACACTCTATTTTCTATTCTTCATTTACTTTTTTTGTCTTTTGCTTCATATTTTACGTTGTTTTCTTTCATATATATATATATATATATATATATATATATATATATATACACATATATACACACACACACATATATATATATATATATATATATATGGTAAAACTAGTAATTAGTAAAAACCTGAAGAGAGTGCTCAATACTATTGCAGAGCAAATATGGGTTTTATTTTTTTATTACTGTTTTATCTGTTTGGTTACATATGTTTCGGGTGTTGGACCACGTTTACGATCCGGCAGCCTCGTCAGACCTTACAGGTTTTCTGTAAGGTCTGACGAGGCTGCCGGATCGTAAACGTGGTCCAAAACCCGAAACATATAATATTGCCATAAATAATGTGCAAAATTATTCTAATAGAATAGATAATGTTAGGACTTTATAAAAAAAAAAAAAGTTAGAACTTTTTTTTTTGTTACCAAAAAAATGTAAATTAAATATTTTCACATCCGACCGTAACGACTTTTATACTATAAGTAGATAGGCACTCGACCAAGTTATCCGGAAGTAGAAATCTTCTTTCACTCTAGAAAGATATATGCCAGCTACCAGTTGACAAAATGAGAACGGAGTCTTCTAGCGCAACAACGTTAAGTATTTTTTTTAACTAATCCTAAATGTTTTTTGTTTATGTTAGCTTGTTTTTAAACGTGTTTGTTTCGTGTTTTATTTATGTATTTTGTCTGTATTATCCGCCCCCCTCATTCTACAAAGTTAAACAATAAAAAAAAAAAAAATGCCGGCAACTAACGATAAAAGAAAAAAAAATGCCGGAAATTATTCTAATAGAATAGATAATGTTAGGACTTTATAAAAAAAAAAAAAAAGTTAGAACTTTTTTTTTGTTAACAAAAAAATGTAAATTAAATATTTTCACATCCGACCGTAACGACTTTTATACTATAAGTAGATAGGCACTCGGCCAAGTTATCCGGAAGTAGAAATCTTCTTTCACTCTAGAAAGATGTATGCCAGCTACCAGTTGACAAAATGAGAACGGAGTCTTCTAGCGCAACAACGTTAAGTATATTTTTTAACCTAATCCTAAATGTTTTTTGTTTATGTTAGCTTGTTTTTAAACGTGTTGTTTTCGTGCTTTATTTATGTATTTTGTCTGTATTATCGCCCCCCCCCTCATTCTACAAAGTTAAACAATAAAAAAACAAAACAAAATGCCGGCAACTTACGGTAAAAGAAAAAAAAATGCCGGAAATTATTCTAATAGAATAGATAATTTTAGGACTTTATTTACGTAGTATACTTAATATATACTTTTACTGCAAGCTTGCATGTATTGTAAATGCCTTCTTCTTGCTAGCAAATCAAACCATCTCATATAGTTAGCCTTATGTTCAAGTACATTCAAAATATAATACAGTGCAAAGAAACAGTTACTCATGAAAACGAACCTCCTAAAGTAAAACCTTGAATAATTATCAAAACTCGAATGTAAAGTAATATTAAGCCGACTTTACAAATTAATAATAGTTAATTATTGGATTTTAATTAATTTATAAGATGAAACTCTAATGATTTAAACTCGATAGATAACGACACTTCCACCCATTAATATGGGGGGACATTATCATCAAAAGTGTCCTGAATTGTTAACTAAGCAACGGACTTACTACTTAGATATAGATAAGTCACTTGTCCCCATCCCCCCCCACTTTTTTTTTTTTTAATGGAGAGTAGATAATACAGTGGATGTGTTATCGGCAGCTCCGGTAACTCTCGCTTCTCATATTTTGTCATTCAGTCCTCATTCAATGAGTGATTTTTCTGACAAAGGGTGAAGAAAAAGCTGCTTACAGGTCGGTAGTACTTGGTGACCAGTAGTCTGAGATGTCGGAAATTTTTCTGTCTCTGTCTGTCCTTGTGGTCATGTCACTAGTAAGGGTGCTGGAGGTAAACGTTTCTCTGGGCTGACGTTATCCGCCTGATAGTCAGGGACCCGAACCTTGGATTAACCACTAAGGAGGCTGTCCTATCAGCAGGCGCAAAGTACTGGGACTGCTGTATTGCCATTTGGTGAGTGGATCTGGACCATGCAGTAGTCTCTGGTGGGGCCTCTCGATGCCATACTAATGGGTAATTGTTACGGCTTTACCTTTTCGTGTGCTACAAAAAAAATTCCTGTCTTTTTCTGTCTTACTTTCCCTCTCTGTACTGCTCTAACCAAGTATGCCGACCTATTCCACAAATCCCCAAACCTCAACATGAAATATATCCAGAATAAAAACTCGATTAAACCTAGAACCCCATCTTTCAACGTAGATCCCTACTACCAGGTCTCCTTCTCCAACATCAGGTGTCTACGTTCCAACCTTCCAGAGGTTGAAACCCAATTACAGGAGACGAAACCAGACATATTATATCTAAGTGAAACTGGAATAGGACCGACCACTACCCTAGACGAGTTCATAATTAACGGATACTCAAATTTAACAGCTAAATCTGACCCCCAAGATCGCCATGGGCATGGAATATGTGCCTACATTAATGATGGCTTCCCGTGTGGCAGGGATATCTCGAGAGAAGATCCTAATTTACCCTATATGTGCTTCAGGGTTGGACTTGCTAACACCACTGCATTCATATTTGCCCTCTATAGGCCCCACAACAGCGGAGTTACCAAGTTTAAGTGCATATCTGAGAAAATTGACCACATACTGTCTTCACATCCCTCGGCTAACATCCACATATGTGGTGATTTCAACGTAAATAACGTGGAATGGCTGACCCATTCAAATAAGATAGATGACGAGGGAAGGTTTTGTCATGATTTTGCCATTGCTTATGACCTCACTCAGATTGTTCGCGAACCCACCCGTGTCCCCGATACACCCGGTCAATATGCAAGCCTCTTAGACCTTTTTCTCTCAACTTCCCTTGAGCTATGTTCATGTTCTGTTCATTCTCCTCTAGGATCCTCCGACCACTCCGTCGTATCAGTTAAGATAAAAACGAAATGTAAGAAGCCCCCGACGTACCCCTCCACCGTACTGTATACCGATACTCTATGGCTGACTGGGATAGCTTCCGTACATTCATATCTGATTTACCTCTGCACTCCATGTTTGAAAAGGGTGTGTCCTCTATAGTATCAGATCTGACCGAATGGTTAATTGTAGGCATAGACAAATTCATACCATCTAAAAAATTTCAACAAAAACCTAACAGCCAGCCATGGTTCTCCCCAGAATGTGCTGCTGCTATCGCGCACAGAAATCACTTTTTCCATAGCTACCAACGTAATAGATGAACTGAAACTAAAGCTGCTTTCAGGTCTGCCAGCAACCACTGTAAAAGAGTAATAAAAATGCAAGAGAGCTATATGCCCAGTCTGTTAAATCCAAGGTAGCTGATCAGCGGCTTGGATCCCACCAGTTTTGGCTAATAACAAATAAAATCCTGAACAGAAGTGTGCGTTCTATACCAACCATTATCAATGAACCAGAGGTCATCTCGTCAGCGTCAGACGAGGCCAAACTATTTGCCAAGAACTTTGCAGCTAATTCTACCCTATGCGACGAAGGCCATCAACTCCCCATATTTCCTCCTATAACACAGAACAAGCTAGGTAACATACAAATATCCGTGCAGGAGGTCGCCAAACTAATACAGAACCTAGATTCCAGTAAAGCAACTGGCCCTGATGGCATCCCAATTATAGTGTTAAAAAAGCTTCAACCAGAACTTGCTCCCATACTTACGAAACTATTTAAGCACTGCCTTAAGGAGAATTGCTTTCCGACTCCCTGGAAGACCTCTTCAGTTTGCCCTATATTTAAGAATTCAGGTGATAAGTCATCTCCCTCTCAATACAGACCTATAAGTCTCCTGTGTGTTATGATTAAGTTGCTGGAATCCATATTAAATAGAGAAATAGTCAACCACCTCAGCAGGAATACCCTTCTTAGTGACACACAATATGGTTTCCGTTCTGCAAGATCTACCGCAGATGTGCTGACGGTTATATCCCACAGGATTAGTGAATCTCTTGACAAAGGCTTCCTTTCTAGGGCAATTGCTCTTGACATATCAAAGGCCTTTTACAAGGTATGGCATAAGAGTCTACTTCACAATATTTCCAGCTACGGTATAACGGGAAATGTTTTCTCAATCATTAAATCATTTCTCTCCGATAGGCTCATAAGAGTAGTGGTCGATGGACAAAAATCGGAGGCCTGCAATATAAATGCTGGAGTCCCCCAGGGGTCAATCCTGGGCCCAACTCTCTTCCTGATCTACATCAATGACCTCCCTAAACACATACTTAAATCATTCGTTGACATCTATGCTGATGACACAACCATCTACGGCAATACATCAAAGGCTGTAAATGACAAAGTTCTCTCTGATTCTCTCTCCTCTGATCTCGAGCGCGTGGTTCAGTGGGGGAAGATGTGGCTGGTTACCTTTAATGCATCCAAAACCAAACTCTTATCCTTACATCATCAACGCTCTGATCCCCATCTGGCATCAATTGTGATGGATGTCTCTCGTCTGGGTGAGGCTCCGAGTTTTGACAAGCTTCTGGGTTTGACCTTTACTCCTGATCTGAAATGGAACACGTACATCAAGTCTGTTGCCAAGGTCGCTGGAAAGATGATGGGATCCTTCTACCGCTCCAGAAGATATCTCACTACTGATGCAATTCTCTCTCTTTATACAAGCCAAGTACGTCCAAGGATGGAATACTGTTGCCATATCTGGGCAGGAGCTGCTAAAATCGCCTATCCTGCCTTGACAGAGTACAAAATAGACTTCGTTGCTTAGTGGGGGATGCCTTTTTCTCTACCCTGCAATCTCTCTCCCACAGAAGAGACGTTGCGAGCCTGTCCTTGTTTTATCGTTATTTCCATGGCAGATGCTCGTCTGAACTCCAATCTCTGGTCCCCCCCTCGCCAATCTTTCACGAAAAACACCCGTCTAGCTGAATCCACTGTGAAAAAATTCCCCCACTGTATATCTGTGCCTTAATCAAAACGCGGATTCCATGAACAAATCTTCTTTCTTAGAACTGCACGCCTGTGGAACTCTGTTCCGTCTGCCTGCTTCCCTCCGGACTACAACTTGGATGTGTTCAAGTCCAATGTTAACAAATTCCTAATGAACCGCCCCCTTAAGTAAACACTTCAACAAATCTCCTCACTAACTTAATGTACTTGCAATAACCCTTATCCCTGAGTGGCTTCCGGTCCTTGATAAGTGGTGATCACTGTGTAAAAAAAAAAAACAAAAAAAAAAACAATAATTCTTACACTATACAACAATCTTGGGGTTGTTTTTACGGCAACCGAACATGCAAATTTGTTTCCGTACATTTGTCTCTAACTCCACTTTATACCTAAGAAGCAAGCCACAAGCAGATTGTGTATGTTTTATTATAGAATACATCCTTTATGGAATATCATATATTACGATGAATAATTAGCGCGGTAGTCTAATTCGCAAAATAAATAAATAAATATGTTGGACTATGTTTACGATCCGGCAGCCTCGTCAGACCTTACAGGTTTTCTGTAAGTGCTGACGAGGCTGCCGGATCGTAAACATGGTCCAACATCCGAAACATATGTAACAAAACAGATAAAACGGAAATAATAAATAAAACATTTATATATATATATATATATATATATATATATATATATATATATATATATATATTACTCGATTTTATTAAAGTCTAGTTGCACAGGAAAAAAAACGTACTAAAGCTATTCGATAATATCACATGATAGTTAACTTTTATAAAACAGAGAGGTAAAACATCATCATTTCTTATTATTTTAAGCGCACTGCATAAAATAAATATGTACGTCTTACGTGGCAATATTTGCTTATAAACGGGAATGCTTTTGAAATTTCACACGCACATATAGCTGTATATCTATATATCTGTTTGTTCGTTTTTCTCTCTCTTTCTCTGTATATATATATATATATATATACAGAGAGAGAGAGAGAGAGAGAGAGAGAGAGAGAGAGAGAGAGAGAAGGAGAGCGAGAGAAATAAAAAGGAACAAACCGAGTTATGTGCTCATCAACGTTTCGTATTTATTTCGAGACTTCCGTTGGATGAAATAAAGAGGAAACCTTGATGAACACATAACTCGGTGTTTCATTTTTATTTCTCTGTTTTGTCAGAATACTGTATCCATTATATTCACACATACACACACACACACACACCCACACCCACACACACACACACACACATATATATATATATATATATATATATATATATATATATATATATATAGTAAGCTATAAAATGTATATGGCGATTAAGCTACATTGAATATTCTAGGATTTTTCAGGCTTATGCTTATGCGCATAAGCCTGAAGAATCCTAGAGCGGATGAAACGCGGAAAATTCAGTGTAGTTTAATCGCCATATACATTTTATAACTTACTAACTAGCTCTACCTACGTATTGAGAACTTTTGAAGTAAATACTTAAAGTTTACGCATAAATCTATACTTTCGTATATTAATTTTATGTGAGTAAATTAAGTAGTTATATATATATATATATATATATATATATATATATATATATATATATATATATATATTGAATGAGGATACCCAAACGTTCTACTCTACAAGACATTTATTTTTATCAAAATCAGTGCAATCACTCACTTTATAATAAAATCGAGTGGTTGATCGTGCTACTAAACCCCACCCCTCTCGATAGTGTACGTGACGGAAGCTTAACATACAGTGACCTAGTCCATAGCACATTGTAGTCTAGATTGCACTATAGTGAATTAACTATTTATTTTATAAAAATATATGTGCATAATCACGCTACTTAGAGTTTTGATACAAAAATAAGTGTCCTGGATCAATTATGCTCTAAACATTCATGCCATACGCGTACGTGTCTTATCAAAAACCAATCTGTTTATTTGCTGAAATTATTTTTACGTAATAACTTGAATTATAGTTAAGCACACAAAAGGCAAGTATCATGATCAGATTGTGCTCTAAACAGAAACATTCATTGTAAATGCGCCACTGTCTTATAAAAAGAATTTAAATTAGATTTTGTGGGCTGGGCCTTTCTGCTTGTTTTGTCATAAAATATCTCACATGAACTTGTGATATTAGGCAGTGTTACTTTTGGTCAATCTCGGACTTTCTTTCTTTAATCAGGTTGTTCCGATTATCGATTTTGATATGGGAAGCATTCAAATTTTGAAACATTGTCCTAGCCGTTTTAGAGTCTATAAGAAACGAACTCGCAGTTCTTTCTATATATATATATATATATAATTTATTACCTATACAGTCTATACCTATATAGACAATAATTTGGCCAAAGTAATAGCTAGAATTGATCGAGGATTTTGGTTTATTTTTATTCAACAACAACAATGAAGTTGATACTCGTTATTTTAATTAAATAAAAATGTTTTCAAATTTTACATCGATACAGATAACGTTTCTTTCAACCCTGTATTTTTAGCTAACAGTCGTCGAGGATTTCATGTATATGTTTCGAGAGTTTGAGAGTGTTTCCAAACAACTTGAAACATTTACATTTGTATTTGAAATATTTTTCCTATCTGTACGCGTTTTGCACAAACGTACGCAAAAAAAAAAAATACATATACACGTATATATAAAATAAAATACGTATCACGTGCGCTTGAAAACCAAATCACAACGTAATATAAGGAAAATAAAAAAATATGTTACTTGTTTGAAATTTATCACAAATATATTTCAGAGGTTTACTCCATCTTTAGTGTGTTGTTTTGTTTCTTTTTTCCTTTTCTTTTTCCTTGCCATGTTGTAAAGTTAGAGAAAGAAGTCTGTTTATAAAGAGCCGCGCGTTGTATCTGGCGTTCGTATTTTGAAATATTTGAACTGTGTGTAGGCAACGCGAGAATAACGTCAAATTCAAATTAAAACAACGTTGCTATATGAACTCTAATTCTTGACACGTATATATATATATATATATATATATATATATATATATATATATATGTTTATGTGTTTGGTTTATCTGTTTACTCTCTCTCTCTCTCTCTCTCTCTCTCTCTCTCTATATATATATATATATATATATATATATATATATATATATATTGGCTATAATTATTTACTATAATAATTATCAAATTTCTACAGACACTAGCATTTCATCCTTTCGGGTATCTTCAGTGCAGGCTGTCACGATTAACACCAGTCGATAGATTCGAACTCAGCAGCAGAAGCCATCTCTGGCTTCATTAGCAAGCACCATACCCATTCGGCTACCGTTAACAGCGAGAAATGTTTTTGAATTTTCAACATTTATTATGTTTCAACATTTATTATGTGGTTTTTAGTCTTGAATGGGGTCTCAGATGGTTGGGGCTTAGCGTGATTTGATTAGCTGGGGAGACTTCCACCCCACCACATCGTGTCGATGCGCTCTAAAATTAAACAGATTGCTCGTTGAATTCGGGGAGAACAGGTCGTACAAACAAGTTAGTCAATAGGATGATCAGCGCAGAAGAGCTAAATTGACGTACCTTTTAATTCAACTGAAAATGCTCGACGATGAGAAACGAGTTTCTTAAAGGGGCTGACATAATTATTAGCTATAGGAATTATCAAATACATACAGACACTAGTATATATATGTCTGATAATTGCATCATGCATTTTTTAATAAATTTTTTTAACGCATTTTGTCCTTTTTCTGAAATATTGCGCTTTTTCCAACAACTTTTTGTAGGTAAGAACTTATGTTACCGTGCTGAAAAATACAGTTTTTGGTTTTGTTTTCATTTTCCTTTGTTTATTATATAAGGCAAAAACAATTACTCGCCAGAGGGTACGTTTGGAGTTTACACCTAAAAATCGATTTTTTGGGGGAGCTGGCGCTAATATAAAAAGTTACCTATTTATAAAAAAATTATCCGAAAGGTGCAAAAAAGGTTCAAGCAAGAAAGAAGACACATGGACCAAAATCCTTAAAAGAAACCCGATAGAAAAAAGAAAAAAAACAGTAAATTAAAGAAAAACAGAAAATTGGCCTAAAAGAGTAGACGTTAACCAGAAGGGACTTTTCCAGGGCATTGATCGTGAACCAGAAATTTGACGTAAATATAGACATGCATAACTTTGTACTCATGTTTGAAACATGTAATACATGCTGCGGTTATTCAAATTTCTTATATATAACAAGGCCGATAGACTTAGTCGCGTGCATGCGTGAATGTAGGATTGACATGAAATTCTTAAAGATAAACTAAAATGACCGAAAAATGGGCTGAAGTGACTTAAATAAATAAAAAGTAAATGACTTAGAATGACTTTAATGAACTTAAGGATGAATTGAATGACCTTAAGAATGAATTGAATGCTTAAAAAATAACTGGAATCCTTCAAAACCAACTTGAATGATCTGTAGAATGACTTAAATGGCTTTGAGACTGACTGGTTGTAAAGGGGGTGATCAATTTACATTAAATTAATACAGAATAGCGATCCCCCACTTTATATCACAAAGTTACAAACATAAGTATAGCATGTATTAAGAACAGATACTACACTTTGATCTAGGCCAAAAGGGCAAGAAAACGGTATTTATCTGCTCCCTTACCGAGCAAATTAGGCACAAGGTTGATTTTTAATGTGAGATGTGAAGGGAAAATGGAGACCAACACCTCGGGGAGTAGGGGAGCTTGATAGTGACAATTGGTATGAAGGGTTGCCCCTACATTGACCAAGGTCTTATATGTGGAGTTGCCCCAACATCTGGTCTTTGCTTCCAGTATCTGCCTGATAAGATACTACACTTTGATCTAGGCCAGAAGGGCAAGAAAACGGTATTTATTTGCTCCCCCACCGAGCATATTAGGCACAAGGCCTATTTTTAATGTGAGGAGTGAAGGGAAAATGGGGACCAACTCCCCGGAGAGTAGGGAACTGGGTAGTGACAATTGGTATGAAGGGTTGCCCCTACATTGACCAAGGTCTTATATGTGGGGTTGTATCCACATATTGTCTTTGTTTGCAGTATCTGCCGGAATAGATATTTCAGTTTGATCTTGGCTAAAAGGCAAATAAAAGGTGGGTATTTATTTGCTCCCCCACCGAGGAAATTAGGCACAAGGCCGATTGTTAATGTGAGGAGTGAAGGGGAAATTGGGACCAATTTCCCGGAGAGTAGGGGAGCCGGATAGCGACAATTGGTATGAAGGGTTGCCCGTACATTGACCAAGGTCTTATATGTGGGGCTTCCCCAACATATGGTCTTTGCTTGCAGTATCTGCCGGAACAGATACTTCACTTTGATCTTGGTTAAAAGGCAAAGAAAAGGTGGGTATTTATTTGCTCCCCCACCGAGCAAATTAGGCACAAGGCCGATTTTTAACGTGAGGAGTGTAGGGGAAATGGGGACCAACTTCCTGGGGAGTTGGGGAGCTGGGTAGTGACATTGGTATGAAGGTTTGTCCCCTATATTGACCAAGGTCTTAAATGTGGGGTTGGCCCCATATATGGTCTTTGCCTGCAGTATCTGCTGGAACAGATACTAACCTTTGATCTTGGCCAACAGGTCAAGAAAAGGATATTGATTTGCTCCCCCACCGAGAAAATTAGTCTAACGTAATCCCCCATTGAGGAGCGTTGGAATTACGCTGATGTAGCTTTGTATTCTTGGGTGACGCCAGATAATCCAAGGATTTAAGATAGAGAATATTAATATAGATATTTTTTAATTTACTGTCGAAATGGATATATTTGTTGTTTTTTTTTGGGGGGGGAGACCTGAGATATTTTGTTATTTGGGAAAAACTCAACAAAAGGAAATGCGAGGATGTTAGACCGACATATTGTACTGGCTGAGTGATGTTTGGTGACCTCGAGGTTATGTGGTTTTTAGTCTTGAATGGGGTCTCAGATGGTTGGGGCTTAGCGTGATTTGATTAGCTGGGGAGACTTCCCCCCCACCACATCGGGTCGATGCGCTCTAAAATTAAACAGTTTGCTCGTTGAATTCGGGGAGAACAGGTCGTATAAACACGCCGTCCCCGTGAGAGAGGACCACTCTCCACCTCATCCATCCGTCTGTCGCTGTCTGTGAAGAGAGTTGAGGCTTTGAAAAGAATTTACAAAATCTGAATGAGAATTGTAAAAACATTTGTACATAATTTTATGAGAATTAAGCTTTTGTAGATAGACTAAAATCGTTGTCTTTCTTCCTGCCTGCCGCTTCGATATTCGCTTTCAGCATACCAGATTATGTTACAACCTCCGAGGAGCCTAGACGACACGTGCCGAGAATCCAGTGAAATGAGTGCTAACCACCTCCTCAAGGAAGGCGTTACATTAGGCACGAGGCTGATTTCTAATGTGAGGAATTAAGTGGAAATGGGGACCAACTCCCCGGGGAGTAGAGGAGCTGGATAGTGACAATTTGTATGAATGGTTGCCCCTTCATTGACAAAGGTCAAATATGTGAAGCTGCCCCCACATATTGTCTTTGCTTGCAGTATCTGCCGGAACAGATGGTATTTATTTGCTCCCCCACCGAGCAAATTAGGCACAAGGCCAATTTTTAATGTGAGGAGTGAAGGGAGGGGGAAAGGGAAAAAGGGGACCAGCTCCCGAGAGGTGGGAAATGGGAGCTGGTTAAAGGTCAGGTATGTAGGGTTGCCCCCACATCTGGTCTTTGCTTGTAGTATCTGCCGGGACAGATGGTATTTATTTGCTCCCCCCACCGAGCAAATTTGGCACAAGGCCAATTTTTAATGTGAGGAGTGAAGGAAAAATGGGGACCAACTCCCCGGGGAGTAGGGGAGCTGGATAGTGACAATTGGTATGAAGGGTTACCCCTACATTGACCAAGGTCTTATATGTGGG
Source organism: Euprymna scolopes (assembly GCF_053919585.1). NCBI lineage: Eukaryota > Metazoa > Mollusca > Cephalopoda > Sepiida > Sepiolidae > Euprymna > Euprymna scolopes. Next base: position 7,976,670 of record NC_136497.1, read on the forward strand.
GTCGCCCCCACATATGGTCTTTGCTTGCAGTATCTGCCGGAACAAATACTACACTTTGATCTTCGTCAAAAGGCTAAGAAAAGGGCATTTATTTACTCTCCCACCGAATAAATAAGGAACAAGGCCGATTTTTAATGTGAGGAGTGAAGGGGAAATTGGGACCAATTTCCCGGGGAGTAGGGGAGCTATATAACGATAATTTATATGGAGGGTTGCTCCTACATTGACTAAGGTCTTATATGTCAGGCTGCCTTCACATATGGTCTTTGCTTGCAGTATCTGCCGGAACAGATACTACACTTTATCTTGCCCAAATCGCCAAGAAAAGCTTAAAAAATTAAGAACATCATGCAATAACAACTGACCTTTGATCTTAACCAAAAAGGCCAAGCACCAAATTGTTACAGACCGACCGACAGACTGACCGACAGACCGATCGACCAACCGATCGACGGACCGACGTAGTAACATATAGAGTCGCTTGCACGTGCCTTAAAAGAGTGTGGTAAAATCTTTTTAGAAACAACATGGATGGCGCATTCAATATTATAGCCGGTGTGTATTTTACAATGGGGCTCCGATTCATGTACGGTAGTCGATTAATTTTTTTTTTTTTTTTCGTAAATATTTAGGTTAAAGTACTTTTTTTGTCAAGCAAACTTACTTTTTTTTTTAAGAAAACCTTTTTTTAACAAAATTAGCAGTAGACGTTTTTTTTTTGGGGGGGTACCTGTGCATTTTTACCATCGCACTATTTGTAAATTGTTTTTCAGATTTAATTCAAGCTTCATGATATCTTTTATTATTATTATTAAATTATTAGGTGGAAGCATAGACTAGTTATAAAACACTCTCCCCACCCTATGTTAGGAATGGCTTTCAAAATGATAACGTTATTATTTCAGCACGGTGGTAAAAGTACACACGTACTTTTTTATAAACATAGGTTGTTTTATATAAGAATTTTTATTAAAGCCGTAAATTATTAGGTGAAAGTACATAAAGGTTTTCCAAGAAAATTTACGGTACATATACATTTTGGTATCCTGCTGAAATGATACCGTTATTATTTTTTCAGCCATTTTTCCATGAGGAGGGGAGGGTGTTTTGTAACAATTTTGTGCTTCCAACTAACAATTTATATCAAAAAAAGAGACTGTGAAATTATAATTTATCTTGGAAAAACTACTTAAAAATAGAGTGGTACCAAAAAATACATAAGCACCAAATTTCCAAATTATGTTTTATCAACAAATGTTAAAACAATAAACAGAAAGATACCCCCTCACCACGATACTAGTTAAAAACTCACATGTCCTAATACAAAAAGCAACCGATTTAGTGTTTCAATATTTTAACAATGTTTTACTTAATCCGGTGATTGCCGTGATTGGCGGAAACTCCCCAGGGTGCGGTTCAAATCCTGCAAGAATACCATTTTTTTTTTCAATTTTGTCTGTTTTTTGGCCATTTTTGGAGCGGATTGTTCGCGATTGCTGTACTATATCAAAAATATAATATAATATGCTGTACTATACATGAATATAAGAAACATACATTTTCTCTTTATTTTTTTATAGATTTTTTCCGTTACAGCAAATTGAGCCACAGGAACGCGTTGCAGGGTACAGCTTATAATTTTACTAAAATTCTAAGTTTATATTGCCTATGTTTTAGCAAATCTAAACATTCGTGCATCCAAGTTGTATCAATGAAAATGCATTAGTATAGGCAATATCAAGATTTGTTTTTACACGGAATATATGTCCTTTTTGTAATCCACATCTTTCTATACTTCATATTTAAATTTCTAAGCACGTTCGTGCTACTTCTTTGAGTATAGATTTATGTATATATTGATGTCGCTGTGCGTACGCTGTCGTTCCTGTGATATGATGTGTCTGTGTGGTAACGATTAATCAGTTGGTTCATGTGATGAATGTACCTGAAATTGAAAAAAAAAACAATGGTTGATCGCTTACTGGCAGTTTTTATCATATTTTAACTAATCTCTCCATTACCTGCTGGCATTTAAGAACAAATCTAGGGACATAATTCAATTGTCTGCTCAGTGTCCTCAATTATACTATTGTATAGAGAACACCTTTCTGTGAAAGTTAATGACAATTAATCAAGAGTTGGTCACGAACAAAAATTACAAGGCAATGTATTTCGGGTTCAACGTTCGAAATATAACTGATATCCCATGGCGGCAGTTGTTAAATGTCACGATATGGTTTTGTGCCGATTCCGCGTTAACATATTTCGTAAGTAGAGTGATAATGACTTTCCGCACATTGATAATACCCTGACTCTTTTTCAAGATAGAAATAATAATGCCGGAATTCAATTTAAATGTATGTAAAACTGTAACATTTCATATAATGTCTAGTATTTCTTTGTATTAAAGTCACCAGCACGACAACTGTTGTTAAGAACAATATAAAAAAAGCAGATATCGTATGCTCTTAAAACTACTCTATATCTTCATAATGTATCTTTTTGTTTTAGTTTTTATTTGTTTACCTTGAAATCTATTACATATTTTTGATTTACGTAATTGCCATTTTGGTGTTATAATAAAACACATTTGATGTGAGTCTAACACAATACGGAATATTTAATCACCTACGTAACGTAGTCTTTGGAATTCCCAACCCCGAAACAGAAATACTACTAAATATGACCAAAAGAATCAGAACATATTAAACACATCAAATAAAATATAAAGAGATTGACATGTCATCATTTGCTCGAACTGTATAGTTTTTAAACAGTTGGTCGTCTCAGCTCATTTCTTTTGAGAGCAAAGTACGTAGTCGAAAAGGCCTCATGGTTTAATCGTCAAGTAAGAATAATGTAACGTGCAAACATACAGCCACATCTATGATAGATTTACCATAATTGAAATACATTCGAGAACAAAAGGAAGCTGAATAATTGTCATGGTAACTATTCTCATTTGAGCGCAATAAGTGGCATTAAGAAAGACAACGACTAAGAATCAAGCATATAATTAAATAGACATGATCACGCAAAAGACGGTCAATCCGACAAATATGATCGTGGTTTATTTGTTTAATTGGATAACGTTACTGATTAGGGAATAGCGTGTAGAATGTTGACTTTAGCTTTACTTACGGTTCTTTCTAAAGCTCAGCTTCCTTTATAATCTTTTTTAAGTTCTCACATTCCATATACTATTACACTCTATAATAACATCATATCATCGTGTTACATATAGTGCGCGATTGTATCTATTTAATATAAGCAAACGAGCAGAATAATTGTCAACCCTGTTTTCCCTTGTTCATTTGAAATACACTTTCAATGCAATTGCTAAAAAAGAAAAACTATTAAAAACATTCCATGAGCGATGATACTGACAAAGGGAGAAATTTGCTGTTTTCTGTGTCTGAATTTATCTATCTATCTAACACTATATTATAGGTATCAATTATATTAGGAAAGTATTTTTTTTATTTTATCTTCTTACACTAAGTAGTTTCATGTCGTGTATAAAACGATTTCTATAAAAAATGTTTTATCTGATTTAGTTTGTCTAATTACACTGGCTATGAATGTATGAACCAAAATATTACAAAAGTTATGCGTTAATTATTGTTTGTACTCAAACAATTATTTCCAACAGTTTTCAAAAGTTGAAGTGGTTTGTAATACATACTAACGCTTGATATGGTTGACACAATTTAAATAATTGATATATTGCAATGCATACACATACATGATAGGCTGTAATAGACACATCAAATGTTTGATGGTCAAAAACAATGTTATCATACGTCATAATGTATATAAATAATTGGTAGGCTGTAGAACATACACATATTTGATAGACAAAAATTTATGGACCGTAATAAAAACAAATACCTGATGTCTAATAGGCTTTAATATATAACCTGTAATAATACATACGAATGTTTTATCGCTCGGAATACATACAGATTGTGTATATAAAGGTAATAAGTCAGACTAGGACAACAGCATATTCTTTTCATTGTTTTCACTTTGTAGTGTGTACCTGTTGATATCTTATATGCTTTTATATAGAGTGATGTTTGTCTCGGTTGATTAACTGTGTTTAACTGTGTCGGATATATACTCGAGAGTTGCAACAATGAAAAGAATATGCTCTTCTCATAGGCCTAGTAATTAGTATAAAACAATACAATGAAGAAATATAACGGATCGAGAAAAGTTTTAACGAATTAAGACATAACCGTTGAACGAACTATATAGATTTTCTTTTAATGTTTTTATTTATAATTTTCACGTTGTATTGTGTTATTACTTGCGTCTGACTGAAGTTTAGTATCGCATGATATTTTAGGAAAGAACTGCGAAACGCTCCGGTATACAACAACGTTCATATACACATATGAACAAAGTCAGCCACATTTCTGAAGAAGGTAAACTTCCCGAAATATCATACGATACGGAACTCTAATTAGACCACACTAGCGCATGTAACAACACAATATTAAAAGTATATGACGAAATATATATTGTATTAATAAAAAGTAGATAAGCATAGCTTGTTTTACTAATATATATATCTTAATTTTCTCCTGTTTTGCCGGCCCCTTACAACTCTATATTGTGTCGACTTCTAAAAGTTAGGGTTGTATACTCATTAGATAAATATTTAACAGGCAGGGAAGTATACAAATATTTTATGACCTGAACTACATATTACTTGTGTTAATGAATAATTATTACAGTCGGAATACATAAAAATGATTGATGAAAATGTTTTTTTGTCTGTATTATATACACGTGTTTTATAGGTTTTATATACACAAATTTTTAATGAGTCGTACTATATACAACTGGTATATATTTCCAGCGTGGAATTTGTGCGCTTTCATAATGTGCATGAATTTTTCTGTCTTATAACCGCCCATAAACTACATATATGTATTTCAGCGCATTAAACAGATATTTGCACTATGGCGGACCATATATTTGTATATGTTGTTGCTCATCAACCGTATCTTCGTATAATCAACTTCCAAGCATTTGCATGCGTTCTTAATAGAAATTGTCCGAGAAAAAGCGTGAAGCTACTTACAAAAAGGAACAAGCAAGAATCTATATAGAAAAACGCTAATTCGCTTGGACCGTTATAATCCTGATCATCAATATATATAATAAACATAAATATTTGGTCTCGCAGGGTAGGAAATAGTCACATTCTTATTATATATGAATACGCCCAAATAAGTAAAATCACGTAGCGCCTTTGTTGCTTAGGAATCTTTTAAATCTCCCCATTTTAAGTGAAAACATTATTGCCTACGTATATGTCATTTCAAATTAATACAAAATTTTACGCATTTCAGGTGAAAACATTATTGCTTACTAAAGTGTCGCTTCGACCGTTATAATCCTGAAATATCTTTAAAGGAAAGGGAAATACTCAATCCCATTGAAAAAAAGTGTCGCTGGTTAAGAAAAGTCTTTTTTTAAAGTATTTATTTAATGCCCTCGAAAAGTCACTTCTGATTAATTATAAAATACCCTATAAAGTAACTTCTTATTAATTGTAAAAAAAATACTCTTTTCAACTACTATATTAAATGTTACATAATTTTATAATTACAAAAATTCTCTGGAAAAGTTATTTCTGATTATTTACGAAAATGCACAGAAAAATTCACTTCTGATTAATCACATATATACCCTAGAACAGTTAATTTCTGATTAATTACAAAAATACCCAATGAAAGTCACTTCTGATTAGTGGTAAGATAAATGGTAAGTTTTCAACTATTATTTAATTATCTGAAAAAGTCACTTCTGACTAATTAAAAATATTCCCTAGAAAACGCACTTCTAATTAAAATTATTCCCTAGAAAACCCACTTCTAATTAAAATTGTTCCTTAGAAAACCCACTTCTAATTAAGAATATTCCCTAGAAAACCCACTTCCAATTACAAATATTCCCTAGAAAACCCACATCTAATTAAAAATGTCCCCCAGAAAACCGACATCTAATTAAACATGTTCCCTAGAAAACCCACTTCTAATTAAAAATATTCCCTTGAAAACCCACTTCTAATTAAAAATATACTCTAGAAAACCCACTTCTAATTAAAAATATTCCTTAGATAACCCATTTCTAATTTAAAATATTTCCTAGAAAATCCACTTCTAATTAAATATATTCCCTAGAAAACCTACTTCTAATTTAAAATATTCCCTAGAGAACCAACTTCTAATTAAAATATTCTCTAGATACCCCACTTCTAATTAATAATATTACCTAGAAACCCCACTTCTAATTAAAAATATTCCCTAGAAATCCCACTTCTAATTAAAAATATTCCCTAGAAAACAATTAAAAATTGTTTCGTTTTTATTTTAACTACTATATTTAACATTACAATATTTTAACATTATATAAAAAATACTCTGGACTAGTGACTTCTGATTTATTGCAAATATGTCCTGGAAAATATGAATAAAGAATTCGTATCTTATGAAATACTAGCATGGGTGCCCAGCGTAGCTCGGGTGTTTGGAGGTCTTTGTTGAGCCAAAAAACAGAAAGCGGTACTCGGAAAGCAGGCTCGAAACCGTACTGCGAAGGAGGTAAAGAACGGGAGAAAGTGCTACTTTTGTTTTAACTAGTACGACTCGTTAGTTTAATGGTCTCCATCAATTCGCTGTTTTAATACCTCATTGTAGTACAACTTCTTATTCAAGTATTTTTTCCAATGCTGTACCGGTGTTGTGTGTAACTCTTTCTGCTGACCTTTCTGTCCTACCTACAGCATTAGTCTTTTCAATACTCAGGTCAATAGGCATTTCCGTTTTTGGAATATTTATCTTTTACTAGCTGAACCCATGGAAATTCTACGGTATTTGAAAACATCATCAAATAATCAAACAATAGAATAATTAGTGTAATATTAGTTCCGATCATACCGTGAATAAAAAATAAATATATTTCTAGGCAAATATGGAGAACTGTTTGAGATATATTATTATAGGAAATAGAACTATAGTAAAGCATCGTTTTTTTTTTTAAATTAATATGCCGCTATCTTTTCGTGATAATCTGATAATTTGGCATGTAAGTAATAAGATTTGATAGAAACATGTTACAGATGAACTTTTGCAATTTTTTCATAGTGCTAAGAAAATGGAATGAATCAGTAAAAAGTGCGATTGATAGAATTTGGTTAAAGACAAAATAAAAGTGGAGGATGTTGACAGAGTACTGGCAACATTTGCAAATATATCTATACACCTATAAATTTGTTTTTCTTTTGTGTGTATTGATATGCATATTAAAACCCCCTCTTTTCTTTAGATCTAGCTAATTTACATATTCTTTTAAACATTCATTTGAATTAATCCCCTATTAGTGTTTTCGGTTTTCTTATGGAATGATCATCTTTAGTTAACTATTACGTGTAATTATATTCATGTTAATATACTACATGATTTATATTTGCGTAAAAAGTTTACAGTAAATAGAAAATTGTTTCGATATATATTTATGCATACGTATATATTTTTGTTTAATCTATCTATCTATATATATATATATAAAAGTGAACGTCTCTGTGCGTGTGTCTGTGTGCCTGTGTGTCTGTGTGTGTACATTTCCCTACGCAATAACTCTATCAATTTTCAGTCTACAGACTCGAGATTTGATATACAGGGTACTGAGATTTGGAAAACTCTTTGTAATCTGTTTTCGGCCAAAATTTGGCTTATTAAAGGGTCAAAGTTCGATGATTTGACTTTTGAGAACTCTACCAAACTCCTCCGATAATTTTGGGTCTACGCACTTGAAATTTTAGATATAGGTTCCTTGAACAATGATCTAGCTTAATAACTTAATTTGAGCTCCAAACAATAAATGTTAAGGGGTCAAAGTTTAAAACAATTGACCTATGCAGTCTCTACCAAATTACTCAGACAATTTGAAATTTTACATAAAGGGTATTCAGAGATAGGGCAAGTTTTTAATCGGTTTGGATCGAAACTTTTTATTTACCAATATATAAATGTATGTATATATGTATGTATGTTTGCATGTCTGTCTAAACCTTTCGACAGAGGCGACGGAGTTTTACAAGATCAGTATCGTTTTTAAGTCGACCTTTCAGACGACAAATATCGAAAAATAGGCTAAAATCATTAATATCTTCACCTTCAACTAGGCACTTTACTACAGGGGGGGGTCGCTTTTTTCGCCGATATTTTCGAAAGTCATCCTCTCCTTTCGATTACCAAACCACGTCACTTCCGATTTGGCGGTGGTCATAACAGAAAAGACGTGAGTTTTTGCCTGTTCTTTTCCTCCTTTGTGGTACGAGTTCGAGCCTGCCTTCCTACTACCAATTTTGTTTTTTTTGCTTAACATACACCTCCAAACACCCGGGCAACGCCGGACTGAAATGCTAATACGTATATATTTTTGTTTAATGTATAAAAGTCAACGTTTCTGTGTGTCTGTGTGTGTACATTTTCCTATGCAATAACTTTGTGAATTTTCATTTTACAGACTCGAAATCTGATATACAGGGTACTGAGATTTGGGAAAATCTTTGTAATCAGTGTTCGACCAGAAATTTGGCTGTTAAGGAGCCAAAGTTCAACGATTTGGCCTTTAAGAAGTCTACCAAACCTCCGACAATTTGTGGTCTAAACACTTGAAATTTTAGATATGGGTACCTTGGACATGAATCAAACTTAATAACTTCATTTGAGCCCAAAACAATAAATTTTAAGGAGTCATAATAGTTTTAAAAAATTGACCGCTTTTTATGCTCAACACACACACCCAAACACCCGGGTAACGCTGGGCTGAAATGCTAGTATATCTATATATCTAGAAAAATGTCTGTGTCTGTGTGTGTCTGTGTGTGTCTGTGTGTGTGTGTCTGTGTACATTTCCCTACAGAATAACTCTGTCAATTTTAGGTCTACAGACTCGAAATTTGATATACAGGATACTGAGATTTAGGAAAATTTTGTGGTCGATTTTCAGCCAGAAATTTGGCTGTTAAGAGGTCAAAGTTCAACGATTTGACCTTTGAGAACCCTATACACTCCTCCGACAATTTTGGGTCTAAACACTTGAAATTTTAGATATAGGTTCCTCCAAAACAATAAATGTTAAGTGTTCAAAATAGGGGTCAAATTTAAAAAAATTGACCGTTTTTTCTTTTCTTTTTTCTTTTTGCTCAGCATACACCTCCACACACCATGGAAACGCCAGGGCACCCACGCTAGTATATATATAAAAGTGAAAGTGTCTCTCCCTCTCTGTCTGTGTACATTTCCCTGCACAATAGCTGTCAATTTTAAGTCTACAGACTCGAAATTTAGCTTTTACTCCGCCAATTTTGGGTATGAACACTTTAAACTTTAGATATACGTACCGTGGTTTCGGTTCTAACTTAATAACTTGATTTGAACTCAAAACAATAAATGTTAAGGGGTCATAATAGGGGTCAAATTTAAAAAAAATCACCTCTACGGTCTCTACCAAATTACTCAGACAATTTCTGGTCTAAACATTTGAAATTTTACATAAAGGGTATTATGAGACAGGGCAAGCTTTTTAATCGGTTTGCTTCGAAAAGTTGAGCTATCAATATTATATAAATGTATGTATGTATGTTTGCATGTATGCTTAACACTTTCGACAGAGGCAACAGATTTTCACAAGATCAATATCCTTTGAAGCTCGACCCTTCAGACGAAAAATACCGAAACATTTGCTAAAAACATTTATTTCTTCACCCGTAACTGGGAACTTTTCTACAGGCAAGGATCGCTTTTTTTCGCCAATATTTTCGAAAGTCATCCCTTCATTTCAATTGTCTAGCCTTAATTTAAATCTACGTCGCTCCCGGTTTGACGGTGGTCGTAACAGCAAAGACGTCACGTTTTCCCCATTCTTTTCCTTCTTCACGGTACGGTTCGAGCCTTCCTACTACCACTCTTTTTTTCTTTTTTTTTGTTCAGCATACACCTCCAAACACACGGGCAACGCCGGCTGAAATGCTCGTATATATATATATATATATATATATATATATATATATGTATGTATAAATATATATATATATGTATATATATATATATATATATATGTACTACAATATATACCCGCCGTTACCCATTATTAAACGTAACGTTTAATTCCTTAAAGAATGAAGTAAAAAAACAGAAAGAAACTGAAACTTGTGCATGTGACGATTATGTTTTCATTACTTTATAATTAAAAAAGAAAAAAAAAACTCCAAATGAGACCGAAGCAAAATGAGTCAAGTACAGTAACCATTAAGCCAGTTTTATACGGTCATTAAAACGTGTTTCCAATTCTGAACTAAATGAATCTCTTTTGTAAACAATCGCGCATACGCATTCGTGAAACAGTTAATAGACAGGTAAATTTACAATGACGCTCTACATACCAGTTTTTGAATTTTGACCAATTTACAGCCATTTTTACGGATGAAAACCAATTAAAATGTTTTCCACGTGTCTCAATGAGGTCTATAGCTAAAAAAATCGTTGAGTATATAGGTTGATAATTGCCTCACACATATTCTCCTTTATTAGTAACGACATATATATATATATATATATATATATATATATATATATGTGTGTGTGTGGGGGGGTGTTGTTTTGAAAAAAGAAAAACCGAATTAATTTATGAAATGATCAACGTTTCGTCCCTATTGCAGGGGACATCTTCAGGATATCAAAAGGAAAAATGCAGAAGAAGAAAACGATCATAGGCCATAGGTAAATGAAAAGGAATCAGTGTTAGAATCCTACCCATATCGAGAAGGAAACTATGTGTGTTTATGGGAAGGTTGGGTTGTTCAATGTCTATATACACACTTTTAAAAATACGTTAAGTAAATATGTACACTTTTTTCTCTAATCTTATTCATTTTGTTTAAATTATTTAAGGATTAAGGAAAAACGGTTAGCCAAGATCTGTTTTTATATGTTGTTCTTTGATTATTATTTTTCCTATACTAGGGACTAAATGGTAGAAGCCCTTTCTTTGCGTAATAGTATTAGTGTTTAATATTAGTGCTGCCTCTAAAAGTCTTTTTTTGGCTCTATCTATCACGTATTTTATAATCTTCGCATGATCTAAATTAAATGAATGATCGTGTTCTGCACAATGACAAAAGAGTGATTTTAGGGCGTTACCATTCCTTATATATCTCCTGTGTTCGTAAAGACTTAGTTTTAATTTACGCTGTGTCTCACCTATGTACGTTTGTTGACAATTGGTACATGGGATGGAATCTATACCGGCGTCGGATGTGAGGGTTTTGGGAGATTGCTTGGTAGTTTTTAATGTGTGTTTTATTGTTGTGGAAGTTGTTTGTATCAAGTGAAAACCAAGTCTATTAAGAGTGTCGTAGATTTTTGTATTTTTAGTGTTGATGGGAATGAAAAGGTGTCTGTTTAATAGGGGGTATTTGTTATATTTTTCTGTCTGTTTATATTATAGTGTATTTTCGTAGCTTTTTCTTTGCGTAGCAAATGAATATATTGAATTTCACCATTAAGATATTGGGGTCTGCATATTCTAAAGGCACGCAAGAAAAACATCAAACCATATTTTCCCGGAGTACATTGAAAAATACCTTCTGTCATCTGTAGTATATCTAAAGCACCAAAGCTCTCATCTTTTTCGAAAAGCCAGGACATTAATTACTAAATATCAACAAAATTACAAGAAGACACCCAGATCAATTAAGAACGTCAACAGATCAGTCAAAAAATTTAACACGCGCCATACTTTTAAATTGGAAAACAAACTTGCTCAATTGATAAAAAAAAAACAGCAAATGGAAAACTTTAGGACGTCCAGACCTTATTCTAAACCTTACTTCAAAACCACTACCGGACATTGAAACTGAAGCTCTCAGCTTCGGTCATAAATTCGCTACCGGCAAGCATTCAAACCTCACCACTAACACAACCCTAAAAAAATATAGACAAGATGACTCGGATTTTACAAACGGCTTCACACAAGGGATAATATATTTAACAACTACCCAACCTCAAGAATTAGCATTACCAAAGAGATGCATTGATGCTTTAAAAATTTTAACACAAAATAAAGACACCATCATTTCATAAGCCAATAAAGGCGGTGGAATAGTAAGCATAGATAAAGATACATATCTAATGAAAATGCACACACTATTAGCAGACGTATGCTCCGATAGACTTAAAATCTATACAAAAAGATGTCGAAACCTTCAATAAATCTATAAAAAACTTATCAACAATGATAAAAAATGGATAAATAACATAGAATACTACCCCACTGTTCCTGTATTATACGGGATCCCCAAAACACATAAAGAAAACATCCCTATGCGACCCATAGTATCTAACATCGGAAGCGTCACTCATAAATAAGCACGAGCTATTGCCCAGATTGTAACTCCATTTATAGGCACTATCAGCACTTGACATATTAAAAACTCTGGCGACCTTCTAAATGAAATAAAAAAATATCGACATACAAAATAAAACTATGCATAGTTTGGACATAATCATTTGATCATTTCATAAATTCATTCCGTTTTTCTTTTTTCAAAACAACATAACGTCAACCATCGCTGGTATTTTTATTTTATATATATATATATATATATATATATATATATATATATATATATATATATATATATATATATGTGTGTGTGTGTGTGTGTGTGTGTCGTTTTTTGTGAGACAATATAGTTTTGTATATAATATTGTTTAAAATAATAGTTACCCAAAAAATGCACGGTAAATAAATAAATGAAACACTACAGATAAAGGAATCATTATTTTGATCATACCGACAAAAAAAAATCTGCCTACACGAGAGCGTGCCATTGGACCTCAATAAGCGCCAGCTTCATGGTGCTCTCACTTAATCAAATTCTCATTCATGTTGCAACCCGGATCGAAATTAGTTTCCATCACAAAATCTGTGATTGTCGGTACCTCAGAAAGGCGACATGTTTACAGCAACATTCTTTGGTTGGTCTTTGTCGGTAGCGTATTTATTTAATGACAATGTCTTCTTTAGTATCGAATCCATCAATCAGCGAATATTGCATATTCTATGATGGCTGTGTGCTTGTGAATGAGAAAGTTCGGTGTAGTCTCTCGAGTGGACGTGTTGATTTACAGCACGTTTGCTTGGGATATAAACTTAATATTTTGCCTAAAACCAGATTGAATTAAAATCAGGCAACCAGAATTGTTTGATTATGGATCGTTAAATTTTTTTTTTATTTCACATCCTAATTATATTTCATGTCACCTAATAATGTTCCTATTTATCAATAATCAAAAATGATCATAAAGATTAATTGTGTTCACTACACTACGCAGAATGGACACTATGTTAAACATGGCATAGAAAGAGGTCACAACAGAATTAAATAATGAAATCGATAAAATATGTAATTTTCGAACACAGACAAAAGAATCCAAACTGCAATATGGTAATAGACATCAAGAAAGAAAATGCTCAGTTAGTAGAATTTATGCAAATAGATCAAATCAAATTTAAATTAATTATCACGGATCTTATGTGAATGAAGTTCATGAATACTACGATAGTTTACTACCCAACTTTATGATTTGTTTTATAAGAATTGATTCCATATCAACTACGACACAGTAAAAATGACTCACACGGCCAAATCGAGTAGGAAAATTTCAATAAAAAAACAATACGAAAACTTCAGTAATATTCAGAAAATCCATACTTTTTAGATATATATTTAAAATAAAAACCGATTTCTTCAATACTGTACAACAATAAACACAACAGTCAATATTATGGAAAATAAAACCTCTTACACATTCACTGTAGATATCCCTAGATGCCGGAAATTCTTCATCTATCACATACTTTATTCTCTCAAACTGCTAAGCGTTGGAATTCCCTTCTATTTTCCTGCGGCATTAAGTGGACTGCCATGCAGAAGTGGATTGCCATGCAGAAGTTTAAATGCAACGTTAAGAAACATCCCATAGCTCTACTCCATGGATACTGTCCTTGTAGATAGTGTCCAAAATAGTAGCCTTTTACGGTCAAGTGGCACTGTCCCTAGTTTAGGGGGATTAAGGGTAAAAAAGACTATTTACCCTGGCTATATTTTTGACATATTCCGACGTATTGATCTAGTAATTTCTTAGTTTCACTTAACTAACGTGATGTATATATAAAGTCAGTAATCACGCTGATTATTTAGATAGTAAGACTTTCGGGGAAAATTAAACCGAGTTTTTTTTATTTTTTTAATTTACCACATTTTGCTTCAGATGATTAAACACTTTTTTTTAACATTTTTACGAGAGGTTTTTCAGATATTTTACGCGTTTATTTTTTAGACTGCATGGCCTTACGATGTTTTCATAATTTCGGATGATCTCGTTATCATTAAAGAATTACTGACACCGCCTGTGTGATGCAGGATTACAGATGGACTATTATCCCTATACCATGTTTATATTGCATAATTTCAGTAGGATTAAAACGAAGACTATTGGTCAAAATTCTCTCCCTTCCTCACATCTTGCCAGATCTTGTTTGCAATCTCAACTTTTCTTTGTTGCCGCTTGTGTACAACTTCCTATGCTTTTGTATTTCCACCAATCCCATTTCCTATACCTGTTTAGCTGATACACCTATTCCCTCTTCTCTTATTATATTCCTTATTTTCTTACCTCTATTTTCTAACATATGCAAGGGATCTCCATAATAGCATACCAATTCCTACTATAAATCATCTTTCTTGTATCGTTACTCTTTAGAGTTCCCAACTTCGTGTTTAACTTGGACTGTAGCAAAATGCAGAAAAATAAATGTTATACGAGCAAGCAATTTAAAATGTTCCTTTTATTCCGACCATAATTATATTTCCCATTTACGTCTCGGTATTGTGGGCATGAAATAAAACATATATTAAACCTGATCAATTTGTTTTCAAGGGCCCCAGAAATTAAGCAAAATGGAAATGATAGCTTCCAGTTTACATAATTTCCTTCAATTTGTGCTGTGAACATTCTAAAGAATTGTACGATGAGCTAAATATTAAGGGCGCTTTAAAAATGGAATCTCTGGTTTAGAAAAATTAGAAGAATGATGCGTTTGTTTTTCTAAACCCACCAAAAATAAATATTTAATATCCCTATTTTGTTAAAATAAACCTTTTTCCTATATTAAAAGTTAACATTTTAATGAAAAAAATCAACTCGGATTTATGATCTGTTAATTTCAGTATGTATAAGTCAATTGTGTATTTCTAATGTCCTTAAAAACTAATTGTTTCGGTCAACTGAGTCTGACCATGTGCAAGGAACATATATGCATTTCCTTCTTGTTTTGAGAACCTACGTTCTTTAAAATAATATTCTGAGCAAATTATTGAAACCCTGTAAGGAAGCACACATGCATTATTTAGAAGCAGCATAAATGAAATAAGAAAACACACAAGCAGTCAACAAATGTACGTATTTACAGAAAGTAGAGACGTAAGATATCATGATTTTAAAGGTGCAACCATTCTTTTCTTAACTGATTTCTCCTTATATATATATATATATATATATATATACATGTGTATGTAACTATATTTTTAAATGTATATTAATATTTATTTTATACTTACAAACACTATGTTTTCATGTTCCCACATTGATCAGTGTAGGAAGTGACAATTACTGCTGGTCTCGAGATTCGAATACAGTAAAAAAGCAACCCTTGACTTTGTAAGCTAGCATATTTACCTCAAGACCACTTGCAATTTTCATAACGCAATAATTGAAGGAAATCAATTGTCATGTCGATTGACATTCATATTAAACTATTGATAGTATGCAACGACCGGAAATCCGAATGTTGCTTGCGTGCTAACGTTGATCGACTTTATTTTTAATTCGTTAAAGTGGCTTTAATTCCCATGTCTTAAAAGGATTCAATAACTATAATAGATTACAAATAAATATTAACAATTATGTTTATACCTATAAACAGTAATGTGCCATGCTTCGGTTAGACATATATATATATATATATATATATATATATATATATATATATATATATATATATATATGTGTGTGTGTGTGTGTGTGTGTGTTGTATATATATATATATATATATATATATATATTTGTGTGTGTTGTATATATAAATATATATATATATATATATATACTTTTCCGTTATACTTTTTATACATACTCATGCTGTGTATGTTTCCTGCTATCAATATTCTTCACATAAGCTGCTAAATCAGCTAGTACTCCCATAACTTGAATTGCAAATAATGCACTCAAATCGAGCAATATAAATGTAATGATGGGAACTGAATATTTTTCTTATTGAATTAGCACAAAAACAAACCCATCATTATTTGGTGAATACATTTATCTAGACATAAACGCTTGCCTCACTTAACATCCATCATTGCACGCAATTTGAGCATCAACAATGCCGTAACGAAGCACGCAGTCTTTTTGTATGGTGTTTTTTTAAATGAATATGCATGTGGTAGAGAAAAAGGCGTGACAAAAATAACCGTAGAAAATAACTATATAAACGAATAAATATCAGTCCCAAGCAGATACCATAGACAGAAAAAAATATCATCATTTGCGAATTGGCAAACATAAGCAAGTATATAAAATATATGATTGAATACAAGCATGCGTGTAATTTAATGCGACAAAGGATTCTGCTGCAATACCTCACTTCTGCCCCCTGTCTTTTGTTATCTATCTAATCTAATACGTACAGACACTAGGGTGTCATGCTTACGCAATCATCAGTGCAGCTAGTAACATTTACTACTAGGAACCCAATCTCAAAGTACAACATGACTTTGCAGGTCATTATCCCGCTTCCAGTCTAGCAGAAATTAACACAGGAATTAAGGGGAATTAAACGTCTATAGATGCCAAATCATCGTATATAGAGAGTATGCAAGCATTCTGTAGATAACGACACATCTAATTCGAAAGTATCTCATAAATTATTTGACTTTCCTGAGTTTACATTTCTCTAACGTGCTTTCATATTCTCCTTCGATCGATGATGATAAAAGAAAACAAGTAATTAAAAACCTCTCTGAATGTTGCATATTAATGGAATGCGTAAGAATTCACTATTTGTTATTGCTATGAACATTTGTTTGAAATGATATTAAGCCGTTTATATCCACAACAATCTGCTGTCTTGATTTCGCTCGTTTCTGCAAATAATTATGAATGTAATTATTTTGATCGACCTTATGTTGGCGTAGATTACGTGGCCAGCCAATTTTAAATGAATATTCTTAATGAAAAATATCTTTAAAAATACTAATACTCTTGCATAATCCAGATTCCTGGGAAGTGATCTCAAACAATGAATTTGGCAAGAAAACGCGACCAAAGATCACATGCTGGGTCTTCGTGAGGTCGAGTTTCATTAAACTAAAATGTCGATAACAAGTCTATGCAAAGTCCGAAAGGGGAAATAAGTAACGTTTGTATGCAAGTCCCGGGAGATGACGTCAAAGCGAGGTCAAATTTGAGGACGTACATTTTTAGTCAGCAAGTGACCACATTTTTGGAAACATTTAAATAGGAATGTCGTCTTGGCGAAATAAAAAAAAAAGATACAGAGAAGAGGAGAGTGGAGACAGCGACATAGGAGGGTGCTAGCAACACATTCCTGTCCTGTCATGAATGTAATTAGATTTATCAATCTGTCATTTTAACAGAAAGCGTATATTTACAAATAAACGTCATATTTGAAATATCAGCTGCGTATGGTTTTCTGTTTTCGCCGACGTTTTTTTTTATTCCAGAAATGAAAAATATTTTTTAAAATTAAATTCGACAATCAGAGAGAACTATATAAAAATGTGTGAGAGAAATGTTACATCATAAACAAAAGCAAGTGAGTTCAAAAACACAAATTCAGAAAAGAAATATTCGTTTACAAAGGAGAACATAAAATGTCAAGTCATATTTAAAGAGTCGTTAAAGAACAAACGGGATTCATTAGCTGAGATTAGTTGGATGCGAGAGTTGCAGGAGCTGTCGATAAGGCATCCCAAAGGCATGACCCACTCTCTATTAAAAAAGTATAATGATAATATTGATTATTTACTTAATAAAAGTTGAATTGATATGTTTAGAGGAAAGTATGGCGATAGATTCTCCTCTCACTAACTAATAAAAACACAAAATAAGCAATAAAAATATAATTTGGTTGTTATTGCGTATTGATTCTGCAATGGAGTATAGTCGGCAATCAATATTAATTCATAGGATAATCGAAAACCAATAAGCAGACATAAAATATATAAACTAACAAACGTACATCTTAGATTGACGAGATACATATCGCTATATATGACTCTTCATTTCCACCGTTGTAGCAATCTATACGATTACTTAAGCCAATCGATCCACACTCGTAGATTCAAAGTACTATGCATATATACCAATACAACACCGCTAATAAAAGTTTATCAGAATTACTGAACATATATGAAAAGCAAGATATTAAGATATAAATACAGTCAATTCTTCATTTTATAAAAGAAGCTACAAAATATTTGTTTATATCGGACTTTGAATTAAAAATGCTAGATATTTGACAGTCGAAGAAGTAGCCACGTTCCTGAAGCGCCGGGAAAAAAACAGGGAACATCATGTAGCTGCAAAATAAACAAAATGTCTAAG
Organism: Euprymna scolopes; assembly: GCF_053919585.1. Taxonomy (NCBI): domain Eukaryota; kingdom Metazoa; phylum Mollusca; class Cephalopoda; order Sepiida; family Sepiolidae; genus Euprymna; species Euprymna scolopes. The sequence goes on from NC_136497.1 coordinate 7,995,443, forward strand.
CATACAAGTATATGTACCAAAATAGAATTTCCGAAGTGAAGTACATTGTAGAGACAATAGAAAATAAACTTGGCAACAATTTGGCGAAAGTCACAATTCGTCTTTACAATGTAGATGATCGCATGAGAAAATCACAAACTGTAGTCACCTGGTGAAAAATGCTTAAGAGCAACCACGCATTTTAGTCATAGAAACGTAAACACAGAAATATATATATCTATAATATAAAGCTGAATGTCTGTGTGTGTATGTGTGTGTGTCTGGTTACGAATAGGCTCCTATATGGTTGACTATTTAAACACACTGATTACATATAATGATAGAAGATTTGTCGAGACACAGGAATGGGTATGTGTGATCTGGCAGAACATTAAAATTATGTAGCCTGCGTTCGCGCCTGGGCCACAAAGTATGGAAATAAAAAATTTAAAATAAAAAAAAACGTTTACAAGTGTTTTTGATATAGATGTACATAAGAATACTTTGATAAGTATGCTTCAACTTAAATAGGGATGTTATAATAAAATTGTGGGGTCTGCGTTCACGCCTGGTCTCCATAGAATGGCAATAGACACACACTTTAATAAAGACTTTTCCTATCTAGCTGCGTAAGTATAATTTGATAATTATGTTTCAGTTTGAAGAAATATGGTATAATACAATTATGGGGTGTTCGTTCGCGCCTAACCTCCATAGAATGGAAATATGTCACAAAGTTTAACAAAGTTTTTTTTTAATATAGATCCACAGAATATTGTGATAAGTGTTTCAGTGTGAACAGGTATGATATAATAAACTATGGGGTTTATCTATTTTATTTTTACTTTCATCATATTTTGCTTTGGTTTTGATACCCCCAAATTCGAAGCTATCTCTTTACAACCCTTCCTTTTCATAACTTATCATACTTTCATATATCAGAGCCCATTTTCTGTAGTCTGTTTTTTAACCCAGTCAACGACGGGTACTTTTGCTAGTATATATATATATATATATATATATATATATATATATATATATATAAGGAAAATTATATATTTGTAGTCATCTACATACAGTCCTGCTTCGTTGTATCACAACTCATCAGTGCCGCTAGACTAGCATCTCTCCCAAGCTAAGGATTGAACCTAGATCCGTCGTGCTGACAGTCGGCAGTTCTACCACTGGACCACAGAAGCGACACCCTCAAATAACTCGTCTTATCTTCGTCGGAATGCCTTTTTAAATAAACACCCGCCACCACTTTTACAGTGCTCGAACCGCCTGTTTTGTAAGCAAACAACGAACTTCGCATTTTTCAGCCAATTAAGTAGCAGCTGAGATTATTTACGACAGTGCTCTACCCAAAGAGGGGGGCTTAAAATATATTTGTTGTCATGGACATACAGTCCTGTTTCGTTGTATCGCATCTCATCAATGCCGCTAGACTAGCATCTCTCCCAAGCCAAGGATTGAACCTAGAACCGTCGTGTAGAAAGTCGGCAGTATACGGAAAATTATATAAAGGTATAAATATAATTATATGGAAAATGAAACACACCCGGCTATATATACACATATATATATATATCCATAAATAGTTACACACCCACAAAGGTTATTGCAAGCGTTATTAAAATGTAAAGTGACTTTTGTCGATAATATTTTATTACTATTACGTTTGCTTGGAAAAAAGTATGCTGCTTAATGAACCGACAATACACACACACACACACACACACACACACACACACACACACATATATATATATATATATATATATATATATATATATATATAGCAGAACTGATACATAATGAAAACTGTAAGAAGGCGCTCAATACTATTGCAGTGAAAATATATATATATATATATTATTTTATTACCGTTTTATCCGTTTAGTTACACATGTTTCTGCTACTGAATCGTATTAGTGATCCAGTAACTTCGTCAGACTTGGACAGAAGTGATTATTATGATTGAAAAGGCGATATCAGAAGACGACAATTTAAAAAAAAGAGAAGGGGGATTTCCATTTAGACCCGGCAATATTTTATTTTTTAAGACTTAATAACTAAAGAAGAGAAAGACAAAAGAAGAAAAAAACGGAGGAACAAGTGGGTGGGATTGAATTCAAGAAAACTTTCACCAGACATGATATAATATCTAGTGTATGCAGAGAAATAGATAGAGAGATAGATGGAGAGAGGGGAGCGGGTAAGTGAAGAAAGGAAGAGGGTTAGTTTACAGTTAAATAAGGGAAAAGGGAGATACATATTAAACAGATGGGTGGCTATTCACGATTTAATCGTTCGATTGTCTTGATATCAAACGAGGTTATGACACGCGTTAAGGATTTATTCAGATAGGTGTGTGGGGTGTAACTAAGATGCCTCTTCTTAAGGTACGCAAAAGTTACGTCCAATATAGGTGAATTTAATTTAAATTTTATTTAAATACATTTACTGTAAATGTCTATAAGAGAAATTTAGTTACCGCATATTTCTCTTATCTTCATTTTTACTATTATTATTTTGATTTTTTATTATCATATTATTAGTATCGCTCTCTGCCACTATTATAAGTTTATTATTATATTTAATAACGTTTTTTTAATAATATTATTACTATCACCTATATAGATGAACTGAATTTATTTGCATTTTTTTAACTATAAAAGCCATGCCCTAATATTTAACTTAATTTTCTCTATTAGACATTTACAGCAAATGCATTTAAATAAGTAATTCACCTAAATTAGACTAACTTCTTTTTTTAAAAGAAATAAACATATAAAACAGCTTTCCTGTTTTATTTCGTTTTGTAGTTGCGTAAAAAAACTGGAATGGAATTTTAACGTTGCTTTTCGTTCTATGCCTTCTACTGAGTGAAACACACTATGGACTTAACCGAGCCGAAGGGTTATTTATGCCATTTTTTTGCTTGTCGCTGTGTTTTTTTTTTGTTTTTGTTTTTCCAAAAAAATTCATTATTTTTTACCCTTATTTTTGCTTTTCATTTTCCCGATTTCTTTCTTACACAAGTTTTACGTTTGTTCGCTATTTCTTTTTTGTTTGTTTTGGTTTTGGTTTTCCGATTTTTTTACGAAGTTTAACATCGTTTTTTGGGTGGGAATATTTAAACAGGCTTATTACTTCGCTTATTCTTTACTTTACCGCCCCCCCCATACACACACATCTCCAAACATCCGGGCAACGCCGGGTACCCCCGCCAGTATTAAATATTTTAAAGTTGATTATTCCTTAGAAATTAAATACAAGATATAAAAACTGAAATAGAATAAAACACTATAATAGTTAATTTCATATACAAACAACCATTTACAAGCCAATAGGATATTTTTTATGATATTCACCGGTTGATCCCCCCCCCCCCGCTTAAGGAACCGTTTATATTCTGTGTTTAGTATTTACTGTTTACTCTTGTTTACTGAAAAAGTGAATCTATGGAATTATTCATTAGAATAGACTTACCTATTGACAAATATAAGTGAAGTAATTATTCGGATTGGTTTATGTTTTTATATCTTTATTCATAAAATAAACTGTTTACGAAAAACGATCATATTTATCTTGTATTTACATTTTTAATTATCACAAATATATCTTGAATCGTAAAACCAAGATTTAACTGTTCAAAATACAACTTTAATAAATACCTGCTTTCTTTACATTTCATACTAAATAATCTAAGGCACATACCAGTTAATGTTAATTAATTAAAAAACCTGTTTATGGGTTAATCTCGAATTTTTTTTTTTTTTTTTACACAGTGATCACCACTTATCAAGGTCCGGAAGCCACTCAGTGATAAGGGTTATTGCAAGTACAGTACGTTAGTGTGGAGTTTTGATGAAGTGTTTACTTAAGGGGGGCGGTTGATTAGGAATTTGTTAACATTGGACTTGAACACATCCAAGTTGTAGTCCGGTGGGAAGCAGGCAGACGGAACAGAGTTCCACAGGCGTGCAGTTCTAAGAAAGAAGCTTTGTTCATGGAATCCGCGTTTTGATTTAGGCACAGATATAGAGTGGGGGAAATTTTTCACAGTGGATTCAGCTAGACGGGTGTTTTTCGTGAAAGATTGGCGAGGAGGGACCAGAGATTGGAGTTCAGACGAACACCTGCCATGGAAAAAACGATAAAACAAGGATAGGCTCGCAACGTCTCTTCTGTGGGAGAGAGGTTGCATGGTAGAGAAAAGGGCATCCCCCACTAAGCCACGAAGTCTATTTTGTACTCTGTCAAGGAAGGATAGGCTGTTTTTAGCAGCTCCTGCCCAGATATGGCAACAGTATTCCATCCTTGGACGTACTTGGCTTTTATATAGATAGAGGGAGGAGGCTAATTGGGCGATAATTTAATAGGTCAGTTCTTTCACCAAAGTGTTTGTAAACTGGTACCACAGACGTAGTTTTCCAACGGACAGGAAAGCAAGATTCGTAAAGGCATTTGTTAAAGAGTTTTTAGAGAACAGGAGCGACCTCAGTGGAGATTTTTTTTTTTTATTGCACAGCCGGGATGAGGGCAGGTGCAGATGCTTTGACGTGTGTAGTTTTTTCATAATACCATTGACTTGGGAAGGCGTGATCTTCAGATCATCTAGCTTGGTTTCTCTTCGCAAAGGAAACTTAGAGATGGGAGGATTTGCTGGGTCCAAGGTAGAATTTGAGGCAAACTGACGGGCAAACATGCTAGCTTTCTCAGTTGCTGTGCAAACAACATCATGATTGTTTGATAGTGGGGTATTACTGATTGCGTAATATTTACACACACACACATACACCCACACACACACACACATATATATATATATATATAAATAAAACTCTGAGTTTGTTCGATGTAGATAATCTACACAACTTGATATTAGCCCCTTTAAGAAACTTGTTTCTTATCGTTGAACACTTTCAGTTGTAATAAAGTCGGCCAACTTAGCTAAAACGCGCAGATCGTCATATAATCATAAGATCACTATGATTGACGCTAAAAGCATGTAATAAGAATAAATGTTTAATTTCAACTTGTATCTCTCGCGGTTTGCGGTAGCCTAGTGGTTTGGGTCCTTACCAATGAAGCCAGACATGATTCTGTTGCCGGGGCTCGAGTCTCTCGACTGGCGTTAATCGTGACACTGATGACTCCGGATAGGATGAAACACTAGTGTCTCTAGGTATTTTATAATTATTATAGTAAATAATAATATCAGCTCCTTCAGGAAACTTGTTTCTTACCGTTGAGCACTTTCAGTTGTAATAAATATCTATCTATCTATATATATATATATATATATATATATATGTATATAATGTGTGCGTGGGCACAGAGAGAGAAAGAGAGGGAGAGAAAAAGAGTGTTTATAGTTATAGACAAACTTTATATATTTAAATTTCATTTAGAATTAATTACTTTCAAAACAAAAGTTTTTGTTTGAAACAAAGAATACAATGTTCACAATAATTTCTTTACCTCAAACTGCTAGATTCACTAATCTAATCTAATCCATTTTCCTTATCTTAAGTACATATATATATATATATATACATATATATATATATATACATATACAAACACTTAATATTTTATTTCAGATTTGTTGTCTTATTTTATAATGAGCCAGCCTGACCAAGTAAAAGTGCAGCCTGAACCGGTTTACTGTCTTTGTTGATTATCATCCACTGGCAGATTTTATTTACTGCGTTTAATCTACTCATCATCTCTTACTTTGCTTTCGTTCATCTAAATAGAAAGTTTCATATATATATATATATATATATATATATATATATATATATATATATATATATATTATAATAGAAAAATCTTACCACGAGAAGTAATATGGTTAAGCTTAAACATGGAAAAGAAAAAAGACAAGATATTCTAGTGATAAAATATAATAAATTTATAACTAAAACTTATGGAGCATTAAGATTTTTACAATTCAATTTAACATTATGCATTTCATTCTAAATGCTGCAATATATTAAGTTATAAATTTATTATATTTTTTCCAGAATACCTTGCAATTTTCTTTTCCATGTTTAAGCTTAAACATACTTTTCATGCTCACATATTTCTATCGTAATCCATGATTTTTTTCAGACTTCCTGTAAATTCATTCGTTTTTGGTTTAATTTCGGTTTTATTGATTTGCTTCGATAAGCCTAATATACAGATATTTAATAAAGAATACGGCAGTCCTTTGCTTCCAATACCCCCGCAATTATCTCACTGTCATTTTTATATTCTCTATGTTGCACTTGTTACATCTCTCTTCGCGAGAGCGGTGATTCGGTAGCAATAGTATTCACTAAAGCGACGTGGTTGCTATGGAACACAGTCATACAAAACACCACTTAATTCCTTTTTTTAATGAAGCATAATTTCGAACACCATCATAACTTCTTTTTTAATGAAGGATAATTGATTTTTTTAACACAATATAGCTAAGAAGGTGAGCTTTAAACTGTCATAATTGTTTTAAATTTGGTTGAAAAATGAGTGAGCGGCGAAGCGTTAAAGTAGTTTTAAATGACTAAAACTGCTACTTAATCATATATTCAAACACTGCTGTTTGAATCAATGAATGAATGATACTCTATGTAAAGCAGTCAAACATCAGAATTTATAAAATAAAGTACAATTGTAAGTAGAACTGTACTATTGAATAATCTCTTTATTCATACAAGGGTTGTTGGCTACATATAGGTATATCTGTTTCAGATATGATTTCTTTTCTAATAGTAGCGTCATCAGGATTCCTAATCAATTGTAAGTACGTATCCCATTTGTACTGTGTGTGATAGATAATAAGTGGCGAAAGACATTATATATTATTTTGGCAAAGTGTTTTATTAAAATTTCTCGGTAATTCATAATGTAATCTATATATATATAAAAGCGAAAATGTATGTATGTATGTATGTATGCTTTTCCTCGATGTCCACAAAAGGCTTCTTTCAGAGAAGCGCTCGCTCGCTTCACAACTACTTAAAACTTTGTATATCTTTTTTTTTTTTTTTACACAGTGATCACCACTTATCAAGGCCCGGAAGCCACTCAAGGACAAGGGTTATTGCAAGCACATTACGTTAGTGTGGAGATTTGATGAAGTCTTTACTTAAGGGAGCGGTTCATTAGGAATTTGTTAACGTTGGACTTGAACACACCCAAGTTGTAGTCCGGTGGGAAGCAGGCAGACGGAACAGAGTATCATCTATAAATTGTAATATCTCACACTTAACCACGGAGCTCGCCTGTCTATTTAATTTTATTGACTTTTAAACGTTAATTATTCCACATTTCCCGCATTGGCACGCGTTACATTCGGTTTTCCGTATAAAAAAAGCGAAACTCGACTTTAATCACAGGCCCAGAGCCAGTTTGGTCAATGTCGACTTCGTCATATCAGACGGTAGCTTTGATTTCGAGACGATGGAGCGGGTTTTTAAAAACAAACAAACCGATTTATTGACCTCATTAAAAACTGTCCCGCACATCATGCTTACTGCTGAATACTTATCGCCGTCACGTCAATCAAAAAACGCGCACCTGTTTTATTTCACACTTTACTATTTTCCAACTGCGCATCGTCAAGGCATTTTTTTCACGGGCACCTGTTTTTTCACACACACCTACAAACACCCGGGCAACGCCGGGTACCCCTCGCTAGTCTATATATATAAAAGGCAAAATATGTGATCACTTTATGTCTCGCAAAGGCTTTTTTCGCCGGCATTTTCCAGGGGGTTACTATGTCTTAGAACTTTTTATATACTGTCTAAATAATAATATCTACAATTTGTATATACCATATAAATAATAATACATACGATTTGCGATGGCGCGTCGTATCTAGATTTATTTCCATCTACTTTTATAAGATTCGCACTATTTCGCACGAACCGTTTGAATTTAGTTTCACCGAATTTATACTAAAATGCTGAACAAACATTTTTGATCAATGCGGAGTTTCTCCTTATATCAGCCAGTTGCTATTCAATTTGGATCATCCCCTTTAAATGGGGAGCTGCTTTCTGCTTCCCCCCACCATCATCATGGTAAAGCGAAAACTAAAAATACTGCTACGTCATCGTAACGCTCCCGTGATGATATCATTTAGCAGCTACCTGACAGCCAAACCTCTTTGACTCGCGTCATAAGCCTTAACTTGACACACTAAACATTTCTCTCAGTCGTGGCCAAGATGGTTAAGTGGTTGGCTTTTGTTTTCCACCTACGCATCAAGGCTTCCGGGTTCAATCCCACCTCCCGACCAAAATTATATATTTTTTCTTTTTACACCTTTAAACACCCGGGCAACGTTTTTTTATTACTTCGCTTATTCTTTAGTTTACCCCCCTATACCCACAGCGTTGTTATCTTAAGATTGCAGGTTCGATCCGACAGATTTATTTATGCCATTCCCCCCCCCCGTTTTTTTTTCGCTGTTATTTTTTGGGGGGGGTGTCCGATTTTTAACATCGTTTTTTATAATATTTAAACAGCGTTATTACTTACCCTCCTCCCCCCATCTACAAACACCCGGCCAACGCCGGGTACCCCCCCGCTAGTTCTATAATAAATGACGGATTTGAGTACATTAAGTGCACTCTCAGAACTCGACAAGTCCCTCTATAGTTTATAATAAACGTAAGGAAAAGCTCTCAAATCACTCCCCCTCTCCTAATTAGCAGAGAATAAGTCCCACCTACTAACATTAATAACCACCCTATCTATACAAAACTTGTAAACAATGGTTATAAAGATATTACAAATGACTTCCTAAATAATCTATATAATTATAAAACTCAAATGACCTTGTAGCGATGTATGTAACCCACTTTCCGGTTCACGACATTCAGTTGTCCATGCGCGCATGACCTGCGCACTGAAATATTAACGTTGTTATTTCGACAGCAGACAGTATTAACAATCGTTTATTTGAATAATTTAAACGCGAAAAAAAACAATTTGGACGCTAAAATATTAACGTTATTATTTCGAAAATTATTATTTACCATGGGAAGAGTGAGGTTTAAAATAAACAAAAGAACAATTGGGACGCTGAAATATTAACGTTATTATTTCGAAATTATTATTTAACATGAGAAGAGTGGGGTTTAAAATAACAAACGTAATACAGAAATGAACGATGTAAAAAAGAAAAGAAAAAAGTAGATATATCAAAATTTGAATTTAATTATAATTAGTATGATGGTATCTGTTCAGTGCACATTTACCTATAAGTATGGCCAACCACCTATAATTCAGTAATTGTAATATTCTTTTCAAAAATAAGCAATTATAATAAATAGAACGACACATAGAAATCTATATTCTTTTTTTCATTTTAATATACTTTCATAGAAATGTTTCTGTTATGTTAAAAAAACAAACATGTTCTTTGCGTCACAATGTCACGCTCATATATGGATTCTATAGCTAATATGACATACTGACTCAACGGGTCACGGGTAGTCTAGTAAATAATATAGTTTGAAAATTTGAACCTTACATTGAATCCAAGAGTAAAGCCGACGTATTGTCCATAAGCAGTCTTGAGTGTGAGAAACAAAATATAGACTAAACCCAACGTGATCTCAATAATAAACTATATGAACGTAACGGAGGTATAAATGCAAGTAATTCAACGCCATCGTCTCTGACATTATGGAAAATGATCGCCACATTGACTTTGAGAATATAACTCCCTATAAAACCTGTACACAAGAAATCGGTATGTCGTTTGATCGAATCCGCTCATATTTCTCAGTCTACCCATATAATCAAACCAAGAAAAGTTTTTTTTTTTTTACATTTCCCCTCACTTATGAAAATCTTTTAAAAACGAAACAGAATGAATACAGTATCAATAGAAAAAGCACCAATATATAATGCGATCATTTTTCTCTGTAAAGCTATATACATGTACGTAATTTTCTAATTTACATAAAATTGGATATGCCCCTCCCACTCTTAGTATATATACTCCCATAAATGGAGAAATAAATAAATGCCCCTCTCGTAATTTTTAACTGGCGAAGGCTCGCATAAAACTGGCGAAACGTCGTGGCTCAATGTTTTAATCATGGAAACATAACACACGTATGTCTTTTCATTGCAGAAAAAAACATTTATACACATTTATTACCGAGCAATAATTTTTTTAAAGATGAATTTAAGTTTGTTGAACTCTACTATTCAACCATGTTTAAAATAGATATTCACACTTACCTGTAAATAGAGATCCACTCAACATATGTATTAATATCATTTATTTATATATTTTTTAATCTATTATTTTAGCAACTAGATGCGTTTAAAAATTCACTCATATGTATTTATATAACACAAACAAATATATATATATATATATATATATATATATATATATAATAAATTCCATATATTATTATAATATATAATCTCACATTCTGAAAATTATATATATAGCACGTGCATAAATTTAAATAGCTACATACATACCAATGAAAACACACATATATATATATATATATATATATATATATATATATATATATATATATATATATTCGTAGTCATGGGCATACAGTCCTGTTTTGTTGTCTCACATCTCATCAGTGCCGCTAGACTAGCACCTCTCCCAAGCCGAGGATTGAACCTAGAACCATCGCGTTGACAGTCAGCAGTTCTACCGATCGACCCACGGGAGAGTCATACACAAAGAATTTCGCCAAATATATATTTAAACAAACATCCATCCACAACTTTTACAGTGCTCTACACGTTTTGTTTATAAACAAAGAGCGAGCGTCGCATTTTTTAGCCAATTAAGTAGTGGGTGAGGTTACTTACGATAGTGCTCTACCCAGAGAGGGGAGGGTCTTTATATATATATATATATATATATATATATATATATATATATATATATATATTTGCGCACTGCTCAGCAGAAGAGAAAATATATCTTTCCATTGGGCATCTCTGATAAGATCTCTGATGGCTTCGCAGACAGCCTTTTTATAATATCTCGTTGGTTTGAGCACTGGCTCTTCAGTTTTGGGTCCAGAGTTTAGGGCGATTTCGCCCATTATCACTGCATGATCAGCGTTCTCGACTGAGGTGTCAGCATTTCTTATACAATCACCGGGAAATGTGATCAGAAATACATCTAGAAGTGGTGCGTGTTGTTTGTCCTGGTCAGGGAAACGGGTTGGAAACGTAACCATTTGTGAAAGGGAATGAGATATAGAGAAGCTATGTGTTGTGCTGCCCGCTGCATGTGTACAAGTAGAGAGTTCTCTCTGTTTTCCTAGCATAAAAGTTACTCAGGAGACAAAAACTAAAAGAAAATATTAAAAGGTTTATAACTCTTTTCTAGAATATAGTACTCATGCAAAATAATGGCAATGATATCTTTTTAAATGATATCGTTTAAAAAGATATCGTTGAAAATTATATAATCGGAAATTCCCGTGTAGTTAACGTAAAACATCGAAAGGTTTCTGAAATGTTGAGCTTTTTAACCCTATATAATGCTAAGTTCTTCGAAAAGAGGTGTGAAATGCTTCCCGAATAAATGCGAGTAAATAGGAATAGGCTAGGGTATGTTGTACTTCATTATCTATAGTGACGAGAGCAAGAACAGATCTCATTTGATGTAGTGTGAGTAAAGAATGGTTAGAGGAGATGGGGAAAAGGAAAGCTTTATTCTTTGTGTTTCTCATAAATATGAAACAAAAATAATTCTTGAATAGTGGCGCCTACATGCCTCATTAAATACTAAAAGATCCCATCAGAAACTAGATACAACTGTTTTTTCTTTCTTTCTATTTTTTTAGTTATAATTACGTATACACTAGCCTGTATTTTACCTAACGATTTTATGAGTTAAACTTGCCACGCCTCATTATTATACGTTCACGTGTGCGATCCAGACTTCCAACTTTTATTCCAATCTTATCTGAAAATAAACTTTGTTATTCAAGCCGACACCATCTTATTTGCATGTGAGTAATGAGATTTCACGTTACTTTGCTATACCGGCCAATATATAATCATACGTGCTACAATTTTCTTTCTTTTTTGCCCGTAAGCGGGTCTTACACCCTACAAGATCTCATAAAAAACATAAATACCCTTCCAACCATTTATTAATAGCTGCGAATAGCGTCAAGCATTTTATCACAGATTATTAGGAGAATACTTTTACACCGATTGAGGATAAAAATGTAATGTTAAATGCATAAACATTTTGCTCTAAATAAGAAAAAAATGCAACACTCGCATTAATATCCTCTTATTTACCCGAGGACCGAACAAATAATAAAATGTAATCCTTCCGAAAGACCAGGAATGCTATGCTATTATATATGATGTAAATGTGTCTGATTTTCCGAATAATCATTTTGTATCAAGTCCTGCTTGTTTATGAAAAGCAATAATCATTAAAATGTTAATATTTTATTGTTATATCTATGTACACATCTCATATATCAGCTGTTTCTGACAAGAGACAAAGGAAATACACCATGTTAATTGCACGGTAAAATAATTTAACGTCTTTTTACAAATGAGCCCTTACTTATCAACTCACGGAGCCCACTCGAAGATAAGAGTTACTGAGTGTACAGTAGTAAATGGGACAATATCGTAGTCATTTTTAGTAGTGGAAATTTTGTGAATTGGATTGCTTAAGGGAACGGCTTATCGAGAACTTGTTTACGTTGGACTTGAAGACATATTGTAGTCAGCTAGAAATCAGAGCAAGAAAGTTCCACAGGCGTGAAGTTCTAAGAAAAAAAATCTCATGGAATTTACATTTAGTTTTAGATACAGGTAAAGAATAGGGAAAATTATTGATATTAGTTCCAGGTAGAGGAGTGTTTTTGCAAGAGTTCGGCAACAACTCAGACGACCACATGAAATAACGATAGGGCAGAGACAGGCTTGAAATGTCCCACATGTGGAAAACAGAAAAGACACCCCCTACTAGACTACAAATCTATTTTGAACTCTGTCAAGGACGGAGTGTATTTCTCCTGCACATGTGTGGCAATAGTACTTTATCCCAACACGTATTTGGCTCTTATATAGGTAGAGAATTGCATCCGTAGTGAGATATATGCTGGAGTGGTAGAATGAAATAAAATATAAATAATATAAAAATGGCCATCAATTAAAGTGGCGAACAATATTTCTTTCTGAAAATAATTAAGCAAATAAATGGCTACCTTAGAATGATTTTGTTGAATGTTATATCAACAGAAATAAATTAACATAAACGGAACAAGTCTATTCATTTCACTGCTGATAAATTGTGGCTCACTTGTATCAATGACTCAGTTGTTTCTGGCGAATTATTTATATAGTCTTATCATTGGTATTGTAATTATTAAAACGAGATAAGGAAATAAACTACGTTCTTTGAAATGGGTAGTAAATAAATGCAGTTGTTAACGACAACATTGTTTACGAGTAAGGTTTTTTTTTTTGCTGCCGCTTAAATCACACACTAGCTGTATATACCCGGCGTTATCAGGTCGAAACATATGGTCGAGCAAAGGGTTTAGTCTAATTGAGATACACTGCATATCCTAAACTGTTTAATAAAGTGACCACATGTGCGATTGAAAGTAAAACACACATCCATTTTGGTCTCTGAAAATCAAACATGAAGTAATTCTCATAGCTTAAAAAAGAAAATAACTCTCATTGCGTGCACCATCCCTATGTGGGGGGATTATGAAGAGCTGCACCAAATATGACCTTAAGCTTTGACCTGGCCATCAAAAAATTGTGTGCATCATCCATAGGTCGGAAGCCATCATCATGTCAGGTTTGATGATAATCGATTCAGTGGTGTGTTGTGAAAGAGAGTATACACCCAGGCTATAGCCTTGACCTTTAATCTAAACCTTTACAAATGGTGTGCACCATCCCTAGATAGGGAACCATCATGCCAGGTTTTGTGATGATCAGTTCAGTGGTATAGGCTGCGGAGTATATATACATACATATATATATATATATATATATATATATATATATATATATATATATATATAGTAATTTATAAAATATATATGGCGATTAAGCTACACTGAATATTCCGCGTTTCATCCAACTATAGGATTACTAACTAGCTCTACCTACGTATTGAGCACTTTTGAAGTAAATACTTAAAGTTTACGCATAAATCTATACTTTCATATATTACATTTATGCGAATAAATGAAGTAGTTATGTATATATAAGCTATTACCTTGACCTTTGACCTAAATCTTGAATAATGGTGCGCACCATCCCTAGGTAGGGAAAATCACCATGCCAAGTTTGGTCATGATTGCTTCAGAGATGTTGTCTGTAGGGGAGTTGTACATTTAGACATACGCACACATACACAATACTATTTTATATAGAGAGAAATTTGCCGTCCATCTTTTAACGAACTTTTTAATTTCCTTTTCAAAACGTTGTTTCTAGGAAAAACTTCGTAGAAGGTGCTAGCTTCGATCATTTTTTTAGCCTATGGGTTCAGTTAGCCAGTATGTGCTAGGGTGGTTTAGTTGTGAATGCGTACATAATCAAACTTGGTCTTACTAAAATGCTGATTGTCATAAGACGAAATCAATTAATCCAATACCTAGCGTTATCAAGCAACTAGTGAACTGCGATAAGAACAATTTCATAATTTTAATTATTCTATCTTAATTCTTGCAGCTGGTTGAAACTGGTATATGTTAAAGAAGCTCGAATTACTTCACTGTGACACGCTTCAAGTATATTCAACGGCTAAGTTCTCTAAACGTTTGAGATATTCCTGGTTCAAGAGATTTAAATCACAACCCTAAGGTTAGGCTCCTACTCCCTGTGTATGTTTACTGTTTTAATCCTTGTCTGTTGTTAGTAATCTCTGCGCTTTCCCCAGTCAGCGGGTGAAATTGAGGCTACCGACTAGCGGATAAAGTGGCGTCGATGCACGTGAATAAATCCGCGAAATCCGCTTATCAGAAAGACATTTGTGAGTCCAGTAGTCTTGCATCAACAAATGCTTAAAATATCGCGTGTGCGAAAATCTTTTTCACAGTGCAGCATCTCGCAGTATTTTGTGTATCAGGGGTTAATATTTTTTCAATTTTACTAGAAGTCATATCATGCATAAAAATATCTACTTGCGATGGCAAGAACATATTTTTAGGTAATAGGTGAACTATTCATGCATAGCTTGATGCCAGTTAGCCCGTCATGCTCAGCATTAACGTTCCTACATTCACTTACTGTATTTATAATTCCCTACCGTAATATGTATTTTTCTAATAATTATCGCGGTTCGTAAAGCTGCACATGTCTGTTGAGTTATACTGAGATAAGTCTGTTACGTTATGCTGTAGTACTATTTATTCATAAATCGTGCGCCAAAATGCTCGATGAATGTATATACCAAACACTGTCAATTTTAGGTATATAAAAAAATGAACATTTATTCTTGCAATAATACTTCCACAAATATGCTATGGAGTGTGTGTGTGTGTGTGTGTGTGTGTGTGTGTGTGTGTGTGTGTGAGAGAGAGAGAGAGAGAGAGAGAGAAAGGAAGAGATGGTGTGTGATGGTGTGTTGTGCGTGATGACAAAATGGCACATCGATCAGCTAAGTGTCCGTCACTCTCTCTGACTGACTTCTTCCTTGGCTGGCATTTGTTTTTATTTACAAAACACCTTCAGATAGGAATTTCGTTTTTCGATGCCGCATTCTGTTGACCCTTATTAAATTCGTCCACAGCTAAATTCCAATATGCCTGTTTTGAAAACTTTGTTAGTTGAAGAATGTTGATCTATAAGCATCTGTAAATTACTTCTAATTTTTATGATTTTGATAACATTTCTTGATTTGAAGACTTGTTAACAATATTTGTGTGTGTGCCCCCAGCTCCATATACGTGTTTGCCCCCAGCAATAATTTCGGCGTTACCCAGAATACTGTTCAACATGGTTAGACATGTGATTTCCTACATTTACAAATAATTTAAACGAGTACTACAATGTAGTTCTTTTAAGGTTAGAAGATCGGAAGTCGTAATCAGATATGAGTATAGTCCCGCATGTAAATAAGTGCAATGAAACAATCTTCTCTTTTTGAATTGAGTAGACACAGAAGAAAACGTTTTAAAGTTAACCGTTTTAAGACCTCAACGTATGCGTTTAAAGATAATGACCTTCTAAGTAGAATAAAGTGAAGGATAAAATATGATTAAAATATTTATAAGTAATTAATCTATGAATAAATAATCTTTAAAACACGTGCAATTTCGGCATAAAATGAACTGGTATTTATTTTATCATTTAAATATGTTATTGTATATATATATATATATATATATATATATATATATATATATATATATATATATATATATATATACATTCATGAGAAAAAAAAATGAGCCAAGCGTGAAGGAAGAAATCGATTTTTCAATATTTTCCTATGAATCTTTGTTAATTTTATCTGCAAATTTCTATTTTGCGGATCATTATTATTATAGCATATAATGATAAGTGGAAAATTTAGTCCTTAATATGGTAGGACCGTATCTTGGCGAGGATATAAAAAACCGAATTGCAGGATTAAGGCAGTCGAAAATGACTTACAAGCAGATTTGTGATATTTTAAGAAAATAAAAAGTGAAAACATATCTTTCTGTAGTGAAGCGAATTGGTCGAAGGTTCGAAGTCGAATGCCTGGTAAAAGGGAAATCTGGATCTGGTCGCCCTAGAGCATTCTCTTTGAAGGACGACCACAGGCTTAAATTTCTTGTTTTGAAGGATTGAAAGAAAACTTATGTTGACCATAGCAAAGAATTCAAAACAGGGGTTGCAAATTCTCTTTCTAGATATACAATATCTAGACAAATGAAAGAAATAGGATTTTCTTCTTAGAGGTGTGCAAAGAAGCCATATTCATCTCAGAAGAACATCAATGATAGATGAGATTTTTCTCGTATTAAGGCCAGAAATATACAATCTGACTAAGGAATGTTTTCTGGTCAGATAAATCAGGATTTTGTCTTGTTATTGATGCTCCCGAATGGTGCAATCGAAGAACTGGAGAAGGATTTTCACCAAGTTGCTTGAAAATGGCAGTTAAACACGGGGATGGAGAGATAATGGTATGGGGAACTTTTACTGCAGTAGGAGGAAGGGAACTTATTAGATGTGAGAAGTTAACCAATACAAAGGAGTACATTCGAATATTAGAAACAGGAGTGTTACCAAGTATCCAAAAGCTGGGGATATCTCAGAACATTATTTTTCAACACAATAATGTCCCTGCACACACTGCTCAAGTCACAAAAATTGGTTTTCTCATAATTCAATCAGTGTGATATTTTGGCTATCAAAGCCCTGATTTAAACCCAATTGAGAATATTTGGTCCATAATATCGCATGCATTGGATGGAAGAACTTTTTCGAACAAAGACAAACTGTGGGAAGCTGTGCAAAGCGAATAAAATAGCATCTCCTCTTCACAGTTTTCCATTTTGGTTGAGAGCATGTCTAAAATGATTGATCTTTTGAAGAAATCAAAAGGAAAGGGAATGCGATGCCATCCTAAGCATTTACTAAAGTAAATGTCTTGTTCTGTATCATTAGTCTCGTTTAAGTTTCCTTGTTCAGTTGCTATTTGTTCAATATAGCTTTTAGTGCAATAAAATATATAAAATTTATTTGGCCCATTTTTTTATGCTCACGAGTGTATATATATTTATGTAGGCTATTATCTTGTATTCACTCATATAATAAACAATCTTGTTATGGAAATTAAAGGTATTATTAAACCAGGAAGATATAAATTAGCTGGGAAAGCTTTGAAAAATTTCGTATATTTTTGAACATTTTACTTTTTTCAAAAAATCAACCTTTTTTAAAAAAAATACTTTTGTTTAACGACTATTTTTTCAGAAACATTTCCTTTCTTGTTTTTTTGTAGATAATCTGTGTGAAGTAAGATTTTTTTCAAAAGGGCTTCATGTTTGTGGAACACCTTACCATAATTCTGCTTCCTGTAGATTAACACCTGGATGATTTAAATTCAATGCCAAGAGATGCGTGCTCTATAACGTTAAAACAATTTTCGAACATGGTCCTCTCAGTTATTCTATCTTATAATCACAGATCCTTGTATGGATTTTAGCCTTTAAAATTTGTTCTCATTTCATCTTATTTCAGCTGTCTTGAATAACTTTTAAAGATGAGTATTTTTGGCAATTTTGTTTCTTGTCGTATGCTGTGATTTCATCTTATTACTTAGTCGCCCATTTTGTCTTTCCTGTACAGTTCCTTTACGGAAATGTCTATGAAAATTTGATAAGTATCTGGCATAAGCGCACCCTTTCTTCTTCACTGTGGCCAGTTGATATTCATATGCTTGCTGTGTCTATTCTTAACTTTCGTATATTAATATGGTCTTTGCATAAGATGAGGGGGATCATTCCGGCGCATCTCATCTCCGAAACATGTAACTTTCACTCAACATTTGCTGTTAGGTTTCAAGGTTCGCACGTATACAGATGTGTTAAAGTGACCAAAGAGTGGTTACTTAATTAATACAAAAGCCCATTATCATTGGCGCATGATGTTCAGTGCATGGCATTATTTCAGTGTCGAACTTTAACAAATTATAAAAGTGCTCACTGACCCCCCCCCCAAATTGTTCTAACGGGTATCTTATCTGAGATAATTATTTAAATACCTTTTTTGTTTTAAGTTATTATAATAGCTACGTAGTATTTAGAGCCTGATCAGAATAGCAATATGCGCAGTTAAATAGCAGACCGCCCTGTGTGCATTCTTAAAAAAAAAAGAATTCGCTGCAGTTGGTTTGCCTTAATTCTCTCAACTTGTTTGTTATTAACTATGACAAGTCATCCCAGCCCATTCGCTATCCTCACGTACACCTGACAATTGCGAGTTTCGCAGTTTGACGTACACCAACAACCCAACGTATATCGATAACAGTGCACAGAATAAGTAAGCAAAGAACTATAGGTGCTACATATGTTCATTACGTGCTCTCATCCTACAGAGTTTACTTCTCGACTCACAGGCGCTGTATTTCTTTCTGTAACCCTTGTTCAACAAAAATAATGGCTTATTTCCACTTGGATATGAAGGGCCACTATTTGAGAAGATTTCTACAGGGGATTATGTAAGGGAATAAGCTAGACATTGTTCACATTACATTAGACCTTCTACATGTTAGTACAGCTAGGAGAACGCAAAACATAGAAGGAATTTAAAAGTCTAGCAGCCCGACGGAAGAAATTAGAGTAGAAAACTTAACGTCATCGAAGGATTTATATAGTAGTGGAGGATTTTATTGCTGGACGGGTTAGTCTATATATATAGTGTTGGGATGTATCATAATGCATTCCATTAGCATACTTGTGAAACAAATTCAGTGATGCAACATTGCTGCGATGGGACAGGTGTTAAAATTTAGTTGATAGTGCGACACTTATAAGACCGAATATTTTTTCTGTGGGAACCTGCGTAAGATGAAAATGGCAACAGTACTTCATGTAAAAGCGGATAATTACTGAGTAATGATACAAGGTACTCGCGGATGTAAATAAATTTTAGCACGAAAGAAGAAACTGAACTTCTTTTAAACATCCTTTTTATTTATGACACTGAATAAATGACAACCATTCCTCATAGGCTGAAATGAAATTTCTAAAGTTGGTAACCGAAATTACCCGAGGAGTTTAACTGTCCTCTAAAAATTGGGGAGTTTCATGGAAATATCAAATTCACAAGCTGTTTTCTAATTGATTTTACATATACGTAAGGGGAGAATACGCTGTGAATATTTTGATTTTGATTTTTTTGCATTTTGTGTAGAAATATTTCAACATCCTTTTATATATAGCGCCTCGTATGTCAAAATACTCACATATGTGCTTCCGGTCAAGATCAGCTTACTTAATTGCGATGATTTAACGAGTACCTATGTGTCAACTTGTTTATACCGTATATCTAAAGTTGCTTATAATCAATAAACACATAATGATGATATGTATAATTCGTACTCTTATTCAACGGGACGGGGCGAAAAAGGGCAACTTCGATTTAATTAAACGAAGTCCGCATTTTATATGGTGTCTTCGACCATTCTTACAGTCGATTTCCTCCAAACAAAAATCTTTTTTTAACTTTGTCGATAACATCGAGACTCACGTGATTTATTCTTATTATTCATTATTATTGTGGTAAGCGTCATTTTTTTAATAAAAATATTTCATAAAACTTAGTCCTAAGATTTCCTAGCATTACCTAATCAAATTGCTGTAAAGGGTGTTCTCCTTACACACGTAACCAAATATATCACACATCGTTTCTACATAAAAATAGGTTCATTTAAATAAGATTAAGCGTTCGTCAAAATAATTAACTTTACTGATTTTCAGTATTAAAAAAAAAAATTCGATCATTTTTACGGCTAAATCACATGCAAACGTTTGTTGTCGTCAGTTCAACAAATATACAGTAGCTTATATTAGTAAATACTTATTGAAGAAGAACAGGTACTAGAATTAGATACTGCATTTGTGAATCATGTTCCTAACTATTAAGATATGGATTGATTATTCGTATTATTTGGAATATTATGATTACTCTTTTGTCTTGACTATTACTTTCACAATATATCGGTTGATGTAATCATTCAATCATTCTTCAGGGGTTCTTTGTCAAACTCTGTGGTCTTTATGTCGAACTCAGGAATGTACAAAACATTTCGATTGAACCATTTATTCAATCTACAGATGTTAGTTGGTTGGTTGTTTTGTTTTACGGCATATCGACCCTTTTCAGTTTATTTAATGCCGAATCTGGTGATTTTGAAGAACACCTTTTTAATATAGTATATTTGTTTTTTTAAGTCGTATTCTATTTTACTGATAGTTGGGACGCTAACAGGTACCACCACTCCAGGTTAGAGTGGACCTGGGAGCAATGACAATTAAAGGGTGGCTCCACACCCCCTAAGGCCTGCAAGCTGGGGCCTCACCATCGGATATAGTTTAAGTTCATATCCAGGACCCAATCTACAGAGGGAGCATATTTTCCTTTCGCCAATCAGCACTGGGTTAAATTTGAACTAATTCGCATTGGATATAGAACCTTCAGCCTGTAGCCTACAATTGATTTTTCTAATTCATTTAATATCTACACTATAGGTCCTTGTAGCTAAGATCAAGTATGAATTTTATTAGCTTTAAACCTATTTTTTAAAGAGTACAATCATATTACCTATCACTATAAATCACTTTTTGCTACGACGGATTACCACACACAAACACACACACACACACACACGCACACACACACACACACACATATATATATATATATATATATATATATATATATATATATATATATATATGACAAGCCTCGAACAATACGACTTTCAGCCATCCCGAGATATTAAGGAAGGTACGCCGAGCACGGATGAAGGCGTCTTTTATTATCATGGACTCGTTAACGTAATAAGTGTTGTCCTTATTCCATTAATGAATAAATTAGTTATTTATATATTCTGTAATTATCTTTCATTTAGTGGGATATAAGATTGGCAATAAGGATTCGAATTTGTTACGAACTCAGAACAACTATAAAGTGTCGTTTAAAAATTAAAACGTAAGGGAAACAGTTTAACCAAATCGATTGATTGTCTTGTCTAGTTAGAGATGACTCGGGATGCACCAATCAGGTACCTCCCTGCGATTACTTAGTCAACAAAACATTGTTATCCACAGTGAACTAGAGCGAACTTGCAGTCGATTTTGTAAAATTACTTTCATACGATGGCTTGAATTAAGGTTTATTACACATTAGAATAGTATCATGGCTCAATTGTGCTTTAAACATAACGATCTATATCGAATGCTTATGACAAAATGTTCTGCTTTTGTGCTGATAAAACTTCTCAAGTGCAATTGTGATATTAGGCTGCATAAGTGTGTTTGTTTGGCTCAGAATCGGACTGACTCTTGTTTAATAGAACCTCTGCAATTCTTCATATTCATCGGGAGTATTCCGAAATAACATTTGTTAAAGAAAAATTCCACATACATAAATTATATGTTTGTAAACGTTTTAAAATATCAGCTTAGCCGTTTTGTATTCCATACTAAACGAAGTCACACACGTACACACGCACACACTAACACGGACAGGTTCCCTTTTATATGTAAGAGATTTTTGTTTTTTTAGTAAAAAAAAAAGTAGAAGCAATAAAAATGTCGGCTATTAACATACATGCTGTACAAATAATATCAGCAGTCTCCCTCGTACTGTGTACGTGTATGTACGTTAATAGGGAAATTTGTATTTCATGGACTTTGTATAAATTAACAAGAGAAAGTAAGCCAGGATGAAGCGAGTTTTGAGATGCGTTCATATAAATATATAAGGACAGAAGAAACATGATTTGAAAAACTGCTAGATGAGTTTAGCAAAACAGTTAGTTCATCAAAGATTTAGTCAGAACATTTATTTACAAACTGGATTTCATATTCGAAGCATACTTACGTGAAAAGGAATGTACAGAGACAAAAATCACATTTCTATTAGGAAAATTTGGGTGATTAGAACATGCAAACATAATCTTGTACACGGCCGTCAATGAACCGACCTTGCAGGAAACATGAAATATGGATATTTAGAGGATAAAGTCTACTATTTAATACTTGCTGGTAATGCTAGCTATAATCTCATTCTTTTCACGTCTTACTTCCTTATATTAAAATTGATTACTTTGTCCCCATAGTAAATAATTGATTTTTAAGCTTTTAAAATCCCAATAAACACCATATGTTCGTTCAAGTGTGTTTCTAACCTAACTTAAAAGCGGTCAATTTCTTTTTCAGACTCCTATATTGTTAAATGCAAAATTGATTTCGGCATTCGGTTTAGAAAAGAACAAGCAAAAAACTCATTAAAACTCCATGTTATAGGAGGTTTCATTATACATGCTAAAAGCCGAAATGTAAAAACAACCGGGCAAAATATAAGCATGAGCTTTATAAACAAATACAGATCTATGGTAACAGAGTAACAGAACGCTGTACCAATTTAAAGTAGAAATAATTCATTTGTTGGTAATTGAAAAAAAAATCTATGCAACTTTTTTGTCGACGTATTTTTGAGAGAATAAGTATTGACAGAACATCTCTATTATTCGTTTACCAATGAGTATTATTTGTTGTTAATTATGACAGTCCAATATGAACAAATAAATGTTTTGGAAATTCGTTGTGATTGTGAATGCAACACTTATTCTACAAAATTATACAAAACGCATGTAATATTATAGAAAGTAAAAGGAATAACGTAAACGATGATAATATTTCTTTTATGTTTTTAGATGCGGATGGATAATACGTACTATTAGGAAATTCGGATCACAGTCATCATCCTATATATATATATATATATATATATATATATATATATATATATATACTTGCATTTCAGCCCGGCGTTACCCGGGTGTTTGGAGGTGTGCGTTGAGCAAAAAAAAAGTGGTCAATTTTCTTAAATTTGACCCCTATTATTACCCCTTAACATGTATTGTTTTGGGTTCAAATAAAGTTATTAAGTTAGCTGCATGTCCAAGCAACCTATATCTAAAATTTAAAGTGTTTAGACCCAAAATTGTCTGGGGAGTTTGGTAGAGTTCTCAAAGATCAAATCGTTGAACTTTGACCCCTTAACAGACAAATTTCTGGCCGAAAACCGATCACAAAGTTTTTCCTAAATTTCAGTACCCTGTATATCAAATTTAGAGTCTGTAGATTGAAAATTAACAGATTTATTACGTAAGGAAATGTACACACACACACAGACACACGGCCACACAGAAACACATACAGACACGTTCACTTTTATAGATATACTAGCATAGGTGTCCGGCGTTGTCCGGGTATTTGGAGGGTACGTTGAGCAAAAAAAAAAAGCGGTCAATTTTTTTAACCCCTATTATGAACCCTTAAAATTTATTTCCGTACCCTGTATATCACATTTCGAGTCTGTAGACTTAAAATTACCAGAGTAATTTGGTAGGGTAATGTACACACACAGAAAAAACACACAGATACACAGACAAACAGATGCACAGGCACGTTCACTTTTATATATATATATATATATATATATATATATATATATATATATATATATATATATACTTGCATGGGTGCCCGGCGTTGCCGGGGTGTTTGGAGGTGTATGTTGAGCAAAAAAAAAAAAAAAGCGGTAATTTTTTTTTTAATTCGACCCCTATTATGTCCGCTTAAAATTTATTGTTTAGGGCTCAAATAAAATTATTAAGTTAGATCTATGTCCAAGGAACCTATATCTAAAATTTCAAGTGTTTAGACCCAAAATTGTCGGAGGAGTTTTGTAGAGTTCTCAAAGGTCAACTCGTTGAACTTTGACCCCTTAATCACCAAATTTCTAGCTGAAAACCGATCACATCGATTTTTCCAAATCCATGTATATCAAATTTCGAGTTATTGCGTAAGGAAATGTACACACACAGACGCACAGATACACAGACACACACAGACAAACAGACAGCAAGACACTTTCACTTCTATAGATATATAGATATAATTAGTCAAAATATTGAAGAATTCACTTTACAATAATTTTATTTAAAACAAGGAATACGAAATAAAGGTTAAAGGTTCCGTATACCATAGACTTTCAAAGAACGAGGCTTGCTCCTTATGCTATATATATATATATATATATATATATATATATATATATGTGTGTGTGTGTGTGTGTGTGTGTGTGTGTGTGTGTGTGTGTGTGTGTGTGCATATATTTCCCTAAAACGTCTGGTCTTGATGAAGGGGAGCCTAAAACTTGCTGCTATGATTTAAATGTTCTGAAATAACAGCAAAAGAGACTTGATTTCTCATATGCTATATTTTTCCTCCTTTGAAAATAGGGTACGGTTATGAATATCTCCAGTATCAAATAATGCTCATACACTGTAAAATTTACTTTATGTATAAAAACCAAAGAGGCGGGGGATATAACATATGAGAAATATTTGGAATCAAGTCTCCCCTTCCTGTCATTTCAGATAATTTGAAACCATAGCAGCAAGTTTAAGTCTCCCCTCCATCAAGGCCAGAGTTCTGGGGAAAATATCAGATATTCTGTAATTTATATCCAAATTAGGAAAACAAATGACTGTGATTGAAATATTGGTAAACGATGCAGTGTCTTGCCACCATAAAATTCTTTTAAACTTTTCACTCTATAGAGTTTGGAGGAGGGTTACAAAAACATAACAGTTAAAATATAAATAATTACAGTTTTATAAAGTGGCGGATCATTTTATTAATTTACCATAAAATAAACGCCCAGTATATACCCAGCTTTTTAGGAGGCATCTTATTTTTTAAGAGTGGGGTTATTTGATAATTGTGACCTGGTAAACCAACATATTCCTACCTTACAAAACGTCTTTTCAATAGTTTTTCTCGGATGCATCTAAATTTTCTTCAAATAAGTGTTTTCCTTGTATAAAGCAAAGTAATTATTTATGTTATAGGTGTGCAAATTGCTGTACCCAAAAGCGCGCGTATATATTTGCTTAATACTCAGAAAAATATTTATTTGTGGAAAATTAAAATTCGATATTTTTTTCAGCACAACTGAAAACTAATAGAAACCAAGTGTTTTAAGGTAGGTATTTGTTAGTCTATCAGGCCATGATAAACACCACCTCTAAAAAGGTAGCCAAATGGTGAGTGCTCATTTTACATTAAATTAATATAGAAAATTGATATACCACTTTCTGAAAAAAAAATGTGCAGCCTTAATGGCAAATGCCAAATAGCCCACAACAAAATTCAGATCATTAGTTTTACAACGAGCCTTCATTGGTAAAGTTCTGATCAGTAGTCGCCGAGATTTCTGACTTATAATATTGCCAAAATGGTGGTATATCTGTATATAGATATATCTATACTCGTAGCCAAATTGCATATTGACATCTTAATATCTTTGGTTCTATGTGATTAAACTACATGAAAATTTGCAGGCTTTTTAAAGATTATAATACTATTCAATGGTTAAAATTCTATGATAATTGGTAAAAAAGAACATATATTTTCAAACCAATAAAATATGCCCAAATTTCCCCACATTTGTATATATAGAATCCTGGCAGGCAGCTTCGGTTTTGCGGCTTCGGTTGTCTCCCCTGTCGCCATGCCAGACCACTAATCTCTTTCTCTCTCTCTCTCTCTCTCTCTCTCTCTCTGTATATATATATATATATATATATATATATATATATATATATATATATATATAATTTCTGTTATTAAAATCATCTTAATCTAAAATTTACATTTTAATTTTATATGAGATTTGGTTGGAATAGGTGTGCGTATTTATATGCATGTATAGAAACCGAAATACTTTCAAAGAATGGTTTCATTTACTGTAACTAGTTTCATTCATAAATCTAACTTAAAATGCACTTATCGAAATGTCTAAGAATACAAACTGTGAGCATTATAGCGGTTTGCATACATACTTGCATGCAGTATGAGAGAGACTGCTGATATTATTTGTACAGCGTATTAATAGCCGACATTTTTATTGCTACCTTCTACTTTTTTTACTTAAATTAAAAAAAATATCTCTTACATATAAAAGGGAACCTGTCTGTGTGAGGGTGCGCGTATGTGTGTGTGTTTTGTGGCTTCGTTTAGTATGGGATACAAAACGGCTAAGTAGATATTTTAAAAAATTTACAAACATATAATTTATGTATGTGGAAGTTTTCTTTAACAAATTTTGTTTCGGGGTGCTCTCGATGAATATGAAGAAATGCAGAGGTTCTATTAAAGAAAAGCTTGTCCGATTCTGAGCCAAATAAACACACTGATACAACTAATGTATAACTCATCCTCTCTACTGATCCTAATTATGACCACAGGACCATTGCCTGCAGACTCAAAATGCAAATCCGGACAGTCCCACTCTTGAAGGCTCAGCTCAAAGAAGTTTCCGGTTATTGTTTGTGGTGTGATTTTTAGTGAAAGCCACATTATACCACTTCGAATCTTTGAAGTCGGCTTAAAAGTCAACACCGAAGATGTACCTTTACATGTTGAAGGGAGTGGTGATCCCCTGGTTCAATTAGGTGGCCGCTACCCCACTAGTTCAAAGAGACTCGGGTTTGGCTTCAGAAGGAGTGCTACGAGTTTTTACCTTACTCTCGCTGGGCCCCCTCCTCCGCCGCTCTGAACACGCTGGGCTACTTCGTTTGGTTATACGTCAAGAACATCACGAACATGAACTCCTACAACACCAAAGTCAGCCTGATTCCCGTCAACTGCCGAATATACGCCGAGGTCATGCCGGCGCTGGTGGAAAAGACATGCTCCCATAGCCGGGCCCCTAATTGTTTTTATTCGATAAAAGTTTTAAAATAATGCTGTTGTTTTTTTTTTTAATTTAAGGCGACAAATTTATCGTTTCCACCATGTAAATGAAAAAGAGAGAAATAGGAAAGACTAAGCATAAACGTACGAACCTGCTAGATAGAGGAGAAGTGAAAACATGTAATAGAAGGTTATAATCACGCTGTGCCATTGTTTATCATTAATTCACTGTAGTTAAGAAAAGTTAAAGCGGGTCAGAATCAAAAAGGTGAACATTTTGAGGAGACCACATGAACTGTGTAACCAAGGTCTCTTCAAAGTAATTAACAGCTGGGTCGCAGAAATATCACATATTGTGTTTGATCAACTGTGGTTAACATGATATAAATCCTAATACTCAATCAATTATATATTAATGGACCTATAATCCAGCGACTGAGGGTATAAAGATACGTCGGTAAAATCTTCAGTGAAAATCGGCAAAACATTATGCCTTTTTTACCTCAATAAAAAGGAGTGGAGTTCTTTTGCTTGTCGGGTTAGTATGTATATCGGGGAGGCGTAAATGCTACGAGTTGATCAGTGCACATTTAGTTAAAGTATATATAATATAGACAGAATGATGAAATATGGCGGCAACGGGACCTTCTGTACTGTTTTAGACCATGTATCAGAGTAAAAACCATTGATGAATACACCAGTTGCAACAATCATCCATGCATGAGC
The DNA here is from genome assembly GCF_053919585.1 of Euprymna scolopes. Taxonomy (NCBI): domain Eukaryota; kingdom Metazoa; phylum Mollusca; class Cephalopoda; order Sepiida; family Sepiolidae; genus Euprymna; species Euprymna scolopes. The sequence goes on from NC_136497.1 coordinate 8,023,639, forward strand.
ACAGGATTTGTTTGTATAAGTACATGATACTCCCAGGTGTAACTAAATTTCTAGCACGCTGGAGAAAGCCAACATTTTTGCAGTTGCCCAGGCAATGTCTTCCATATATTTGTTACAATCCATGCAGCTAGATAACGCATCTAAGCCAGGCTTCTATCTTTGCAACACTAATGCTAGAATTCCCACTTTGATATAGATGATTCAGGTCTCAAAAAAAGAAACCTGCTTCGACAAGCATCTAGGACTTACATTCACCCCTGACATGAAAGAGAAGACTGATATAAAAACTACTTCCGAAATAGCTGGGGAAATCGTTCCGTACTTCTATCGCTCCAAAAGTTATCTCACTTCTAACGAAATCTTTACGTGTAAAATGGTCTAAAACGGCATAAAATAATCTTGACACGGATGGGCAGGAGAAACTCAAAACATCCTACCTTGACAAAGTTCAGAATTGGCTTCGGAGCTTGGTTTGTAACGCTCTTTTCTCCTACTTGCAACGCTTTTCCTACTAAAGAGACGTTGCGAGCCTGTCTATTTTCAATCGCAATTTTAATGGCAAGTGCTCCTTTGAGCCTCAATTTATTGTCTTTTCACGTAAGATCTTCACAAAAATACCCCTGAATATTACTAAAATCAGAGAGAAGATTTCATAAACAAACCTCAGTTTTGCTGGAATGCTATCTTAACTGATTACAACATAGTCGTCCTCAATTCCAATTTATGCAAGCTTTTGATGCCTCGTCCTCTAAAATAATCCAAATCTACCTAACTATCACCACAACTATTACTACGCTGATGTTTCACAGAACACCTTAAATTCATTAAACTCTATGCCAGAGTGGTTTCAAGCGGCAATTCTTTTGTAAAAATACATATATATATTTGTATCACGCTGAAGCAAACATTGGATGGGATAAAATGTGTATAATATGACCTTAAGATCAATAAAATCGCCATGTAGAAATGAATTCATGCAGATATTTATGATGTGGCAGGCAATGTGTTAACATAATTCTAGATTACATGCACGAAAGAGTATTTACTTCAAGAGAATGAACGCCAGACAATTACGAAACAAAAACAAACTAGAAATGATATTCGGCTCGTCGCATCGAAATGAGGTTTCTTTTACTTTCTTGGAATAAACAAACTAGAATGTAAGCAATTCCTGTCTGTGATTCTTTTGTTGAAAAAATTCGAAATGAAATTCGATTAGAGAGAAAGAACGAAAATGCTTAGTAGATTTCGAACAATTATTGAAAAGCAACAAAGCAAATGACTCACATTCCAATAAATGATAAGCTCGCAAATTACATCCGCTTCCCTCTTTGCAAAGTGTGGAATGAATAAAAATAAATAACAGCTTTATTACACATAGTCAGATTATTGCATGCTCACACACAAATATGCTATATCACATAAGTGTTTATATACGTGAGTGAGTCTCTTATTAATGTACATATTATCGATTTCTGCTGATATGAGATAAATTACCTGTGATGAATACATTATACTCTATCTATCCTCAAACACCGGTGCATTCGCCATGTATTCCCGCAAGCTAAGCATAATATATATATATATATATATATATATATATATATATATATATATATATATATATATTGCTTTTTAGCCGGGAAAACATAATTTGACGAAAGTACGTTTTTAATGGGGCAAAGTAAGCTACACAAAAAGGGGCACTAGAAGTACTAGGCTAAAATAAATATTGTCTTAGTTAACAAGCGTTTACATTACATTGACTAAGCAAAACTAACTTAAGTTCTACATCAGAACAGATACTACACGCGGATCTTAATCAAAAGGTAAGATTTTTATGCTTCTATTTAAAAATTGTGAAAATTCTTAATTTTACCCAGTAATGAATATCCAAGCGACTGCATGTATTGACTAATTTGAATAACGAGTGTTAATTAATTATTTATTATTTTATGTTTGCTTATTAGATTATTAGTTTCAATTCACTATTGCATTGAATTATATTTATGCGTAATTTCTTAATTCTGCATAATTGCGTGGAATTTAAGAAAAAAAAAACGTCCCTGCATACGTATATATATATATATATATATATATATATATATATATATATAAATTAAGTAGTTAAAATTAAATATTGAAAATCAAAATATAGACACATATATTCGAGTTAAGAATTTATTGTTTGACAAAATGAATATATAGAAGGGGTTATATTAATTTCTTTAATCTATGGATTTTCAATAATGGCTCATATCATCAGAGGAAATGAAATGTGGTTAGCAAAATGTTCAGCTGTGAAAAGGCACGTATTTAGCTTGTCAGCACAAATATTGAAAATAGTTTTTTGGGTAGTGAATTATAGTTATATGAAAATAATTATTGGAAAAGGGAATTTCATACAACCTGTGCAGTCCATTATCAGAACGAGAATAATGTCCACCGGGGTTTCATTTTCAAATAATTATACTATCAAAGATAAATCTTTAAAAAAGCCAAAAATATCAAGAAAAGAAAAGCTCACCTCTATCGAAAGGAACAAAAAACAATAATATTAAATGCCAGATGGAGAATGAAAGTTATATCTAACTCCATTTCTCGAGACTCGGCGTCGCTCTAGCACTGCATCGTTTTGTTTTTGGTATCGTAATTCCTTACATTTTTGCAAGCAAACATTAGCTTTGTCTGTATGTGTGGCACAATATCTCAGGTGCCACGGTTTCTAACACACTCTACAGCAGGGCCTAGTGGTGATTTGGCCATGAGCGTAGAGATACAAAGAAATGTATTCCCAGTATTTCGCTTTCTAGATCTCTCTCTTTCTGCACTGACCATCATGAGGTGAGCACGCATATTTTTGTCTCTCCGAAAAAAAAAACGAGGGGGGAAGCACCTCCCCTTCCTCAACACTAGTTATGGTAGGTTAGTTAGTTTTGAAAAGCCTATTGCCTATATTTAATTGTAAAAATTAATTATAATTTGTAAATTGTATCGTAATATATTTTTTTGTAAAATAAATAGTTAAAATTATACAATATATATTACGATTGTGTCGCGTGTCGTTTTTTTTTTGTGTCTGCCATAAATGCCTTCATTGAAGAACGAGGCGGCCATGAGGAAAAGAAAGATTCCAACTCGAATGCCACCAGGGGTCAAGACGTTTCCTCGGAAAAGAAGGAGCCAAACATCCACATCCAACATCTCATGTATGCGTTTCCTCTTACAGACACTAATGACAGACCGTCTTCATATCTTCATGAGACAATTAGTGTTACATGTGGACCGGCTGATCGTGTTATATATGTACGCCCGAGTTCTCAATTAGCTCCTGATAAAATACATAACAGGCCGAACCTTCTCTTTTCTCCCCGGGAAACAGCCATTTGGGACGAAGTTTTTCCTTCGAATATGGCAAAAGCCAACCGTTATAGATCCACGTTTGCAGTTCCCAATCATATTACTATCGAATGGGTGCTGTGGCTTGAGTATCCGCAGGTGTATATTCACCGTACTCGACGGTTGGTCACCAGTTCATTTAAAGGATGCGGTTCACTTCCGAATGTTCTTTTCATACTCTGTAATGAATTCCAGCTCGTTAATGATGACAGCAACAAAATTTCCGCTAGCTAGTTAGAAGCGACCAAATAACGTAACGGTTATAAGCTACAACTTTTATCTATGCAATTAACTTTCGAAACCAGCTCAATAATATACTTACTTTGTTAGCTGCAGTGAACAGCTATAATATCGCATATGTACAGATATCTCTCTGTTTCCCTCTTCCTTTCTCCCTCTCTCCCTCCCTCTCTCTCTCTACATATATATATATATAATTATTTTTTTTTATGGCCCAATACAGTGTGAAATCATCCTTCGAAAGGAGCCGACACACTACCAGAGCACATAAATTTGGCAAAAGGAGACAAAGAATACGTTATTTCTCTTTGGGGAACTTTGACCCGTTTCTCCCCCGTTTTTTTCCTCGTTGTGCCAAGTTTTGATATATATATATATATATATATATATATATATATAATATATAAAAATAAAAGTTACAATAAGTTTACTAAGTTAATCAAAATGGTAAACTTAAAATATATTATAAATATTAAAGAGTTCATATTTACAAGTAAAATAAACTCAGCCAGATATAAAAAGCTCAATAAAATCGAAAAGGAAATAGAGCTTATAATATGAACAAGTGATTAATAAAATATGTTAAAAGACATCTTGAAAAAGAGTTAAAAACATTACCCAGTGGATTGAAATTTTAAATTCGACCGTTTTGGATTTTACCATTTTTTGGATTTTTATCCTTCACCGGACTATCCATTCATGTGAAATCTTTTTATTATTTTTCTTTTGCCTCCTGTTCCCCTTACCTCACCCTTTTTTTAACCAAGTAAGATCTTTGACTTACTTGTAGTTTCATTAAATACTTTTATATGCAAAATCCGATCCTGCATTTTGCTAATTCCTGCCCTCTGATGAGAAGGAGAGTATTTCTTCGAAACTCCGTGGATTAAGTACTATCCACTTATCTTGTGCTTCCTTTTTTAAAATTAAATATATTTTTAACTCTTTTTCAAGATGTCTTTTAACATATTTTATTAATCATTTGTTCATATATATATATATATATATATATATATATATATATATATATATATATATATATACAAGATACTGGTTTCAAATCTCGGTAGAATCAGCCACGCTGATTAATAAAAAATTATGTAACAATTATCATTGCATTGAATTTTACTATCCATGTAAGGACGTCATATCAGAGAAGAAATGTTGTTCATGACTAGAAGTAAAATGCCTTTCCGCATTTTTACTTATATCCACAGCAAAGTATCACAAATGAAATAAACAAATAAACGACATACATATACAAGCACACACACATGAATATATACGTACAAATATATGTACACACATGTATGTGTGCGTGCGTATACGATGAAAGTCAGTGTTTATATCACTTAACTATATTAATTGAAGCTATAGGCTTAAGACATGACTACCAAAGTTTTCTTATAATGTAAATAAAAATGCGTTTGTATGGCTTAATTAATGTGAATATATATATATATATATATATATATATATATATATATATATGTCTGTGTGTGTGTATGTGTGTGTATGTGTGTGTGTGTGATTAGGTTCCTGTTTTTAAAACGTTGGTGAATTAGAAATGTAATAGAAACACGTATGAAAAATACGTTTAATTCCCAATGCACCAACGTTTCAAAAAGAGAAAACCAATAAAACATTCCTTTCATCACACGGCAAGTGCATTCCTGGACTGTATTAAAAAAAAAACAGTTGAACAACACCAAACGGAGTAATCCGGGCTAACGGTATCACAATACGGTGTAAAAAATCTTGAAATAGCGAGTTTCCGACGAAATATTTTGATTCAAATTGTATAAACATTATTTTATATAGTTTACTTACTAATATTTGCATTGGATGTAATCCTATACGTATTTTGCATACGTGTTTCTATTTAATATATATTTAGTTATTTTAGTGCAGAAGTAAGAAAATATATTCATATAACTGTGTGTCTGGAGGTGTGTGTTTGTGAGTGTTTTGGTGGTGTTTTGTGGGTTTGGGTGTGTTATTATATATATATATATATATATATATATATATATGTATATACATATATGTATATATATATGTGTATGTATATGTATATACATATATGCATATATATAATATGCTAAGTACATATACGAAAAATAATTATATGAATTAATAATATATATTAGTCCTCGCGCGAAAGAGCAGGACACAAAATGTTTTAAATAATAATAATAGAATAACAATAACAAAGACTTTCGCTGGCGAGGACTACTATTGACCGTAACCAGTTATACAATCCTTCTGAAATTTTCATCTCTATTTTTCTCGTTATTTACTTAATATTTGTAAATGAAACCTATATGAAATAGTTTCCTTATTAAATTTAAAAGATTTTCTATTCTGAAAGAAATTTAAAAACATTTCATATTAAAAAGTTATTTTAAAGGTTTTGTTAAAACAATTAAGATTTTCTCATTATTTAGCCCTGTATTACAAAGAGGGGTTGGAAAAATGAGTTTTGGTGTCAGGATAAATATCAACTGAAACAGAGAGAATATTCAGACCTGTAATAATACAAAGAGAGGGTTGCAAAAATGAGTTGTGGTGTGAGGAAAAATACATGCAAAACCACATTCATTTTTTGTTAAATCCAAATTAATAAATTAAATAACAATAATCTTAAAAAGATAAGATACAAGTTATAAAAGCATTTCATCCAAAGCATGAAAATTGTTAAACAAAATGTTTTTACTATAGGTTTTAAAAATAAAGGTATAAGATTCAATTTTAAATTTATTTATCTTCAAAGTGCACTTTAATAAAGTTTACAAAGTAAGGTAGAAAAATTTAATTTAAATTGAATCAAAAAATTATCGTTGATTTATTTTATGTAATGTACATTTTGTTGCACTTTAAAAACATTTTCTTTCATCTAGCAATTAATGATATAGATATAAAATTTTCAATGGTTTATATATATATATATATATATATATATATACATATGCACATTTAGATAGAGAAGGAAAGAGAGCAAGGAATCTATAAGATTTGCCCACATAGTTTAGCTTAATAGCATCATGCAAACAAATAAACGCTCTCTGTCTCACACATACACACATACTTATGTATGTATGTATGTATGTATGTATGCATATAGAAATGGAGAAAAGGGGAGTGAAAAAGAGAAAAAAGGACAGAGAAATAGAAATTGACAGACAAATCAGAAGAAAAGCATGCACCTACCAGTCCCTAGCCTTTCTCTCTCTCTCTCTCTCTCATATATATATATATATATATATATATATATATATATATATATATATATATATATATATATATCAGCAAATTACACGGAGGTGGAGTTACTTTATTCCGCTGCTAGCAAACAATCACACGTTACCGTAGCAACAAATGACGTCAAACAACCCAGCAGGCGATACAATACTTGCCTTGCTATATTCCAAGTCATGAAGTCGTTTTATGTTCTCTTTGTTTTAACTTTCTCCCGGGTATTTTATCTCCCCCAACCTCTATTTCTGCACCTCCCTGATTACTATATCTTTCTCTCACTTCATCTGTACAGCATCCTTTCTTTCTCTCCTTTCTATCTCATTTTCTTCTACATGTTCCTATCTAATTATTTGAACTGCATACTGCATCTTAGTCCATAGCATGCTTACATATACGCACATATATATATATATTATATATATATATATATATATAATATAATATATTATATATATTATATATATATATCGTTCTAGTTACCCATAAACGGAACTCTAATATTCTAGACTGCTACTTCAATCATTCATTTTGGTGCTAACCCTAACCCTAACCCTAACCCTGATACATATCCTTCTTACACTAGTTGCTATTGTGGTTATTTTCCTGACCAGCTATGAATAATCTTATCTTATTTTAGCAATTTAATTTACCGCGCGTTTAAAATAAAATAAAAGTGTATCTATCTATATATGTACATATCTATATACGAAGTGCTTTCAATAAATTTCCAGACTTTTTTCGTATTGCCAATTTTATTGAAAGTACACACATGAAACTTTAGTCCCCATTCTAAGTTAATTCCAGCTGCAATACACTTGTTGTAACGTTCCAACAACTACCACGGGGAAGTCTACTCATGTGAGCGTTTCAATGACCTTCATGACAGCCTCTTTCATCTAAGTTGTTTCATAACGGCAGCTTCTAATGGTTTCCTTAAGCTTAGGAAATAACATATAATGTAGACTTAGTACAGACTATAGAGAGGGTGAGAAACTGTCTTGATCCAATAATCTTTAACAGGTATGGAGTTGTGGATTGGTGCATTTGCGCAAACTTTCCGCATTTTCAGTTCCTCATGAATACGTGTGTGTATCGTTCCCATACCGACATCAGCTGTACGCTTATTGTTTCTGTATACACACGACGGTCCTTATTCATGAAATTCTTTATTTGATTTATCAACTCTGGTCTTCTGACTCCATTACTCCTCCCATAACTCCTATCATCCCTCGTAGATTTTCTATTTTTCTGAAATCTCATATGCCACTTAATAACTAATGCAAGATAGTCCAAAAGAACTCTCAAGCACTCCATTGTTTCTGTGGCATTTTTCCAAGATCAAAACATAATTTTATTGCATATCGTTCTTCTAAAGTGTCCTTACGTCCAGATTGCTTTCTTGAAATTCACCAGCTGACTACATAAAGTTTCCTTCCTCCTTGTGTTTTGGGGATAGCGGGGAAAGATAAGAAAACTGGATAAAAATGAACTGCGCGCAGTGAACTTATTATTGACTTTCTCAGTGTTCTGATTTTCTTTTGGTGGAGCGTTCCAGAATTGTGTTTCCTTCGCGTCTCATAAAGCTTGGCATCATTAAACAGTTTGTGGAGGCTCCTGAGAAATATAGCGACTGTTTATAATATATTTGCATGAAATTTACAGGCCTAATTATAGAGCAATTAAAAGTTGTAATATCTTACGGACCCCAGATTCGAAATTTAATGAATGACGCAGACGTTTGTAATTTTATAAATTCTGCAGAATTGAGTATTAAAAAAATGGGAAGAAAAAATAAAGAGCTTGTTGAAACATTATTCAGATCTTCATTAACTGGGAGCAAATATGATCATCAAGTTACATGTTGTACAGCCAGAAATGATAGGTGATATGAGCGACGAGCAAGCAAGACGCTTTTATCACGACATCAGCGACATAGAAGTTCTCTATCAAACTTGTTGCGACGCCACCATGTTTGCAGACTAATGTTAATGTATCAAGTGCGATGCTGCCAAATTTTGGCCACGAATTCGTGGCCAAAATTTGGCCGCATGCACACATATGTACTGAGGAACTTTAAAATACATTTTCTAATTAAACTAAAGAAGGAGTATCCACTTACTTACTATAACAATGCTAGTTTATTTTGGTGTCTTCTGCCCGCTCTTTTGCTGATTAGGATAATATATTCAAAAACAAAGTCTTTGCCAGTTATTGTAAATGCTTATTATCAATTAATAAAATGAATATCGTTTCCGAAACGATAGTACTCTCGATTTTATTTTCTTTGTTTTTCTTTTTGAAACTGATTCATAATTTACAATTATCAATCTCATACTCAATGTTAATAAATATTAATGAATCTCCCAATTGAGCTTATTATATATCTGCATTACTATAAGCACTGTTTTTTTTTTAAATATTAATACATTTAAATAAACTTTGCTCTTTAGCCTACAGGTATAATTCCCGCTATAAAATATTATATATATATATATATATATATATATATATATATATATATATATATATATATATATATATATATATATATGTATGTACTAGCATGGGTTGACATGAAGTTCTGTTTGGAATACACCTGGTATATTGATCATGTTTATCATGGGTACTGTGGATACCTCCACAAAAATTCCAAAATTAAAAGAACGGATAAAAATATGAAAATGTAATCGTCCCCCAAAAGAAGAAGTACGTGATACTCTCTGCACCAGATATTTCTCTCAAGGTATACAAACAAAAGAAACTATTCTTCGGATATTGAGCACTGGAAAGAACCCCCCCCCCGAAAAATAATTAAAAATAAAACATTACCACTTTTGTTTCAATAACATTGCAGTGAATCCCCCCCCACAAAAATATAATTTGTCATATTTTGTATTGTTTATGAAATTGTTAGGTGAAACTACAGTGTGTTCTCATAAAAATTAATAACATTTATCGTTAGTTAATGTTTCAAATGCGATTCCTCCCTCAAAACAAATTTTATTTGTCATGTTTTACGCCCTCCCCTCGTTTGGCAAACTTGAACAAATGTTACAGGTGACATGTCTCGTTGAACGCTTGGTGGTCAAAAAGTGGGTGCTCATATAACGTTTAATATATATATGCAAGAATCGCAGTATATATAGAAATAAATGAGAGAGTAAAGGAAGGATAGTTTTGTATCAAATTGTGAATAAGCAATCAAACAGACATGAATACGAATTCATATATATATATATATATATATATATATATATATATATATATATATATATATATATATTAGGCTGGTGCAAAGATCATGTTATTTTTTACATTCAACTTTATGTCAGAAAACGCTATCATTCTTGCACCAACCAAATATATATATATATATATATATATATATATATATATATATATATATATATATATATATATATATAGAGAGAGAGAGAGAGAGAGAGAGAGAGAGAGAGAGTTTTTGTTGTTGATTTTTTAAACGGTATTGAGGTTAGCGTCTTCACCTTGAAGATCGGATGTATTTTTTAGAAATTGCCCATTTTTTTTTTTTTTTGGACGTAAACAAATAATATTTTTATTTATTTATTTATTAATTTTTAAAACAGTAATCTACATACATGCATGTTTCGGGGTCCTACCCCTCTTCAGCGTAGCATGACTGTTATTAGGAATCGAATCCTGGACCTTATGTATTTCAGTCAAGCCTCTTATCCATTACGCTATGATGCCATAGACAATTTACTGTTTAGTTTTTATCGTTTATCTGTTTACATAATTTTTTGTTGTTGATTTTTTAAACGATATTGAGGTTAGCATCTTCACCTTGAAGATCGGATGTGTTTTTTTAGAAATTGTCCATTTTTTTTTATTTTGGACGTAAACAAATAATATTTTTATTTTTTTATTCATTTTCTGGCATCATAGCGCAATGGATAAAACGTGTACTCTTTTCTGCATATAATTTGTTTAATTTTATTTTTCATTATCTTTTGCTTCATTTTCTCCGTACATTGGCTCTATTTTCATTTCTGTCGTTCATTCTTTATTTTTTGTCTTTTTATAATATCCTGTTTGCATATTTTTTCGTGTAGTTTTTTCTTCATTTGTTATATTCTGTTTCTCCTTTACTATTTTTTAATTTTCTTTACATGGAAGTCACCACTTATCAAGGCCCGGAGGCCACTAAGGGATAAAGGTTATTGCGTGTACAGCAATGAATGAAATAGTATTGTAGTAATCATTAGTATTGGAGATTTGATAGAGTGTCTTACTTAAGAGGGCGGTTTGTAAGGCATTGGTTTATGTTGGACTTGAAGACATCAAAGTTATAGTCAGGTGGGAAACAGGCAAACGGAAGAGAGTTCCACACTCGTGAAATTCTGAAAAAAGAAGCTCTGCTCATGGAATCTACGTTTGGATTTAGGCACAGATAAAGAGTAGGGAAAATTATTGAAAGTAGTTTCAGCCAGGCGGGTATTTCTCGTGAAAGATTGGCGAGGGGGGACGAGAGATTGGAGCTCAGACGAGAACTTGCCATGGAAATAACGATAAAACAAGGATAGGCTCGTAACGTCTCTTCTGTGGGAGAGAGGCTGCAGGGAAGAGAAAAGGGCATCCCCACTAAACTACGAAATTTATTTTGTACTCTGTCAAGGCAGGATAGGCTGTTTTTAACAGCTCCTGCCCAGATGTGGCAGCAGTACTCCATCCTTGAACGTACTTGACTTTTATACAGATACAGAATTGCATCAGTAGTGAGATATCTTCTGAAGCGGTAGAAGGATCCCACCATTTTCCCAGCGTCCTTGACAACAGACCTGATGTACGTGTTCCATTTCAGATCAGGGGTAAATGTCAAACCCAGAAGCTTGTCAAAACATGGAGCCTCCCCAAGACGAGAGCCATCCATTTCAATTGGTACCAGATGGGAATCAGAGAGTTGATGATGTAAAGATAGAAGCTTAGTTTTGGATGCATTAAAATTGCCCAGCACCCTCTTCCCCTACTGTACCACGTGCTCAAGATCAGAAGAGAGAGAATTAGAGAGAACTTTGTCATTTACAGCCTTTGATGTGTTGCCACAGATGGTCGTGTCATCAGCATAGACGTCAACGAATGATTTAAGTATGTGTTTTGGGAGATCATTGATGTAGATCAGGAAGAGAGTTGGGTCCAGGATGGACCTCTGAGGGACTCCAGCAATTATACTGTGGGCCTCTGATTTCTGCCTATCAATCATTGTTTTTCCTTTATTTTAATCCTATTTTGCAGGTTTACCTTTCTCATCCTAACCTTCTTTTTCTCTATTTATTTCTCCATTTCATTCGTTATTTAATTAAATTTGTTTTTTTAATTACTTGTTTAATTTCATTCATTTTATTTTTGCTCTTATACATTTTTTATCGTGTCTTTAGTATTTTTTTTACGTTTTGTTTAGGTTTTCTCCAAACATTTTTATTTTCTCGAACTTTCTCAATTTCATTCAATTTTTCCGAACATATTTGTTTGTATGTTTTCTCATTTATTTCAATTCTTTTTTTTTCGTTTACTTTTTGTGAGATAATGGAAAAGAGATTACGGAGGAAGAAAAAAGACGAGAGCAACAGAGGAAAGAGGAAATGAAAAAAATTGGAAGAAATTATGAATGTTAAAATCAATAAAGTAGAGGGAAAGAAAAAGGAGAGAAATTTTCTTATTGAAAACGATTCGATACTTATACATAATGAAATCATAGAACGATTCGACATTTATACATAGTGAAATCATAGAGCGATTCGACAATACATAATGAAATCATAGAACGAGTCGACAATTATACATAATGACATCATAGAAGGATTCGACAATTATACATAATGACACCATAGAAGGATTCGACAATTATACATAGTGAGACATAGAACGATTTTACAATATACATAATGAAATCATAGAACGATTCGACAATTATGCGTAGGGAAATTATGGAACGATTCAACAATTATACATAACTAGCAGGGCTACCCGGCGTTGCCCGGGACCGTATAAACAATGAAAAAACAAAAGCAGATATTGAACATATGTTTTATTCTTAGGGGAGAGGAATCTTTCATCTCTATGTATTATTTGTTTTATCTACCCTAGGACTGGTATTGTTCATGTTTTATCCCTAGCGTAGGTAATTTACAGCATGTATATGAAATTGTTTTACCTTAGGGAGAAGAGAACAGGTAATATACAACATAATGTGTCTATATTACATCCCTGGCAACGCCTAGAAACCAGCTAGAACATGTATTTCAGTCAATCTTTATTACATCCTGGGCTATGCCGGGAAACCAGCTAATCTCTATTTAGTGACTTGACCACCAAAATACCTCCCTAAGTGTGTCCTTTCTTTTGAACTTATTAGATATAGGTATCTAGAAATGTGTGTGAAATTTTGTTGAATGCATTGTTCACTATGATTTTCTTATTGTTCTACACAATATCAACTGTAGCGAAATAACACAGTAAACTTAGTGTAGTTTTAGAATAAAGAGCAAAGGAAAAAATTAGAATCATATTCTGTAATGTCAAATCTAAATTTGCTAGCGTGTACCAGTATTTGCCAGGTTGTGGAAATTTGGAATTTATAACATATGTAGTGGCCTTTTCCTAGATACCTATTGCTAAAAACTATACTTTCATTTTGTTAGAAAAATCTCTCTTCGGATGCCCTGCATCATCCAAAATACAAACAAATATTTTTATAATTGTTTCGGTACATTGCTACACAATGTGACATTTGTTGGCGTTTGTAAAAAAAATCATGAATGTGCTTATATTCCAAAAAAGAAAATATCAGTGCACAGTATTGAAAGTGTTTGAGATTCAAAAGTCTGTAACATTTCTACTAACTTCATAAGATGTCATGTGAGAAACTGAATTGAATATCAAGACATTATCTGAAGCGTTTTTATTTTGGTGTAACATATGTGTTTACAGTAAACCTTAACTTTTAATAAACAGCTTGGTATGCAATGACATAGGCTAGGAATCTTAGACAAAATATATATAAATTGGAAAAATGTGTGAACAAATGAAAAAAAAATGATCCGCTCCACTTGATGACATCAAGCACAGTAATATTTTAGTGAAGAAAATATGAAATTGATGTTCAGTGATTAGTTTGGATGAATGAGAAAATGTAATTGTTTGATGCATAAAAAATAACTCATTTGCTGTATTTGATATTAAGCAGCAAAAAAATAGTGATTTGAATATTAAGGAAAACATCAAATCAGATTATGTAAAAAAAAAGATGAAATTAGAAAATATATATTTTCTGTTTATGAGTTTTGCCAATCAAAATTTTGTGGCAGAAATTGGGTGATTACCATGCAATTTTATTTTGGTAAAATTCTTAAATTATTTCAATGTTTATTATAATTTCTTATTAGTGACTTGTTATCATCAAAATCCGCCCCAAAGAGTGTCCTTTCTTTTATTAGGTATCAGAATAGGTATCCAGATTTCTACTTCTATACAAATGTGATATTGTAGTACAGTAAATGTCAAATTGTTTTTCAAGTATTAGTTTGTAACGTTTGTACTGACTTCATCAGATGTCATGTAAGGAGCTGAATTCTATGTAAGAAGACTTTATCTGAAGTGTTTTTATTTTGGTATATCATGTGTGATTACACTGTAGTAATTGCGCTGAAAGCATGTTAATTACAAATGACAAAAGTTAAATCAATTTCTTATTCAGCTACACAATATAAACTAAAGGAAATCAAATTTGCAAAATAAAAGAAATATGTAGTTATGGGTTAGTTTGGAAGGAAATCAAATTTGCAAAATAAAAGAAATATGTAGTTATGGGTTAGTTTGGAGTTAGAATAAAAAGCCAACAAAACAGTTAGTTTGTATTGTGTAGATTGGTCATTTCTGATAGTATTGAGAGTCGTCAATGAAAATCTTAATTTCTGACAAAATACTGAATGTTTCTCGGATACCCATTCGTAAAAAGTACCTTTTTTGGAAAGAAAAACACTCCCCGGATCACCTTCACCACCTTAAAAAAAAAACAAAACTTTATTCTTCAAAAAATGTGCACATTGTTAGTGTAAAAAACAGATTCGCACCACTTGATGAAATCAAGCATAGTAATATTTTAGTAAAGAAAATATGAAATTGATTTTCAATAATTAGTTTGAATGAATATCAGAAAATGTAATTGTTTGATGCATAAGAAAGAACTCATCTGCTTAATTTGATATTAAGCAGCAAAATATTTCAAAACATAAAAATGTGAAACATAACATGAATACTCTCCGTTGTCACTTGAAAACATTGATCTTGGTAGGAAGTTTATTAGATACTGAAATTGTGGTCTTGGTATGGTGTGCTTAATATTATTGTATGCAAAATTTAAAAACACAAAAGAGGGTACAATCAATATTGAAAAAGTAACATCTGTCACAGAAAATAGTAATTTATAAATATCAAAAGAAATATTATTCTGTACTTAAAATGTTAAACTTACTGTTAACAATAATTTAAAATGGTGATCAGGATGAGTCCAACAACTTAGTCCTTGAGCTTTCTTATTGGTCATAGTAAAAAGAAATTGTAGTCTTTCAAGTTTGTTGGTCGCATTGGGATTCTTGGAATGTATCAACAGATTCCTGCATATGAATTTTTGTTAATTCCACACAATACAAAATATATATACAAAACAAAGTAAAGCAGAGTATAGGGTTAGTTGTGTCCTCTAATTATCAACCAAGTATATGTATTGATAAAAAGATAAAAGCAATGGAAATGTTTATTACAATGTATCAATATTAAATTTTTATCATGAACAACAAATCGAAATAATGATAGATATTTTGTGCTTATACGAAACTGGAATCAAGGATTGTCACCTGTGATTTTATATATGTCAATAGTGCATGCCACTACAAATGATATTAGCCAAATTAAGTTTTGTTTATTTCACCCAATATAAAATATATACACAAAATGCAGTAAACAAAGTTTAGGTTTAGTTAATGATAAGTTTAGGTTCGAGAAATAAGCAAAGAAAAGAAAAAAGATACATTTGTTTATAGTGTGTAAATTGTAAGTTTGTAAATATTTAAAACTATTCACACTGGTATGTGGAAATTCTAGATACCTATTGTTATAAAGTTCCAATTCATGTTTGATATATCACTCTACATGTTCCCTGTTGCACCCCAAAGATGTAAATGATTATCGAGAAAGTGAAATGAAACAGTATTTGAAATAAAATAGAAACAAATGCTGATGTTTACTATATAAAATACTGTGTTCAATGGAATTGAGCCTTATACAATATTGGTGGAATAAAAAAATCCATTTTTTTAATTCAATTTAAGAAATGAGCAAAAATTTGATATTTAAAATATTTGGCATGAAGAAAAAGAAATATAAGATAAAAGGTGATAAAGCAGTAAGAATCATGTGCTGAATTCAATTAAAAACAAATATGATTGTCAAAGAAATATCATGAAAATTTTGTAAGTGAAAAAATTTTTTTTTTTATATATTTGGTTTCGAAGTATTAAGAAACATGTACAACTTCATTTTAAAGACAAAACGAAAACTGTACTAATGATAATGACAATGGTGAAAGGAAATTGGAAAAAAATATATCAGAGGTAAAATGTTGGTCACATATACGTATGTGTGGTATGCATGAAACACGTGTAGAAAATTATATTTTCTGATGCTGAAAGTAAGAAGAGAAACATTGTTAAAAAATGATCTAAAAGGCAATCGTAAAATCCTCATTTTTGTTTGGGATATGTTGTTTGTTTCAATTGAGAAAGGAAACTTTAATTTATACAATTCGATGTTATAGATCACAAGTTTTATTACAATAAACATTGTGTTCTTTAATTATCAACCAAGTATATTTATTGATAAAAAGAGAAAAGTAATGGAAATGTTTATTATAATTTATCAATATTAAATTGTTATCATGAAAAACCAATGGAAAGCGTGAATGTTATTTGGTGTTTTTGAAAAACAGCTACCAATGATTGTAACCAGTGATTTTTGTGTATGCTAACAGTGCAAATGTGGTGGTGAAATGAATTTATGTTTATTCTTCACAATATAAAATATATACACAAAACTAAAACATAGTTTACGGTTAGTTAATGATAAGTTTAGGTTAGAGAATTAAGCAAAATTATAGATACCTATTGTTATAAAGCACCAATTCATGTTTGGTATATCAATCTACATGTTCCTTGTTGAAGGAAATTGGCAAAAAATTGTTAGTCAAATGTTGATCAAATATTATAAGTTTGTGTGATATGCATGAAACGTGTAGAATATGATCTGCTCTCATGCTGAAAGCAAGTAGAGAAACATTGTGAAAAAATGATGTTAAGCTAAGCTAAGCAAACGACCAGTGAATGGAAATGTTTATTATAATGTATCAAGATGAACATATTATCATGAAAAAGCAAATCGAAATAGTGATAGTTATTTGGTGCTTATACGAAACAGGTATCAAGTATTGTCACCAGTGATTTTATTGATCTTAACAGTGCATGTCACTAAAAATAATGATGGTAGCGAAATTAAGTTTTGTTAATTCTACCCAATATAAAATATATACGCAAAACAAAGTAAACAAACTTACAGGTTAGTTAATGATGAGTTTAGGTTCGAGAAATAAGCAAAGGAAAAGAAAAAAAAGGTACATGTGTTTATATTGTGTAAAATGTTAGTCTGTAAATATTTCAAACTATCAACACTGGTATGTGTAAATCCTAGATACCTATTGTCATAAAGTACCACTTCTTGTTTGATATATCACTCTACATGTTCCCTGCACCATCCCAGATAGGTAAATGAGTGTCCACAAAATGAAATAAAACATAGTACTGGAAATAAAATAAAATAAGAATATGTCTGAAAAGAAATAAATGCTGTTTACTATACAAAAAGTTGTTTTCAAGTGTCAGATGGAATTGAATCTTATACAATGTTGGTGGATTATGAAATTGCATGAATGAAATAACATTGGAGAAATAAGAAAAAAGTTTATATATACAATATTTACAAATATAAGATAAAAGGTGAAGAAGGGCCAAGTTTAATTTTTAGAATTGGATGTTATAGATCACAAGTTTTATTACAATAAACATTGTGTTCTCTAATTATCAACCAAGTATATTTATTGATAAAAAAAGAAAAGTAATGGACATGTTTATTATAATTTATCAATATTAAATTGTTATCATGAAAAACCAATGGAAAGCGTGTTGGTTATTTGGTGTTCATAAGAAAAAACATCATGGGTTGTCACCAGTGATTTTATGTATGCTAACATTTCGCTGCAAATGTGGTAGCGAAATGTCTTTTTGGTTATTCTACACAAAATAAAATATATACACAAAACAAAGTAAAAGAAATGTCAGGGTTAGTTAATGATAAGCTTAGTACCAAGAAATAAGTACAGAAAAAGGAAAAGAAAGATACATTTGTTGATATTGTGTCGATTGGTGAATTTGTTGGTTTATTTTGTTTTATGACATATCAACACTATATCAGGTTATTTCATGCCAAATCTAGTGACATTTTTTTTTCCTAGAATATATTTGTTTATTTAATGTTGGTTTCTATTTAACTCATAATTGGGACCTAACAGGTACTACCACTCCAGATCAGAGTGGACCTGGTAGCAATAGCAATTAAATAGTGGCTTCACACTTCACAAAGCCCCACGTTTGGATACAGTTTATGGTCATATCCAGGACCTGGTGAATTTGTAAATAATTGAAACGATCAACACTGGCGAGTTAGAATTCTGCATACCTATTGTTATAAAGTACCAATTTATGTTTTACATATCACTCCACAACGTTGCTGCAGAATCCAGACAGTTGAAAGAGTCTCCAGAAACTGAAAAACTATTTAGTACTCTTAAATAAAATAACATGCATAAAGAAATCCTAATATAAGACCATAGATGAAAAAGCAATAAAAATTTTGTGTGGAATCAAGTGAAAACAGTTTCTTTGTCAAAGAAATTGCATGAAGATTCTCAGAGACTTTTCCTTCCTCGTTCCCTTCCCTTTTGGTGGAAGGAAACTTTCACAGTGGCTCAGAAGGTGGGCTGAGCACACTTCCTACAAAGGTGGGATGGGTAAATTTCTTTTTCATTTGGTTGCCTGGAGGACAGGCTTAGCCCCCCCCCCAAAAAAAGGTTGGAGCCGGGGAACTTCTCCTCCCAGAAGGGGGAGGGGGGCCCGGGAAGGCTTCTCTTCCCATATTTTTTGTTTTGTGTAAGGTTGATCTCTTTCCGAAGGGAGTAAGAGGATATCCCTCTCTTAGGAGGAGAGCGAAGGCTCCCTGGGCCTCCCATCCTCCTTCTGAGAGAAGTTCCCCGGCTTCCACATTCATTGCTCAGCCCGCCCTCCAGGCAATCAGAGTCTGATTGTCTGCTGTATATAAAAAGGCGATTTTAGCTTGTCAGGCTGTATGCTCTGCGTTGACCATTTTTCTTCCATCTGTTGACCTTCCCTCCCTGCTACGCAGATTAGGGAAGGGCTGAAGGGGTGATTTGCTTTTATTTTTTACCCCTCGGTATAGGGAGGTGACTGATCATCCAACCAACTAAGGGGATGGGGCAGGAAGTCTACCCTCTCCTGCCTTAGGTAGGGAGTATTTTTTCTTTTTAAGTTTGCCCGGAGGGGAGATGGGCAACCTCCCTGCACTTGGGGACGGGGGGTCATGACCTTATTCGCACGGAGGAAATAGGGGTCTGAAGTAAACTTGAGTGTAGTGTAAACCTGTTTATTAGACCAGCTTGCTATAGCTCTCTTTATCTTTTTAAGTTTTGCCATCTGATGATGTGTATAAAAAGGCTCTTTTAGTTTCCCAGGGTGTATACCCTCCGTTGACCATTTATGTTTAAGAGTTTTCCTTGCCCCTTCTCTGCTCCAGAATGGGAAGGGAGCTCTTTCCAACTGTATCGGGTGGGGCGGCTTTCTTTTATGGTTATGTGGGGAGCCTTACCATGTTTGTGTGATATGCATGAAACATGTGTAGAATTTGATCTGCTCTCATGCTGAAAGCAAGTAGAGAAACATTGTGAAAAAATGATGTAAACCTAAGCTAAGCAAACGACCAGTCAATGGAAATGTTTATTATAATGTATCAACAATAACACATTATCATAGTTATTTGGTGCTTATACGAAACAGGTATCAGGGATTGTCACCAGTGATTTTATTTATGTAAACAGTGAATGTCACTACAAATAATGATGGTAGCGAAATTAAGTTTTGTTTATTCTACCTAATATAAAGTATATACACAAAACAAAGTAAACATCTGCTGAATTTGATATTAAGCAGCAAAATATTTCAAAGCATAAAAATGTGAAACATAACATGAATACTTTCCGTTGTCACTTGAAAACATTGGTCTTGGTAGGCAGTTTATTAGATGCTGAAATAGTGGTCTTGGTATGGTGTGCTTAATATTATTGTATGCAAAATTTAAAAACACAAAAGAGGGTACAATCAATATTGAAAAAGTAACATCTGTCACAGAAAATAGTAATTTATAAATATCAAAAGAAATATTATTCTGTACTTAAAATGTTAAAATTACTGTTAACAATAATTTAAAATGGTGATCAGGATGAGTCCAACAACTTAGTCCTTGAGCTTTCTTATTGGTCATAGTAAAAATAAATTGTAGTCTTTCAAGTTTGTTGGTCGCATTGGGATTCTTGGAATGTATCAACAGATTCCTGCATATGAATCTTTGTTAATTTCACACAATACAAAATATATATACAAAACAAAGTAAAGCATAGTATAGGGTTAGTTAAGTCCTCTAATTATCAACCAACTATTGCTAAAAAGAGAAAAACACTGGAAATGTTTCTTATAATGTATCAATATTGAATTGTTCTCATGAAACACAAATCGAAATAGTGATAGTTATTTGGCGCTTATAAGAAACAGGTATCAGGGATTTTGGTGTATCAGATGTTTTTACAGTGAACTTTACTTTCAAGAAACAAATTGGTAGGCAATGACATAGGCTAAGAATCTTAGACAAAATATATTCAAATGAAAAAAAATGTTGAACACTTATAACTTTGTATGGACTCTCAAAAACATTTGTAAAAAATGTGTAAACAAATGAAAAAAAAATGATCCGCTCCACTTGATGACATCAAGCACAGTAATATTTTAGTGAAGAAAATATGAAATTGATGTTCAGTGATTAGTTTGGATGAATGAGAAAATGTAATTGTTTGATGCATAAAAAATAACTCATTTGCTGTATTTGATATTAAGCAGCAAAATATAGTGATTTGAATATTTAGGAAAACAAATCAAACTAGATTATGTAAAAAAAACAAATCAAACCAGATTATGTAAAAAAAAAAAGATGAAATTAGAAAATATATATTTTCTGCTTATGAGTTTTGCCAATCAAAATTTTGTGGCAGAAATTGGGTGATTACCAAGTAATTTTATTTTGGCAAAATTCTTAAATTATTTCAATGTTTATTATAATTTCTAATTAGTGACTTGTTATCATCAAAATCCGCCCCAAAGAGTGTCCTTTCTTTTATTAGGTATCAGAATAGGTATCCAGATTTCTACTTCTATACAAATGTGATATTGTAGTACAGTAAATGTCAAATTGTTTTTCAAGTATTAGTTTGTAACGTTTGTACTGACTTCATCAGATGTCATGTAAGGAACTGAAATCTATTTAAGACGTTATCTGAAGTGTTTTCATTTTGGTAGATCATGTGTGATTACACTGTAGTAATTGCGCTGATAGCATGTTAACTACAAATGACAAAAGTGAAATCAATTTCTGATTCAGCTACACAATATAAACTAAAGGAAATCAAATTTGCAAAATAAAAGAAAAATGTAGTTATGGGTTAGTTTGGAGTTAGAATAAAAAGCCAACAAAACAGTTAGTTTGTATTGTGTGGATTGTTTAATTAACTTTGTTCATTTCTGATAGTATTGAGAGTGGTCAATGAAGACCTTAATTTCTGACAAAATACTATAATTTTCTTGGATACCCATTCGTAAAAAGTACCTTTTTTGTGAAAAAAAGAACACTCCCCAGATCACCTTCACCACCTAAAACACAAAAACAAAAATATCTTTATTCTTCAAATATTGTGCACATTGTTAATGTAAAAAACAGATCCGCACCACTTGGTGAAATCAAGAACAGTAATATTTATTAAAGAAAATATATAATTGATTTTCAGTAATTAGTTTGAATGAATATCAGAAAATGTAATTGTTTGATGCATAAGAAAGAACTGACTGTTTCTAATTTCGTTTCCTTTTAATTTCATTTTTGTCCAATCCAATCTGAAGGAGGCGGGTGGTATACCCTGCGTTGTACAGTTATTTTTAAGACTCTCTCCAACATGTATGTAACGCAAAGGGTTTTTCCATGGCGCATTTCGCATTCTTTTCCTTCTGGGAAAAGTTTCGTAATCATGTCTGAATGATAAGTCAGAATTGTTAATGTTGGCTCAGTGTTTTATTCTTATAATCTGTTGAACAAAGAATCAATCAGACTGTCTGTGTGTGTCGGTGTATATGAGAAGTTTATTTTAGATCCCCAGGGGTTAGACCGTGTGTGGACCATGTATTTTTAAGAATTTTCCTTTCTCGTTCCCTTCCCATCTTGGGGAAGGAAACTTTTTTTTATGGTGGCTCAGAAGGTTTGCTGAGCACTCTTCCCACAAAGGTGGGATGGGTAAATTTTTTTTTATTTGGTTGACTAGAGGGCGGGCTGAGCACTCCCAAAAAGGTAGGAGGGCTTAGCCCGCCCTCAAGGCAAATAGTCTGACTGTCTGCCTTATATAAAAAGGCGATTCTAGCTGGTCAGGAGGTATGACCTGCGTTGACTATTTTTCCTCCACCTGTTGACCTTCCCTCCCTGTAAGAGGGAGCCGTGCTACGCAGATTAGGGAAGGGCAGAAGGGGTGATTTGGTTTTTTTTACCCCTCGCTATAGGGAGGTGGCAGTCATCCAACCAAAGAAGGGGATCAAGCAGGGAGCATTCTCTCTCCTGCATTAGGGAGGGGGTTCTTTTCTTTTTAAGTGTGCCCGTTTTAATAATAAACACATTTTATTATTTTAAATATTAATATTTATTTTTAATAATAAACACATTTTATTTTAATATTAATATCTATTTTTAATAATAAACACATTTTATTATTTTAAATATAAATATTTATTTTTAATAATAAACACATTTAATTTTAAATATTAATATTTATTTATAATAATAAACACATTTTATTCTACTTTAAATATTAATATTTATTTTTAATAATAAAAACATTTTTATTTGAATATTAATATTTATTTTTAATAATAAACACATTTTTATTTTAATATTAATATTTATTTTTAATAATGAACACATTTTATAATTTTAAATACTATTATTTATTTTTAATAATAAACACATTTTATTTTATTTTTAATATTAATATTTATTTTTAATAATAAACACCTTTTATTATTTTAAATGTTAATATTTATTTTTACTAATAAACACTTATTATTTTATTTTAAATATTAATATTTATTTTTACTAATAAACACATGTTATTTTATTTTAAATATTAATATTTATTTTTAATAATAAACACATTTTATTATTTAAAATATTAATATATATTTTAATAATAAACACATTTTATTATTTTAAATATTAATATATATTTTTAATAATAAACCCATTTTATTATTTTAAATATTAATATATATTTTACTAATCAACATATTTTATTATTTTAAATATTAATATTTATTTTTAATAATAAACATTTTATAATTTTAAATAATAATATTTATATTCATTAATAAGCACATTTTATTTTATATTAAATATTAATATTTATTTTTATTAATGAACACATATTATTATTTTAAATATTAATAATTATTTTTAATAATAAACACATGTATTTTATTTCAATATGCATAAACATTAACGTTGTAATGTAAAAAGAAAATGCTATTAAAAATTATAAAAAAAGGTAAAAAAAAACAATTCCGAAAACATGGAAACAAAATATTTGTACCCAAAAAGTATTAGCATATGAGTTAAATAAATAACTGTTGCCAGAAGTATTTGTAATAAAGTGTATTGTAAAATTCCAAAAATATTAGCATATGAAATAAATAAATAAATGTTATTAAGTTCTATAAATAAAAAGAAAGCAGTCAATATAACTCCTCGAAAAATGTAAGTCAAGCCCTAATTTTTTTTTCAAATAAAGGAGCAAGGATCAAGGTTCCATAAAAAAAAGAAAAAACAAATAACGTGGTTTAAAAAAAAGGTTTTAAACTTCATTAGTTATTTACTATCGGGTTACGAAATTAAGTATTTACTTTTTAATAGACACTTAAAAATTGGGATGGGGGGGTCGTGAATTAAAAAAAAACGAATGTCTAAAATATTATATTCGATTTATTGGAAAGAACATAAAATTTCACATTGACCCTTAAAATCTCGTAAAAATAGAATCAATAGAAAAATTTTGATAGATTTTAAAAATTAAAAAATTGAAAAATATTGAGTTTTAAAATTGAAAAATATTGAGTTCGGAAAATTCATTACTGTTTAATAAAAATATTTGGGTTTGTATTACTGTACACATAGATTCAAAAAAGTTGTCAAAAGACAAATATATAACAAATAAATGTTATCAAAGGCAAGATAAGTTACTTTTCTATCAAACTGGATATATTTTTTGTGTTTTTATTCAATGTAACATATTTATTCAGCTCGAAAAACATACAGTGTTTACCGATGTATTCGAAAAATCAAGATAGCGTCTCACACCCTCTTTAACACCGTAATTTTAATATGTTTAATATTAATATTTATTTAATAAACACATAGTTTAATTTTTATATTTTTAATAATAATAATGTGAAAGCCTTTAAACTGTCGAATATGATTTTTAGTATACTGTAATTTTCGTGTACATAAGCGTCCTCACACTGATACCCACCCCTCCCCCTTCAAGGTTTACAGAGTTATAAAGTAAAGACAAAATGGCTAAAGTTTTGTCATATAAAAAGAAAATGCTAATAAAAAGTATATAATAAAGTTTTAAAAAAAATTTCGAAAACATGGAAACAAAATATTTTTACAAAAAAATAGTGGCCGAAACGTCGTGAAAAAAAAACAATAAAAGATAAAAAAAACAACTAATAAAGATGAGAATAATAGTCCGAAATAAAAATAAATTACTATTCGCATTATTGTTTGCTCATGTGAGTGAAAAAGTAAAGCTATTCAGCGATATAGAAATTTAATTGACTTACTGACAAAGTAATGTTCAAACGAAGGTCAATTTTTATATAGTTTTAAAAGTAAAATCAAAAACACACCGACTGGTTTTAAAGAGGGTGATAGAGAAAGTGTGTGTGAGAGAGAGAGAGAGAGAGGGGGAAGAGAAAGCGGTGTATAGTGTATAGTGAAGTTAGTTCCTTTTCGAATAATAAATTTTTTTTATTAATGAAAAATCGAATCAGCACAAAAATTAAGTGTTCCCATAGTAACCAAAAGCGGTGTATAGTGAAGTTAGTTCCTTTTAGATTCGCCATTAGTGGACGTTGACGTCACGTCACGTGACATGACTAAGCGTTTTTAAACGAATAGAAAAATAGAAAGAGGGTGATAGAGAAAGTGAGAGAGAGAGAGTAAGTGTGAGAGAGAGACGGTGTTGGTTTTACTCCTCCCCCCTTCCAGCTTAAGAGGTATGAGGTCACGTGGTAATATACAAAATGGCTAATTATTTTATTACATAAATATTATGATATTTTTATTATCGTCTAATATTTTGAAAGCTGAATTTTTTTATTCCTGTACATTTTTTCCTGACATTTTTCGTTAAAACTCTTGTATAAATAATATTTTTAACCAGCTAATCACGATGGAAACATTGTCATAAAGTTTAATAATTTTTGCAAAGTATCGGAGAAAGAACTTGTTATTTACAATTGTTCGCCATTAGTGGACGTTGACGTCACGTCACGTGACATGACTAAGCGTTTTTTTTTTACGTATGAATTACATTGGATCATTCAAGAATTACGTAATAAAAAGCATTACAATGACAGGTTTTTTTGGGCCCCTCTTGGAGATAACTGATACGTTTACCCCCTTCTCCTCGTCCGTTTGACGTAAAATTTCGATATTTGTCATCCGGGATATGGGGCTTCGATATTTATCAAGTCTGGTTGTGTCTTTCAAATGTTTTAGCGTTACATACAAACATACAAACTCACAGACTTTGAGATTTATATATATAGAAGATGAAATCATAGAATGATTCGACAATTATACATAGTGAAATCACAGAACAATTCGACAATTATGCATTGTGACATCATAGAACAATTCGACAGTTATACATAATGAAATTATGGAACGATTCGACAATTATAAATAGTAAAATTATAGAACGATTCGACACTTATGCATAACGAAGGCAAAGTACGATTCGACAATTATACATAGGGAAATCATAGAACGGTTCGACAATTATACATAGTGACATCATAGAACTATTCGACAAGTATACATTGTAAAATAATATAAAGATTCGACAATAATACATAGTTAAATCATACAACGAGTCGACCATTATACATAATTAAATCATAGAACGATTCAACAATTACACATAAAAAATCAAAGAACGATTCGATAATTATACATAGTGAAACCAGAGAACAATTCAACAATTATATATAGTGAAATCATAGAAAGATGCGACAATTATACATAGTTAAATCATACAACGAGCCAGCAATTATACATAGTGGAATCATAAAAACAATTCAGCAATTATACATAGTGATATCATAGAACGATTCGACAATACATAATGAAATCATAGAAGGATTCCCATTATACACAGTGAAATTATCGAACAATTCCACAATTATACATGTGAAATCATAGAAACATTGGACAATTATACATATTGAAATCATAGAACGATTCGACAGTTATACATAATAAAATCATATACGATTCGACGATTATGAATAGTAAAATTATAGAACAATTCGCAATTATAAATAGCGACATCATAGTACCATTCGACAATTATACATAGTTAAATCATACAACGAGTCGACAATTATACATAATGAAATCATAGAACGATTCGACAATTATACATAGTAAAATCATAGACCAATTCGGCAATTATGAATAGTGACATCATAGAACAATTCGACAGTTATACATATTGAAATAATAGAACGAGTCGACAATTATAAATAATGAAATCATAGAACCGTTCGACAATTATAAATAGTGAAATCATAGAAAGATTCGACAATTATAAATAGTGAAATAATAAAACGATTCGAACCTTATACATAGTGACATCATAGAACAGTTCGATAGTTATACATATTTAAATCATAGAATGATTCGACAGCCATACATATTGAAGTCATAGTATGATTCGACAATTATAAATAATGAAATCATACAACAATTCGACACTTTTACATAATGGAATCATAGAACGATTCAACAATTATACATAGTGAAATAATAGAGCGATTCGATAATTATACATAGTAAAATCATAAAACGATTCGACAATTATAAATAGTGAAATCATAAAACGATTAGACAATTATACATAGTAAAATCATAAATCGATTCGATAATTATACATAGTTAACTAATAAAACGATTCGACAATTATAAATAGTGAAATCATAAAACGATTAGATAATTATATATAGTAAAATCATAAAACGATTCGACAATTATACATAGTTAAATCATAGAACGATTCGACAATTATAAATAGTTAAATCATAAAACGATTCGACAATTATAAATAGTTAAATCATAAAACGATTCGACAATTATAAATAGTTAAATCATAGAACGATTCGACAATTATAAATAGTTAAATCATAGAACGATTGGACAATTATACATAGTGAAATCATAAAACGAATCGACAATTATAAATAGTTAAATAATAGAACGATTGGACAATTATAAATAGTTAAATCATAGAACGATTCGACAATTATAAATAGTTAAATCATAGAACGATTGGACAATTATACATAGTGAAATCATAAAACGATTCGACAATTATACATAATGAAATCATACAACGATTCGACAATTATAAATAGTTAAATCATAGAACGATTGGAGAATTATACATAGTGAAATCATAAAACGATTCGACAATCATACATAGTTAAATCATAGAACGATTCGACAATTATAAATAGTTAAATCATAAAAAGATTCGACAATTATACATAATGAAATCATAAAACGATTCGACAATTATAAATAGTAAAATCAAAGAACGATTGGACAATTATACATAGTTAAATCATAGAACGATTCGACAATTATAAATAGTTAAATCATAAAACGATTCGACAATTATACATAATGAAATCATACAACGATTCGACAATTATAAATAGTAAAATCATAGAACGATTGGACAATTATACATAGTTAAATCATAAAACGATTCGACAATTATAAATAGTTAAATCATAAAACGATTCGACAATCATACATAATGAAATCATACAACGATTCGACAATTATAAATAGTTAAATCATAGAACGAATCGACAATTATACATAGTTAAATCATAGAACGATTACACGATTATAAATAGTTAAATCATAAAACGATTCGACAATTATACATAGTGAAATCATAAAACGATTCGTCATTAATAAATAGTTAAATAATAAAACGATTCGACAATTATACATAGTTAAATCATAAAACGATTCAACAATTATACATAGTAAAATCAGAAAACGATTCGACAATTATAAATAGTTAAATCATAAAACGATTCGACAATTATACATTATGAAATCATAGAACGATTGGACAATTATACATTGTTAAATCATAGAACGATTGGACAATTATACATAGTTAAATCATATAACGATTGGACAATTATACATAGTTTAATCATAAAACGATTAGACAATTATACATAGTAAAATCATGAAACGAGTCGACAATTATAAATAGTGAAATAATAAAACGATTAGACAATTATACATAGTAAAATCATGAATCGATTCAATAATTATACATAGTTAACTCATAAAACGATTCGACAATTATAAATAGTGAAATCATAAAACGATTAGACAATTATACATAGTAAAATCATAAAACGATTCGACAATTATACATAGTTAAATCATAGAACGATTGGACAATTATACATAGTTAAATCATAGAATGATTCGACAATTATACATAGTTAAATCATAAAACGATTCGACAATTATACATAATGACATCATAGAACGATTAAACAATTATAAATAGTTAAATCATAGAACGATTGGACAATATTACATAGTTAAATCATACAACGATTGGACAATTATACATAGTTAAATCATAGAACGATTGGACAATTATACATAGTTAAATCATAAAACGATTCGACAATTATACATAGTGAAATTATAAAACGATTCGACAATTATACATAGTAAAATCATAAAACGATTCGACAATTATACATAGTTAAATCATAGAACGATTCGACAATTATACATAGTTAAATCATAAAACGATTGGACAATTATACATAGTTTAATCATAAAACGATTAGACAATTATACATAGTAAAATCATGAAACGAGTCGACAATTATAAATAGTGAAATCATAAAACGATTAGACAATTATACATAGTGAAATCATAGAACGATTCGACAATTATACATAGTAAAATAATAAAACGAATCGACAATTATAAATAGTGAAATCATAAAACGATTAGACAATTATACATAGTGAAATCATAAAACGATTAGACAATTATATACAGTGAAATCATAAAACGATTAGACAATTAGACATAGTAAAATCATAAAACGATTGGACAATTATACATAGTTAAATCATAGAACGAT
This sequence comes from Euprymna scolopes, assembly GCF_053919585.1. NCBI lineage: Eukaryota > Metazoa > Mollusca > Cephalopoda > Sepiida > Sepiolidae > Euprymna > Euprymna scolopes. Next base: position 8,053,539 of record NC_136497.1, read on the forward strand.
TGGACAATTATACATAGTTAAATCATAGAACGATTAGACAATTATACATAGTTACATCATAAACCGATTCGACAATTATACATAGTTTAATCATAAAACGATTCGACAATTATACATAGTGAAATCATAAAACGATTCGACAATTATAAATAACTAAATCATAAAACGATTCGACAATTATACATAGTTAAATCATAAAACGATTCGACAATTATACATAGTTAAATCATAGAACGATTCGACAATTATACATAGTGAAATCATAGAACGATTGGACAATTATACATAGTTTAATCATAAAACGATTAGAAAATTATGCATAGTAAAATCATAAAACGAGTCGACAATTATAAATAGTGAAATCATAAAACGATTAGACAATTATACATAGTAAAATCATGAATCGATTCGATAATTATACATAGTTAACTCATAAAACGATTCGACAATTATAAATAGTGAAATCATAAAACGATTCGACAATTATACATAGTGAAATCATAAAACGATTAGACAATTATACATAGTGAAATCATAAAACGATTCGACAATTATACATAGTTAAATCATAGAACGATTGGACAATTATACATAGTTAAATCATAGAACGATTAGACAATTATACATAGGTAAATCATAAAACGATTGGACAATTATACAGAGTTTAATCATAGAACGATTAGACAATTATAAATAGTTAAATAATGCAACGATTCGACAATTATAAATAGTTAAATCATAGAACGATTCGACAATTATACATAGTGAAATCATAAAACGATTAGACAATTATACATAGTGAAATCATAAAACGATTCGACAATTATACATAGTTAAATCATAGAACGATTGGACAATTATACATAGTTAAATAATAGAACGATTAGACAATTATACATAGTTTAATCATAAAACGATTCGACAATTATACATAGTTAAATCATAGAACGATTAGACAATTATACATAGTAAAATCATAAAACGATTCGACAATTATACATAGTTAAGTCATACAACGATTAGACAATTATACATAGTTAAATCATAAAACGATTCGACAATTATACATAGTTTAATCATAGAACGATTGGACAATTATACATAGTGAAATCATAGAACGATTGGACAATTATACATAGTGAAATTATAGAACGATTGGACAATTATACATAGTGAAATTATAAAACGATTCGACAATTATACATAGTTAAATGATAGAACGATTCGACAATTATACATAGTTAAGTCATACAACGATTAGACAATTATACATAGTTCAATCATAGAACGATTGGACAATTATACATAGTTAAATCATAGAACGATTGGACAATTATACATAGTGAAATCATAGAACGATTGGACAATTATACATAGTCAAATCATAGAACGATTGGACAATTATACATAGTTAAATCATAAAACGATTCGACAATTATACATAGTGAAATCATAAAACGATTCGACAATTATACATAGTTAAATCATTAAACGATTCGACAATTATACATAGTGAAATCATAAAACGATTCGACAATTATACATAGTTAAATCATAGAACGATTCGACAATTATACATAGTGAAATTATAAATCGATTAGACCATAATACATAGTGAAATCATAAAACGATTGGACAATTATACATAGTTAAATCATAGAACGATTGGACAATTATACATAGTTTAATCATAGAACGATTCGACAATTATACATAGTGAAATCATAGAACGATTGGACAATTATACATAGTTAAATCATAAAACGATTCGACAATTATACATAGTGAAATCATTAAACGATGCGACAATTATACATAGTTAAATCATAGAACGATTCGACAATTATACATAGTGAAATTATAAATCGATTAGACAATTATACATAGTGAAATCATAAAACGATTCGACAATTATACATAGTTAAATCATAGAACGATTGGACAATTATGCATAGTGAAATCATAAAACGATTCGACAATTATACATAGTGAAATCATAAAACGATTAGACAATTATACATTGTTAAATCATAAAACGATTCGACAATTATACATAGTTAAATCATTGAACGATTGGACAATTATACATAGTGAAATCATAGAACGATTGGACAATTATACATAGTTAATCATACAACGAGTCGACAATTGTACATAGTGAAATCATACAACGAGTCGACAATTATACATAGTGAAATCATACAACGAGTCGACAATTATACATAGTTAAATCATACAACGAGTCGACAATTATACATAATGAAGTCATATAACGATGGGACAATTATACATAGTGAAATCATAGAACGATTTGACAATTATACATAAAAAACCAAAGAACGATTAGACAATTATACATAGTTAAATCATACAACGATTCGACAATTATACATAGTTAAATCATACAACGAGTCGACAATTATACATAGTTAAATCATACAACGAGTCGACAATTATACATAATGAAGTCATATAACGATTGGACAATTATATAATAGTGAACTCATATAACGATTGGACAATAGTACATAGTGAAATCATAGAACGATTGGACAATTATACATAGTAAAATCATAGAACGATTGGACAATTATACATAGTGAAATCATACAACGAGTCGACAATTATACATAGTGAAATCATACAACGAGTCGACAATTATACATAGTTAAATCATACAACGAGTCGACAATTATACATAATGAAGTCATATAACGATAGGACAATTATACATAGTGAAATCATAGAACGATTGGACAATTATACATAAAAAACCAAAGAACGATTAGACAATTATACATAGTTAAATCATACAACGATTCGACAATTATACATAGTTAAATCATACAACGAGTCGACAATTATACATAGTTAAATCATACAACGAGTCGACAATTTACATAATGAAGTCATATAACGATTGGACAATTATACATAGTGAAATCATATAACGATTGGACAATTATACATAAAAAACCAAAGAACGATTAGACAATTATACATAGTTAAATCATACAACGAGTCGACAATTATACATAATGAAGTCATATAACGATTGGACAATTATACATAGTGAAATCATATAACGATTGGACAATTATACATAAAAAACCAAAGAACGATTAGACAATTATACATAGTTAAATCATACAACGATTCGACAATTATACATAGTTAAATCATACAACGAGTCGACAATTATACATAGTTAAATCATACAACGAGTCGACAATTATACATAGTGAAATCATAGAACGATTCGACAATTATACATAGTGAAATCATATAACGATTCGACAATTATACATAGTTAAATCATACAACGAGTCGACAATTATACATAGTTAAATCATACAACGAGTCGACAATTATACATAATGAAGTCATATAACGATTAGACAATTATACATAGTGAAATCATAGAACGATTTGACAATTATACATAGTGACATTGAAAAAAAAAACACGGACTTAAAGCTTAAGCGGCAAGAGAAAGTAGATACAAAGGAAAGCGAAAATTAATTAACAGAATGAGAGAGAAGGATTAAATAATTAATAACATCACAATTGAAGAAAAGGAAGTATATTATCAAAATAAGAATATGAAAAGACATACACCTTGGTTTCTATTTATTTTACTTATAAAAAGTTATTCGTTCCTATTTTTAAAAATCTGCTTTATAGCAGCTTATTGCCTATTTTTTTTTGTATATTTCATTTTTTTGTTCTTTTCTTCGTTTCATCTCTCCTTACTTGCTTATTTTTTTATCCTTATTTTGACCTTCGTTTTTTTTTTATATTTCATGTTTTAATCTGTTTTTTCTTGTTTTCTGCATTTTACCTTCGTAGCATAATATTCACTATATTTATTTCTCCCTTCTTTTTATTCTTTTTGCTTTTTATTCTATACGTTCTGTTTTACTTTCTAGTTTGTACATGCATTTCTCCTGTTGATTCCTCTCACGTTTATTATATACTTCTTGCATTTTTATAGGATTGTATAGACGCTTTAGCTATATCACAGTTATAACACTTATAATTACCGAAGTGTGCTCTATTAGTTGTTATGAAGGGTTTCAATTAACGATAATAGCAGCTGAAGGTGTCACGTAATACAGTTACCAATCGGCAAACGGTTGCATAACATTCTTTAAACACTTAATCCTGGTATTAAAACACAACAGTGTTTAAAGACTTCCCAGCGTTTGAGCTTTTACCGAGAGCCGATCATTTTTGCGACCACCAAATCATTTATTCTCTGTGCTGTAAAAACAAGTGGAACAAGGGAAGTTTTTGTTAAATTTGAAGATGAGAATCGATTATTCGCATTATTTAGATAATTCGAACTACTGTTCATTCCTTCAGTGACATATTCACAACATATAGGTCGATGTGACCACTGATTTTCAGGCGTACCTTGGCGAACTAAAGAATCTTTCTGTTGGAATTAGGAATATGTACGCTATTTATACACGTTCCGGCAGCCACAGCTCGATAGAAGGCCTAAATAATTCGCCAGTATATTTTATGTACTCCTCCTAAACGAGGATTGAACTTTGAACTATCAGAAGAAAGTCATTAAACAAGTTAATTTTTCGAATCATCCTTACCACTGCGCAAGTTCCCTCGAGTCTGACAAGACACACCCGAAGAAAGTCGGAAGTTTCATTGACTGAAACGTCGTGAACGGGACACTTAAGATTGGTAATGTAGTCCAAAGAATTAAAATAATACTTGGGGAAATCTTACTCATTACAAGAACTATATAAGCTATTACAAAATGATCTGTTCTTTTTTTAATTCACACTCTTTTATAGAAAATTAAAATAAAATTTTGTCTTATGCAATCCAAATTTAAACCTAGCATTTTTATGATCTATGCAAATGCACGTGATTTGTTATCTTCAAAATGCTCTATACTTCTTCTTTTTCCTGCATATACATGTCAGTGATACATATTGTCTGGATCCAGGAATCTGGTTATGTTTCTTAATACAGATTTTTATGTTATTTCTTTCAATCAATCATCTTGCTAGCGTCTAAAACAGAGACAAACTTATAAAAAGCAAAAATAAATTTTCGTTTACATACCCTCTACACATACACACACACGCACACACAAACACACACACACGCACCGACGCACACACATATACTTATAAATATATATATATATATATATATATATATATTATTCCAAGTAAAGAATATTTAAAACGTGAATTATGGCTAGATTTATGCAAACGTGCTGAATAAAAGTTAAAAAGAAATTGTTGTTACATAATGTAGCAGAATTGAACACCAACAATAGGGAAAATGATTACGTGGTGAAAGTAATGAAGAAAGTGACTTACACAAACGTGTGCGCCTTTCTCTTTCCTGTCGGTGAAGGAATGAAAGAAAAAAGAAAGACAGTATCTTAGTAAGCTCAGTAATATACATATGACATTAATTTGCATGAGAGAATAAAAACTGTTATGAAAAGGAACGAGTTTTGAAGCACTTAGTTTATCGACAGCTGAAAAAAAGTGACGGTGGAAATTACAGTTGAATTTATTCGTGGGGATGCCGGAGTCCGAAGAATAATTTTTTACATTTAATTTCCTTTTCCTTTTATCGCTCAAGCATTTGGCTTATCCACGAGTTCAGTGGCGTGGCAACATGTACTCAAATAATTGAATTGTAGGGGGATCTAGAGTTGACTTTTGAGCTGTGCTGGAAAGACAAGGTTGAGCGAGTTCTGCCACTACGATTGAAAGGTGTGGCTCGTTAAACATATCGACAACTTCCGGAAGAACCACGGAATGATATTGACGAAATCAACCGTGTCCTTATAAAAGCTTACGGAACAGATTCATTTGCTACCTTAGAATGATTCTCCACTAGCCAACTTTGCCTTAAGATAAGTTGTTCACAATGCTGGATGGAAAGTGTCTTCATTAATAGACTACCATGCCACATCAGACGACTTCAGCGGTCGTAAATAAGGATGGATATCCTATCGTTTAAAGAGCTACTCGAAAGAGCGCGGGGCGCTGCAGTGCAACCTAGACGGGCCTCGTATGTACCAACACGTTGCGGAAGTAGCTACGTTACCTGCTTCAGATGTGAGGGCCCGAACTATTTAGGCAGAAACTGCATGCACGCGACAGTGGCAGTAACCAGAGAGAGATAAACCATACGCTGATATTCCTACAACAAAATAGGGCACCAAGCAAGAGAATGTTCGAGAAACAAAAATGGGGACGAGACGTCAGCGCCATTCTCTCTTTATTTGTGATAGAACTCGTTGTTAATGACACGACACACATAGCACTGGAGATGCTTGATACTTCTGATCTTTCGTGACTGGATCAGTGTGTAAACCTTGGAGACAGCTTGCATCGGAAGTTCTAAAAGTCGACGGTGAAGTCCCCGGTACCAATAATGTCAGGACTATAACATTGGTATTAGAAGACGCAGGTCCTTGTGAAAGTTGATGTTCTGGTCACGAACACACTGTTGTTGGGCTTTCATATGGAGATCGGAATATAAATAATAAAAAATGTTATATTTAAATGTTATAACCGTGGGGTCGTCCGATGAGTTACGCTGTACCTTCAAGCGTTGAACCGTCCGAATTTTTGTTTTGGGGGTGCTGGCTGTTGCTATAACTTGGCTTAGTTGAGAGCATTAGTTGTACAGCGGCGCATTTTCGATGTGCCACAATCAGACAGGATAGAGACTCATCGCTCCTAGGATTTGTACACAACTGGCCAACTAGTGGTTGGTCTGCAACAAAAAAACGTTTTTAACACGGAAATGGAATCATGTCGTTATTTCTAGGGCATCAATTGTATCATCCCACCATGTATATTCATGTAAATACATATTTATTCACAGAATTCGTACAATGATACAAATATAAATGCATACACATATAAATGTGTATATATGTGTATATCATAGTTTTAATATGATTCTATGTATATATGTATATATATATTTGTATTTTGTACGCATTCTCTATATCTATATCTATATCTATATCTATATCTATATATAGAGTATTTTAAAGTACATTGTAAACATTATTTTTATATTAGTGACATTATGTTTATAATAAGAGACACTAGTGTTTAATGCTTACGCAAAGATCAGTCTAAAACATGATTACTTCAAATGAAAGTAACCTTTGATATTGCGAGGTTGCTCTTTACCTCAAGACGGCCGGCAATTATACAAAAATGAGGGAAATTAAATGCCTATAAATGACAAGTCAGATGGCACGTATAGTCTGGGGAATCAAGTATATGTAATATCATATTTGTAAGCATTAATCATTGTGTAGTTCATTTTCTTAATACCACTTTAGCTAATGATACATGCGAGCCTTTCCATAAATTCAATCACGAGTTCTTTACATATATACTTACTCCAATCATTCACCTGTTATTAAACCATCGATCACTCCTTCCATTTCTTAAAGAATTAATAAACTACTTTAGAATGAAGAGCCATTCAATGAATATATGTCATACTATAATTACGCTCAATATAAATCATGGTATAAAGAAGAATCAATTTTAGCAAATCTAGTAATGATACACATAACTAATAATAGGATTATGAAAAAGAGAATTAAGAAGGAAATGATAAAGCTTGTAAGAATATTAATTAAATTGCAATTACATAACACAAATGAGTTAATCGCCAATCTATCAAAAACAATGAATAAAGAAAAATGGAAAAGGGTCTGTAATATAGTTACTTCGTAATATAGTCAACAAGTTCGCTCATATATCTAAAAAGTAGAGACATTTCCAGAGATAACAAAGTAAGTAGCGCTTTGATAGGAATACAATTAATTTTTTTCAGCTACAAAAAACTAGGTGCTTCCATAATAGTACATCATAACACTATCTACGGGGTGCTTGTTTAAAATTATACTAAGAAGATTAGACTGTGTCACTCTTATCGGACTGGTTTCAGGGTACCGTATTAACAGGTTGTGTGGCTGCTGTATTTCGGCTAACAGCCCAGATGTCCTAATTCTTTAGTAGTGCTTAGAGCGGCTTCTCTATCTGTATAATAGCGGGCTGGTTGCAGCGCCATGTCGCGCATGGAAGGGGACCCTAGACTCATCTCCAGTGGACATTCCCGAGGTCACATTCCTGTGGACGAAGAGTCGGCTGATTATTTACCTTTTTTAAAATTCAATTTTCACCCCAAACAAGGCACAGTGCCACTTTGAAGTAGGAGGCTACTATCGGGGACATGCAGGGCTATTATGAAGGGAGATCAGTAGCAATATGTCTGTTCACATTACACTTAAACGTCCAAGGATGGAATACCGCTGCCATATCTAAGCAGGAGCTGCAAAAAACAGCATATCCTGCCTTGACAAAGTACAAAATAGACTTCGTGGCTTAGTGGGGGATGCCCTTTTCTCTACCCTGCAACGTCTCTCCCACAGAAGAGACGTTGCGAGCCTGTCCTTGTTTTATCGTTATTTCCATGACAGGGTACTCGTCTGAACTCCAATCTCTGGTCTCCCCTCGCCAATCTTTCACGAAAAACACCCGTCTAGCCGAATCCACTGTGAAAAGTTTCCCCCACTCTTTATCTGTGCCTAAATCAAAACGTGGATTCCATGAACAAAGCTTCTTTCTTAGAACTGCACGCCTGTGGAACTCTGTTCCATCTGCCTGCTTCCCACCGGACTACAACTTGGATGTCTTCAAGTCCAATGTTAACAAATTCCTAATGAACTGCCCCCTTAAGTAAACATTTCATCAAATCTCCAAACTAACGTATATACTTGCAATAACCCTTATCCCTGAGTGGCTTCCGGGCCTTGATAAGTGGTGATCACTGTGTAAAAAAACAAAAACAAAAAAAACTTGTCTATTACAATTACGATTTATCACGGTTGTTTATGGGTTTTCAGGATGCATGAGTGTTATTCGTTTTTTTTTTATTTTAATCATTACATGTTTCTGGACTAGATTTTCTTTTAAATTCTTCGTAACCACATTACAAGTTACCTGGCATATGCGATTGTGTCTGATATGTAGCTCTAATTATTGGACGTTTTCCTGTTTATTTATCAAATTAAATTTACTTTCTCTCTGTGCATAAAAGACTACGTAAATTTCACGAGTCGATTTTTTCACACTGTTCAGCTATAATCGTTTGAAATATAAAATGTTCTTTCTAAGAGAGGAAGTATTTGCCTGAGTATTTATATTAATAAATAGGCATATTTTCGGTAGATTTGCGTGAATTCTTTCACCGTTATTATCAGAAATGATGTGGTCTTATTTGTTGCACATTTACTCACGCGGTCATATTTACAATGTTTAAAAGCAAAACCTTTCCCCCGAGTTTCGCCAAGTACATTCACTTATTTACGTTTTTTTTTATCTGTTGGAGTTTTCTTATGCAATTTCACGGTACTGCATTTCTTGAATAACCAAAACCAATTTACGAGCAGAAATAAGAAACGTGGACATATATTAACATAACAACTAATCATAATAAAATCAGTTGCTTAATGATTAATTTTATTTTTACATGTTTTTAAACATTCCCCTGCTTGTATTCGAAACATAATAAATATGACAACGTGTTCGTTTCTATTCTTTCACTCTTTTGTTGAATTTCAAAGATTGAAATATTGCTCTTTCTTCATTATTTATCAACTGCGTTGTTTTTTCTTTCTGTCTTTTATAATGGGTCATAATAAAAGACAAATCACAAAACACTTATAAATGCTCTGTTTTTTTCGTTTTCTTATTATTAATGCTTCTATGTCATCTTCTTCTTCTTCTTCTTCTTCTTCTTCCATTCCCTCTCATTATAATTTTAATTATTATTGTTACTACTGATTCTTCATCTCGTTGGGGTTTTTTTTTATATTATTAGTGTAAGTATGAGTAATGGTCGTGTTGTGATGCTTAGCAGAGATTAGTGATACGATACTATGTTTCTGTATTATTTAATTTAGTATTATTGTGTCTGCAAAATCACATATTTCATCTTTTCCTATTTTTTTGTTGTTGACGGTTTCCGATTCAAGTTAATTATAAATTAATAATAATAATAATAATAATAATAATAATAATAATAATAATAATAATAATAATAATAATAATTGGAGGATAACAAGTTTGCTCAGATTTCTAATGACCAATTCTATAGATAATCTTTGCAAATGACTTTGCGTTATCATCATAGCCGCATACCATTGATACATCATTAGCTTTATCTTGTATGATATGTATGCATTGTTATTGCTGTATAGTTTCTGTCTTTTTATTTATTCAAATTTCTTCTCGCCTTTTTTTGTTATTCCGAAGTCTTCCTAGTGTGCATACAATTATTAAAGTTTTAGTGACATTCCTCATTTTATCACGATTATTTGTGTTATTTCTACTTCCTAGGAGTTCTCACATAAGTGACCATAAGCGGTTATTTCCCTACAACTGTCGATAGTGTACCCTGGAGTCTGGATGACAACAAGTCTCTCCAGATTTCCAATACCTTCCTCCTCTTTTGATTACCTTTACACATTGATTTCTTCTTGGAAATAACCAGTGGGTTCTACTGGAATTGGGGTAGCAACCAGCTTCAAAAAAGTTCCAGTCTTTTCGCACTCATCTCGTGGTATTCTATCCTCGTTGACGATTTACGGCTATTTGGTGTGGTTCTTGTCTATACGATATTGTTTTTATTTGGAGAGAGTCGTAGTTCAAGTTGTGGTTTCAGGGTTTTTTTTTCCATGTGCTGTTCATCTGTCTTTTTTTTATTTCTGTGATAGTTTGCATATGCCCGGTTATATGTCGTTCATGTGATTCAGTCCTCGCATCTGATGGGATCCCTTTCAGCTGTGTAACATTATTGTATGTTGTTTTAGACCTCTTGCTTCCTTTTTTTTTTAATTAGTCTTTTTAAGAATTATTTTATGCAGATGCTTCTTCCCCTAGTATTAATAATATTTTGTTCATATTTCTGTGTCCGTTCTTTTGCAAGTTCTGAATATGTGTTTTTATTTTTATTTTTTGTGTGTTTGTCTATTTTATCCTCAACTGTGAACTGGTGGGACCACAAAATCTACAACTCAGTCATTTCCTTTCTTTGTTTTAAATTATTATGAGGTTTTGTTGTCTTACTTTAATGGTTTTATTTGTTTGTCTTGAAGATTAAATGGTTTTCTTTTACCAGCTATGTCTCTGGGGTGGGCTTAATAAATTTGTCTGCGTGTTAGATGTGCAATTATTTTCAGAGTCTCTAATTTACTTCTATTGTTGCAACTTGTGGATAGGAGCTGCCAAGAGTATATTCTTCTGACTTGACACTATTAAAACCGGCTTTAAATTCAATAACTGTCAACAATTTACCTTACTCTCTTTCTGTGCCTAAAACACTACGAAAATCCCATGAATAAAGTTTCTTGCTTAGAACTGTCTGTCAATGAAAGAGAACATTATGGAGCTGCTTCCCAGCAGACTATAACACGGTTCTTTTAAACTCTAATGTAAGTAAGTACTTGTTAAGAAACCCTCTTATATAATTGAAACCTACCAAAGTTAGGCTTTATCAGGCTGCTGTTCACCTGACAATTATCAACTCTTATTCTGGATTGGGCTTTGGTCTTTAATAAACATTAAGCCCACTAGAAAAATGGAAAAATAAAGAAAATTTTAACATGAGACGTCATAAATCAGAATCCCATAGGGCATTATTCAAAGTATGTATTCATGGATATACGTTTACGAATACGAATGAATAGCGCGAAGTGAAGATTACACAACATGAATTGTTAAAGTAAGCTAAGCGTCTGATAACAGACTAATGGAATGAGAATTCTTCCCGTTGTATTTTTAAGAAAAAAATTATTTATCAAATTTAATTTTTCGGTTAGCGTACGTATGTAAGACAATATGCGTTTTATTCAGTAGTAAAATGTAAGAATGAAACATTATCATTACTTGTGCTATTTACTCACTAAGGGTTTTCACACAAGTCATAATCAAAGATTTCTTTCTGAGATCAACTTCTGGTTTTCTCTGGAGTCTAGTGACAACCAGTCTCCTCAGATTTACAGTACTCTCCACCTCTTTCGAAAAACTTTGCAGATGAATTTGCGCTATCGCAACAACTGCTTACCATTGATTTCTCATTGGCAGTGATTATTGACCCCTACTGGAATTTGGGTGCCAATAAGTCTCATCAAGGTCCCAGTCCACTTTGTTCTCAACCATCGGAGATCTGGTTAGTGCTTTCACTCCTCGATCTTTCCATCCTCCTTAGCTCTCCTCGATTATTTGGTGTGGGCCAGTTTATAGTGACACGCACACAAACAAGAAAACATGGGAAAGGCAGCGGCGCAAGTGGGTTAAGTTCCAATTATACAGTTTCACATTTCATGATTCCATGTGATATCCCTTTCTGTTTTACATATGTAGCAGTCTCGTCATGTCTTGCTTGTACATGTAACGTATGTGTATTAGTTTCCGCATTCTTTAATATTTCAGTCGTTTTAATTATTGCCTTTGAATCAAATTTCTCCCATTCTTTTTTCAAAGTTACTCGGTATTGGTCCTAGTGCTATCTTGACTTTCTTCATCTTTCATATTCCTTTGGGCTATTTTGCCAGTTTCATGTATTTTTTCCGCTTCTCCGTTACCGTTATCTTGAATCTTTGGCCTGCTGCAACAGTAAAATCTACAATCTGGCAAGACTTCTCCTTCTTGTTGACAATTATGACATCAGGTCTTCTTGCTTGGATGAGTTTAGTCTTTCGTATACTCCTGTCCCGAATATATTTTTGACTTCCATTTTCAAGTATTGCTGCCGGTTTGTGGTTGTATCATTTGTCTGAGTGTTCAAGATGCATTTGTCTGCATAATTCTCAGCGTACTAAATCGTGTCTATTCTTATATTCTTTTTGAGTTAGTTTGATGCATTCGATTTTTATGCGGTTCATTGTTTCGCTGCTTTGTCATTATTATTATTATTATTATTATTATTATTATTATTATTATTATTATTATTTAGCAATTTTCACATAACCTGTCATCAGTTGCTCTGCTCTTGTTTGTTATGATAAAATTATTCAAAAGTTACTTATGTTTATACTGTTACGATTTGTATCTGTCCGTCTTCAGTGTTCTCCTTTTTATAGCTCTTGCTTTAATTGTTCTTGTTTTTACTGTTGTTGTTATTGTACTTCTTCTGTTTCTTTATCTTCTTCTTATTTTTATCATTTACTCATTACTAGTTTTAATATAGACCATAATCGAATATTTCTCTCGGCCAACAGGATGCGGTGTTCCTGAAGGCTACGTGAAAAATTATCCACAAATTTCTGGTACTTTCCAACTTTTTTTTATAATCAATACAAATGAATTTGCATTATCGCAAAAACCGTTTACTATTGATTTCTCACTAGCAACGACCATTGGTGTTAATTTTGATTTTGGGTCGCAACGTCCAAGTCGACTTTGTATTCATCCGATGGATGTTTGATTAGTGCGTTTCCTTCTCAGTAGTAACTCTCAAATAGGCTATGATCATGCACATCACATCTTTTTATGAGTCGGAATTTCTTTGGTCTTTCCTAATAATATTGTAATTGCATCGATTTCCAATTTGACATCTATTTTTATTTCATATTTTATTATTTTTGTTGCTCGTGTCGTTTTTGATGGCACTAATTATCCTCTTTGCAATTTGTGAAAATTATTTTTATACTTTTATAATTGCATCACATATTATCTTTTAATCCAATTCTATATAGTTATTCTACATGAGCATCGTGATTCTTCATGGTTTCTTGATGAATTTATTTGTCCTTTTCATTCATCCAGTTTATAAAGTATCCTTAGTAGTTCACTGAGAAGGATTATTATTCGTGTAATTTGATATGAATGTATCCGTAAACATAGTCTAACATTTAATTCATGAAATCGAACTGGATTTATCCGTCTTAAAAGAATGCTCATCATATTTTAATATTTTATCTGAATTCTCATCTCGAAATATTATGCTTTGATGATAAAACCTCTGTACTTCGTTTATTTTGCGAGATTTGAATCAACGGTATTGACAATACTCTGTCTCTGATGAATTATCATGTAAAATTGTCAATGAGAAGCCCATAACATTGTAGCTTTCGTACTTTCCAGTGTTGCTCTATGCTTATAGCATGATCAGTTTAATGCGACTACAAAGAAGCACTAAAGACACAAATGCCGTGGCAGATGTCAGTCAACGTTATCATGTGACGCCATCTATTAGTCCTCCCCTCTAAACATTTTTAATGGCGATTTTAATTGAAGTATGGTGGTGAAAGTTCCCAGAGTGGCATAGTTTGTTTCAGAAACACTTTCGAAGATTAAGTAGTATAATCTTCTGCTATCTTTCTGAAACAGTGTCCGGAAATAATTGAATATCAACACTAAAACATGGAGATTTTAAATAAGTATGTCTTTAATCGGAATTGTACTATCACTATCTTATATTGTTCTATTTAGTTTACAATAATATCTCAAACTAATGAAATATATTTTAATGTTTAAATGTAATATGTCCTTTTGTCATAATGTCGGCCTCCTAGGCATCAACTCCACTTTTGGTCAAAGCCGTGTAGTATATGTTTGCTATATTTACTATTTACCCAGGCATTACCTGCATTTAGGGAGTGGGATATATTGGTGTAGTATATGTTTTATTATTTTGATACGAGTCTCCCAGAGAGGGTCTTCTCTCATTTTTTCGGTACCTCTTGTTTTTGATTTTTATGTTGCGTCTTACTGACAAAAAATGAGAGCTTTTAGTACGGGCAACAAACAAAGCGGTTTGTCCAAATTTTAGTCAAAGTAGAAAAACAATAAATATTTTTTTGTTTCCCCAGTCATTTATTCTCTTTTTAGATAATATTAATACAGTAATGTGTTTTACTGTCATTATATCATTTCCCCAGGCATTGCCTTCTTATTTGAGAGGAAGTCGAGCATATGTTCTTCATCATATATATTAGTTTAATTTAATTGATATATTGCTAGCTTTAATAAATTATGGTTTACTGATGCTCCTTTGAACCTAATGATACTGCATTGTTTCCATATCCTCATTGGATTGATATGCTTGATTAAATATTATAATTGCACATGAACATTAAATGAGATATAAAATCTGTTGCAGATAATTATATTTTAGAAATATGAAACCAAATAAAGTGGACCCCAACATACGAGATACCCAAGTTACGAGAAATTCGAGATACGAGACGGCTTCAGGGCAACAATCCTCCCCTACATACGAGTAAAAATCAAAGTTACAAGTTTTCAGATGAAGCTGCTGTCGTGTTTAACTACTTCTCCTTAATGGTGTCATTTTAATTCGGGGACGAATTAATCTCGTATGTCGGGGGTCCACTGAATTTATATTATATTTCTATTAATCTAGCTCTGTGCTCGTTTTACATTTTCTTTATAATGCAAAAATTTAATAATGTTAAACCATCAATTTGGTATAAACTACTCATTACAAAGCGATGGCTAAAAACTAGTATAATAATATTCATACATGATACTGGTATTCCTGAATTTAGGTAAATATTACGCTTATGATATATCCTCCTTTTTATACCTCACGAAAGATTTAAAACCGACATGGTCTCTGGAAGAGATAGACATGATAGCGGTTGTGATAGGACCAACTGACCTAGTGAAATTGAACCTTAAGAAATGCTTGAAAGCAATCCCTGGAAGACCAAGCTGTAATAAAGTACATGTTGCAGCCATAAAGAGAACAACATCTTTTCTGAAAAGAGCCATCGGATCTAAATTCAAGTCGTAATGAAAGTAAGTGTTAGCACCGGGAGGGAATCTCTTGATCTCTTACAAATTACTAAAAAGAGGAGTTATTAATCAAACTACCGATTTAAAAGTATATGGAATGTGGTCCGTATTTTACAAGGTACTGTAAGCAAATAGAAACCAATCCAAATGTATAATACATTGCTGTAGGTATAATCGGCAACGGGCTAGTATGTTATTCTAAATATTGTCCTGACGATCGTTTCTATTATTAACATATCCGCCCTTTTATTGATATTTTGTGAAATGATTGATATATATCTGTTGATAATACTAAATATATTTAAAAAATAATCTTGCATATATATATATATGTATATATATATATATGTATGTATATATATATATATATATATATATATGCATACATTAAAGGCATTATTTCAGAAACAATTATTCAGGAAAAATGTGTTTTCCCATATCGTTTAAACTGATTGTATGCGTTTACCCGAATACTGTTCTTGTATAGTATGTATGTTGTTTTAAAGAGATGGGGTTTTATTGTGTGACTTTTATATGACTTATAATAACATAGTGCAATACCTTTCTGGTCTTATATTTTTAAGTGTGTAGTAAACGTAAGGTCATTCAAAAGTCCCATTTTTAGATACCTGAACTGCTCTACCGTCCTTTGTGTATGATACTATAGGGCATTCTGAGTCAACACGATAGGTCCCCTGGCGCACAACTGATTGCACGTTTGTCTTGTTGAATTATTATGGCTATATAAACACAGAAGCATGTTCAGTAGCTAAAAATGGCGTCTTGCCTGAGTTCAAAGTAAGGTAGATATATCGACCATGGATAATGAATGAAAGTTTTTCTACAAAAAAATTATAGAAATTTAAAGATTTCATTGAAAAAAGAAAAACAAGGAACGCTATTTATACTAAACTGAAATAATTTGATATTAATTGATGCTAATGCAGAGAGTGATTCGCGCTATTTTTTAAATCGTTTTTCCACGTGTAATTAAAGTTTTATTATGTTTTTTTAGTCAATTGTAGGTTAAAGAACAGAATAGGTACAGAACACCCTCCCCATGTAAAGAATGGCTTTTAAAATAATAATGTTATTATTTAAACACGGATCACTCTCTGCATGGGTACCTATTAATTTTTAAAAAATACAAAATACAATTCAGAAAAGAAAATGAGCTTTTGTTTCTGTGAAAGAACATTTTGTAAATGAACATTTCTTTTTTTCTTTTTTTTATAGATTTCAAATAATAAATTTCGTTATATATATATATATATTTATTGGAGTCCTTTGAGATGAATAATTTTTGTATTTATTTACTTGTTGGCGGGCTGTAATCCTCGTCTTCATAGTTGTTGTTGTTGTTTTATCGCGTTTCGGCCACCTCATCCTCTAGTCTTCTTCAAGTAATTAACGGTGACGGAATAGGAATGCCGATTACCTTACCTGCATCCCCAGTAATTACTGATTTCCATAATTGTTGTCTCACCACGTTTTGACAAACAAATCCTCTGGCCAGCTTTGGGTAGGATTGAAGCGGCTATCTTCAGACAATAATCACCTAGAATCGTAGCGAATCAACAGGACTGTGGCGCAGTGGATAGATGCGTGTAATCTTTACGGTAACAAGTGACCATTGTCTGAAAATAGCGGTTTCAATCCTACCCAAATCAGACCAGAGGATGTGTTGGCCAAATTTGTGTTTTTCTCTCTCAATACTTTTTTAAAAACTTCTTTTTTTCATTATATATAATTATAAGTTTCATTATATATAATTATGAGTTTCATTATATATTATTATAAGTTTCATTATATATAATTATGTGTTTCATTCTATATAATCATAAGTTTCATTATATATAATTATAATTTACTTTATATATAATAATCATAAGTGTCATTATATATAATTATAAGTTTCATTCTATATGATCATAAGGGGCATTACATATAATTATAAGTTTCATTCTATATAATCATAAGTGCCATTATATATAATTATAAGTTTCATTATATATAATTATAAGTGTCATTATATATAATTATAACTGCCATCATATATAATCATAAGTTTCATTATATATAATTAAAAGTTTCATTCTATATAATCATAAGGGTCATTATATATAATTATAAGTTTCATTCTATATAATTATAAGTGTCATTATATATAATTATAAGTTTCATTCTATATAATCATAAGTGTCATTATATATAATTATAAGTTTCATTCTATATAATCATAAGTGTCATTATATATAATTATAAGTTTCATTCTATATAATCATAAGTGTCATTATATATAATTATAAGTTTCATTCTATATAATCATAAGTGTCATTGTATATAATTATAAGTGCCATTATATATTATTATAAGTGTCATTATATATAATTATAAGTTTCATTCTATATAATCATAAGTGTCATTATATATAATTATAACTGCCATCATATATAATCATAAGTTTCATTATATATAATTATAAGTTTCATTCTATATAATCATAAGTTTCATTATATATAATTATAAGTTTCTCTCCGTTATTTTCACTTTCTTATTTTCTATCTCTTTACAAATAATATTACTTTTCCCTCTATATTTTTTCTCTCCTCCCTCTTCTTCTTCGTCTACCTCTAGAAGATTTCTCCTTCCACTTAATATAATAGCCCTCTTTTCCTCACCCCATCTTCACTTATCCTCACTTCTTATTTCTTTTCCCGGTTGATTTTAAACATTTTATTCATCTATTCATTTTTCCTTTTATCTCTCTAACGATGTCTTCTTTTCGCATTATTGCTGCTATTATCATTTGTCACAGCGAGAAAAGCCGAAATCTGGACAAACTCAGTCACCACAAACGTTTTCGCTAACAGTCCAAATGCAGCCCGGATGCTATAGTTGTCATGGTGATATTTCACGAGCTGTGTTGCCTTGCTTGGATATCGGTGACACCATATTACACTGCGTACGAACAAATCTCTAAATGAGAGTGGAATGAAGACACGATCATACGGAAAATAACGTAAAGCCACTATTGAAAAAAAACAAGAATAAAAAAAAAATGAATGATGGCTCATAATTTCTCTTGCAGTTTATCTATCTATCTATATATATATCCATCCATATATCTATCCATCAATTTATCAAGCAATCTATCTATCTATCTATCAATCTATCAATCTATCTGTCTATCTGTCTGTCGGTTTGTTTATCTGCCCATCATTCTATGTATCTACTATTTTATTTTTTCTTCTATCATTTTCTTTCTCTCTTTCACTCTCCCGAGAACCTTCATTTCATTCTCCTCCTTTTCCTCAATTCTCTTTTTGTTACTAGCTTCTTTTGATGTCTCAGTCATAAAATCAACAACTTACTTTGCCACACACATCTCTTTCACCACTTTAAAATCTACTAATCCCTCTGTTAACTGTACTGACATTAATTTTGTCATTTTCCTAAATGTTCAAAGTGCGCACTGGATGTTGATCGGTTCAATTTTTTATGTAGTCAGGAATTAGATGATAAATCTGTTTCTGATGAATTTCTATGATAGCAGTTGCTTTTTGGAGTCTCTCTACGTAAATATCTGCAAAAGAGGTACGGAATTGTTCAGATAATTAATGGACAAACGCCACTATCATACAAATGGTATATGCTGGAATGCTCGAACATTCTAACTCGAGGTAAATAAAGGCAAAAAGTATCCATGCATTAACATGGGAGGCGAGACTATCTTCAAGTACAACCCTCAGCTGGGAATGGGGCAACGGACAATACTAAGTAGATATTAATAAGTCCTTCTCACCTTTTTTTCTCCATTTTTTTCTCCTTGTTTGCCTGTTTCCAACCGACTACAAGTTGGATGTCTTCAAGTCTAATATAAACAAATTCCCTACAAACCGCCCCTTTAATAAGACCCTCTATCAAATCTCCAATAGTAATGATTACTACAATACTATGTCATTGATTACTGTACACGCAATAACCCTTATCCCTGAGTGACATCTGAGCCTTGATAAGTGGTGACCTTCATGTAAAAAAAAACTGCCATGTAGTCTGTTTGGGGGAATAAAAAATAGGAGGCATTTTTTGGAATGCACCTTGTATAACTCTAACCAGTATATCTTGTGTTATACGAATACATTTCAGTATGTCCAATATGTTTTGCTTTCAATGATTATTTATTAATCGTATATGAAAAAGCTTGTTTTTGTCTCGAACAGATTAAAACATTACTCGATGTATATTGCTGTACAATTACATATGCGTATATGTTTATATATTTGTATGTACACTATTTGCTTTTCAATTATGTACCTGATATTTATGGACTTTGAAATACTGTTGCTAGGCGTAAGTGATTCGTAATGTGGGTTTTCTTTCGTTTGACTTAGTTTTATGCAAAGCGGATTAAAAAGAATAGACTTTGAGGAATGGCAGCTGCGGAAGTAGAAGTAATCGATTGGGGAGAGTGAGGTTTGCTATAGAACTTACGTGCGGCAACATGTGCTTCAATTGCCGCTTTGAACAATACAATGGTCTCATTTGTGTAATGTTCAGCTGGAGGGTGAGAAAATATGTTTCTCCATGCAGCATCACTGATCTGATTCCTGACGGCATCACAGTGAACTTTACTAGTGTTCTAGATAGTTTTCCCCCAAAATTCTATGTAATTATAAACAATGTAAAAACTATACATAAAATGATTTTAGTGTAAGTGTTTAACTAAACCAACCATCTAACGAAACATCATAAAAATTAATAGTTTATTAATTAATGCTCGTTTTTCAAAGAAATATTCAAATTAATTTACCTTTATAAAGTCGCTCGCACATCCCTGCCTGAGCATATTTAGAATTACTTGTAATAATTCTAAACAGAAATTATTTTTTAAATATCATTGGTAAAACAATAAATAAATAAATACCATTTATAGGTTGTAGAAGAGATAGGTAAATGAAATATGAATACAAACCTTGGTAATTATGAAACAAAAATATTCTTTTGAATGTAATATTTTTATATATGTATATGTATGAGGTTTCACATGTGTTAGCGAAAGACTGCCATGATCGTATCATGTAGTCGGTGTCTCCTGATTAATTTCGTATCATCAAATTGTTAGGCAAAAATGTCACATAGTTTTATAAGGTCCAGTCAGAATTTAAAATGAATAAAAACTAATGATATTAAAATAACTATTGGTTACAAAAAGAAAATACAAATATAAAGAATTTTTTTTTTTATTTTTATAATATGAATAAGGAACTTCTCATTTAAAAAAATATGTTTTACAAGAAATAGTTTTATTTTTTCTATACTGGTGGCAAATTATCTTGTGTAAAAGAATGTGTAAGTCTTGTCTCGTGCTAAGCGCTATGACAGAAATGTAATGTTTGTGAAAGTTTTGTATTAAAGTGTGAAAGGCACAAAGAAGATAGTTTTCAAAAGCGCGGATCGTATTCAGCATAAAAGACACAATGCATAAATCATATTATATACTATTTTCTTATTATTGCAATCCTTATTATCTATAAGATTATTTTTATTCCCATTAATATTTTTCCTACTATCTTTATAATCAGGTTTACCCATTGCCATATTGTATGAAATAAGATATGGCGGTTTCGATTTTGATATTTCCCCTTCCTCTGATGATTTATTTGCATTATTAATATATTTTATTTCGCCTTTATATCAATACCTAGCTAGTACTTCATTGTAATATTCTTTCTTATGTAATATATTCTCATTTTCTAAGCTTAGTTTAGTTTCGTACATACAAACATGTATAATAGTTTATAATTTGTTGATATTATTTTCATAAGTATGTATACATAAATTAGAATTAATAAATTTACTAATTAATAAATAGCACTTTTTGGTAGAAGATTCATAAATTAATTAAATTGTTAGTACAAATAGTTTGGTTTAATAACTTTGTTGGATAAAATTCAAAATGGCGTAATGGAAAAATTAAAAAAAAGGCTTATGCAGCTTCTCTTCCAATTTTCGGATTCTAATCATGTCAAATCACACTTCATTTCCTTTTGACGGATTGATTTTTGCTATTTCTTCTGGGCATAATAGATTCACTGATTGATAATTAAGTGAATGATTTTGTGCTACGAAACAGATACTGTAAAAATTGTATAAGTCAACTGAATTAAAGGAATAAATTATAAGATTGTCAACATCATTAATTTTGGAATATAGTTTTTGTTGTTTATTCTCTATATTGCTCTATAATTACATTGTGCTTCTTAAATAAGGATTGGTATATTTTATAAGAAAATATATTTCTACATATATATATATATATATATATATATATGTGTGTGTGTGTGTGTGTGTGTGTGTGTGTGTGTGTGTGTGTGTGTAAACATCAAGTTAAGTTTCATTTTTCTAAAGGTTTCACGAAATGGTTACATTTATACTCTAATGCAAAACATCTATCATATTTTCTTACAATTCTCCCGAGGAAGAGTTCAGTAAGTAAAACCAGCGTTTAGATCAACAATGTAAACTAAATTAAAATGTAAACAAAGGGAATTCATTTTTACTTAGATTTTCCTCATTTCCTAAAACAAAAATAAACTGAAATAAAGAATAGTTCATATATCTCAAATAAAATATATGTTCAAACATCTAAACATTTAAATCGTTACTCAAATTGATATTTTGATGATTTATTGAATGTTTCAGTATTCGTAAATTATCACGATGATTTATTGAATGTTTCAGTATTCGTAAATTATCACGATGATTTATTGAATGTTTCAGTATTCGTAAATTATCACGATGATTTATTGAATGTTTCAGTATTCGTAAATTATCACGATGATTTATTGAATGTTTCAGTATTCGTAAATTATCACGATGATTTATTGAATGTTTCAGTATTCGTAAATTATCAGTCTTTGTGAGCGTTAATTAAGGAATCAACTGTCACAGTCAAAATGACAATTAAATAAATAAGAAGATTTGTTTTAAAGATTAACCTATCGCCCGTATTCAAGTCTAAGGTTTTTATATATTAGGTTGGTCCAAAAATAATATCCTTTTTTGACGTATATATATATATATATATATATATATATATATATATATATATATATATATATATATATATATATGATAAAAAAACGGAATTATTTTTGGATAATAATTTGCGATTACGACTGACGGCGGCGATTTTCAATTATTTTATATCTGCAATCTTTCCATAAACCAATTCACTATTGGACATCGTTCATTACGATTTTGTTGGCATTCGTATCCCAGTTATCTCTCTATTAAGAATGATTTCTATATAAGAGGATAAACTTATTGGGACGATTTAAAGTTGTTGTTGAATATAATTCATGATGGTGTTTATTAGTTCGTTCCCCTAAATTCTTTATATAATTCGGCATGTCGGGTAGGTAACACCACTGTGTTCGAAGTGGAACATGCAGGTTGTAAACCTGCGTCGTTAACCTCTGAGTCATCGTCACCTCCCTGCTACTGTTGTACTTTAGAAACTATAAGGTATCTCAACCACTAAGCAAAATCGTGGGCGCGCATATATATATATATATATATATATATATATATATATACACACATATATATGTGTGTGTGTATATTCACACACACACACACACATATATATGTGTGTGTGTATATATATGTGTGTGTGTGTGTGCGTGTGTGTGTATGAAAATATTCTTACCGAATTTAATTGAAATTACCAAAAATCTATATAATTTAAAGCTATAAAAATATCACCTAATTTAAAGCGGTGATCTATATCGTAACGGTAATCCTACCTGATAATACTCGCAATGCCTTTGTGATCGAAACCTTGTATAGTAAGCTGCATTGACGAGACGATGATTCTGCGAAAAACATGCCTATGAATATCTATTTTATAAGCAAAATAAATGAAACCCACGAATACTGAAGACAGTCTTACATAGGAAACCTAACATTTGTTCCTCTTGTCTGGATTTGTAACGGACACCACTGACGTTTGCTGATGTTCTGCAACACATCTAACAAAAAACATATGTATTACTGTTTCATCCACATAAAAATTATGTCGATATAATCTATAATATAAAAGCGAAAATGTGTGTGTGTTCGTGTGTGTGCGCATTTTTTGTATAGCCACTAAAGGTTTTTTGGGGGAAGGGGGGAACGCTCGGGGGAGAGGTCGCTCTTTCTTAGAACTTTTCATATGCACTTTATATTATAATATGCCCGATTTACCAAAGGAGGTCATCAATATATTTTATTTTGGCGACTCTTATGTTACGAAATGTTCGATGCGGTGTGATTTCATTTTCTCTACGGCGTGATGTTTGCCTTAGACAACGTGGACGTTCGTTTAACCATCTGCTTTTTTAAACGTTTAATTTCACTTGTTATACATTCCTTGCCTTCGTAGCGTCCTAGAAAGTGACCATGCTATTCGCCTCAAGGCTTTGGTTTCGAGCCTTTCTCCCTATCAAAACATTCTTTTTTTACACCTATAAACACCCTAGCAATTCCGGGCACTCCCGCTAATCTATAATATAAAATGAAAATGTGTGCGTGTTTGTGCGCATTTTTTACATGTCCGTCAAAGGGGGGCTGGTAGGGTCACTAAATCTTACAACTTTTTATATACTATCTAGATTATAATATGTCCGATTTAACAAACAAACATCTGAATCTTTTATTATGCTATAAAATTCGCACTGTAATTTCATTTTCTCTACTACTATGGCGTAAAAAAAACAAATGTTCACATTCGTTTAACCACCTGCTTTTCTAAACATTAAATTTCAACTCTTTGCCCGCGTAGCATCGTGGTAAGTTGTCAGGCTATTTGCCTCAAGGCTTCGAGTTCAAGCCTACCTCCCTACCAACTGCTTTTTCGTTTACACCCGGGAAAAACCTGCCCCCCGCTTGTACTTACATAAGGAAGATATAAATAAATGCCATCTAAGCTTCAGCGAAATAAAACAAGGACAAACTTTAAACTGATACATTCCCTAAAAAAGGACTATGCATTAACTTCCAAATAGAACTAAATGCGAGGGAAAGATTCAACCGTATGTTTTTCTAATCCCTACAGTTCACTAATGATAACATTAATCTATGGATAGAAATGGCATTGTGCGCATACAAAAACACACACGGATACACACACACACACACACACATATATATGAAGTTAGAATGTATGTTAGGACATTCTCAACTAAAATACTCGTGAAAATCGACAGACTGCCCGAAATATATATATATATATATATATATATATATATATATATATATATATATATATATATACCAGCATAGATGCCCGGCGTGGCATGCGTGTTTGGAGGTGTGTGTTGAGCAAAAAAAGTGGTAATAGGAGGGCAGGCTCGAACCAGTCCCGCGAAAACGGAAAAGAACAGAGAAAAACTTGATGTCTTTGCTGTTATGATCACCGCCAAACCAGAAGTGACGTAGGTTGTAATTAAGGCTACACAATCGAAAAGAGGGGATGTCTTTCGAAAATATCGGCGAAAAAAGCGACCCTCCCTGTAGAAAAGTGAGGGCGAAGAAATTAATTTTTTAGCCAATTGTTCGGTATTTGTCGTCTAAAGGGTCGAGCTTTACCACGATACTAATCTTGTAAAAATCCGTCGCCTGTGTCGAAAGTTTAAAGCAGACATGCAACATACATACATTTGTATATTGGTAGCTTAAATTTTCGACTCAAACTTATTAAAAAGCTTGCTCTATCTCTTTATGTAAAATTTCAAACGTTTAGACCAGAAATTTTCTGAGTAATTTGGTAGAGAGTGCCGAGGTCATTTTTTTTTAAAGTTTGATCCCTATTATGACCCTTTAACATTTATTGTTTGGGGCTCAAATCAAGTTATTATTTATACCCCCAGCGATGATAGATGATACACGTACACACAATATCCGCGTAACAGAAACCATTCTCCCACTTCTAAAATTATAGCCAGAATCTCTTTCGGCCATGCCAAACGGGCTGGCGTCCAGAGTGCCTAAACAAATGTTAAGTACTTATTTTTTAATTCATCTTCTAAGAAATATATACATACTCGTGTATTTCTGTTTTCTTTTTTTGTTGTTTTATTTGCATTTATTTATCGTCTTTATTTGTCTTTTTAAAGATTTTTGTAAACCTTGTCTTGACTAAAGCTGAAATTCACCCCACACCGCTCGTTATAGGCAAAATACTGTTTCACTTATATTCCAAGTAAACTAGCGAAAAAGCCTATGCAAAGCAAATCGCAGAAGTTTCAGAAACCTGGACTTATTTTTTCCTACATTAGAAGAAGATACGAAGTAATATGCTTAATATCTACGAGTACAATTACTATACACTCGCTTGTACTGAAAATGTGGCTTCCTTGCTATTTATCACAAACCACGGAATATAGTTTGCCTTACTTCCAATTATATCTGTATCTGAAATATACAGTGATCTTAGATACGTCATTAAGACTATTTCTGAATAGATACACAATGATTTGTGCCTAACGTAATTGACTGGCTTTACCTACGAATTCCGGCGCGCCATGTACTAATAGTTCCTCATTACGGTAGTAACCCTCCTCTCTTGCGTGCTACGTATATTCATTATATTCTTTTCCTCCAAGGCGACCGCCGTTTTGTGATTTGCGTGTTAAAGAAAACATTTAAAAAATGAAAAAAAAAAGTTCTAATTCTAAAAATTAATTCTACCGTATTCTCTGAGTTAATTCTCTCCTAAAAACTAACAGTCTACTTTACTCCCAAAACTGCTACTAACACTTATATATTACACACGCCGTGGAGGGGGCATCCTTAGCTTTCAGCCTTTAACCCCCGCACGCTGACCCACTGAAGGTCACTAGCACTAAACATCTACACATTTTACCGCCAAGGCATGCACTATTTTATTCTTACCCAGGTGGATACTTACTAGTTATGGTATGTACTTAGATTTACAGCTATCTACATTACATTGCAATAGCTGCCTCATCCTTAGTTTTGCAATGATAAATACAAAAACTGAACTGATATTCTGTAATGCAAAATGCAACTTCATGATTTATAAACGAAAGCTGAAGATATCTTCATTAGAAGTGGAAACATACTTAAAAATTACAACTTTCATATATTCGTATCTGCTGGACATCTGCCCATATATCTATTTACTTCATTATATATACTGAATACGCCATAGCTTATAGTTTTAATTCCAATTTATACCTGCACTGTATTGTACTTCATATCAAAAATGAAGTTACTTGTATCTGACAGCATAGATACAGCACTTAACTCTCATGCCATCTAAAATATCCAGAGCTTGGGCAACCACATTTTTAACTAAATCTTAATATCAAGCCATTCTGTAACGTATTATCATATTCCGCAGCCAACATATAATAAAAAATTCTAAATTTAAAGGAAAAATTTAAAACCATATCGTACATCCTTCCAACTAACCTGTTGCAAATGTAGCTGCTTCAACTGCATGAACTTTGACTCACCCCCGCCTCCAGTAACAATGTAATAGCAATGTCCCTTAATCACTTTGAGAAGAGTAATTTCTCAGTAGACATATAGCATTTACATACTAACCAGTAACCTATTAACTACCCACTCGGGGTTGCAGAAATTCCTGGATAAGGACCCAGGCACGGGGCAACCCCTCTCGGTGCTGATGGACCCGTAGGTCTTCCCAGGTAATCCGTCTAGGAGAGGGAAAACTCTGAAGCAAAACCTAAGGGGAGGGAGGCCCCTCCAGTCTTGGATGACAGCCTTCCAAGAGCTGGTGACTGAAACAAATTATCGGTCTGCAAACCTAAACTGCTTAAGGAGTAGATAGGCACTGTCTATCGCCCGGCTTCAATACTCATTCTTTGCCTATTAGCAAGGTGTAGAGGTCGAAGCACAGGGTTCGACAAAAACACTCAGTGGGTGATCTTGTTTCCTGACTAGGGCAATGAACATCGTTTTCCTCCTATCGCGACGCATCCCATCCCCCTCTAAACTGGACACTTGGGATTGCTTGAACACCATAATGTCAGTACAAGTAGATTGGGTGGACCATCGTCTGATGGGTTGAGGGTACCGGAGTGACAATTCCTGGTTGCTGTTCCAGACTGGTAGGACAGGTGACCTAACTATTTGGTAGCGCTTAGAGCGGCTGTTCCGTCAACAGTTGAATAATATCGGGATGTTTGTAGTGCCATGTCACGCATGGAAAGGGACCCTGCACTCATCCTCGGTGGGCTTTCCTGAGGCCAGAATCGTAGTAGATGGAAGGTCAGTTGATGGTCTACTTGTGTTGCATGCCTGGTATTCTGCATAACCACTTTTTCAGCACCCCTTACCTAAACTGAAACTCTAAAAAATGACAGTACAATCTAAAGTTATGCTTAAACCAAGACAAAACTCAAAGAAAATAAAATTGCCTCCTCCCTTTAGGCTTGAGTTTACTACCATCCGTGGGCGTAGAACTTAATTTAGATGATGTTGAAGCATTTCTCCTAACAAACACGCCGAATATCTTAAGTAAGACTAACCTACACTTCTCCATCCCCTCTAACTATTTTAACATGCCTGAGTATCTCCCACTCTGCCGAAATATCTTTTCACTTCCTGCTAAATAGTACGCAAATGAGACCACTGAATGGTTCAAAACAGCAATTGAAGCACATGCTCCAACGCAGAAATGTTATAGCAAACCCCACTCTCCCCAATGGTTTACTTCCATATGTGCAGCTGCCATCGTGCAAAGGCAGCAGGCATACCGCAGATTTAACCCACATAAATCCAGTTCAAACAGACAGGAGTATATAGAAGCCAGAAGTAACTGTAAGAAAGAAATAGCGACAGCGAAGAGAGAATTTACTGAAACCACCAAAAAACGCATGGAAACACAGAAATTAGGAACCCGTGACTTCTTGAAAATCTACAAAAGTGTTGTAAATAATGGGTAATCAACAATTTCCCCACTATCCAACAATCATGAGGTTGTTTGCTCAGCAACAGAGAAGGCTAACGTGCTTGTAAATCGGTTTGCCTCTAATTCCATACTGGACCCTATTAACCACCCTCTCCCAGACTTTCCTTTGTGGACAGACGTCACACTAGACGATCTGAAAATCACCCCTTCTCAGGTGCATGCTATCATAAAAAATCTTGACACTTCAAAAGCATGTGGACCTGATCTCATCCCCGCTCTGCTATTAAAAAAGTGCTTCGCCGAAGTAGCTCCAATCCTCTCCAAATTATCAACAGATTCCTTAATGAATCTTGCTTTCCTTGCTGCTGAAAAACTGCTTCTGTGGTACCAGTTTTCAAGAATTCTGGCGAAAGAACTGACCCAGTAAATTATCGCCCCATTAGCATCCTCACACTTTTTGCCAAAATATTTGAGTCTATAATTAACCGAGCTCTAGTCCATCACCTTAAAGATGCCAAACTTCTGACCGACCAAAAATATGTAATTAGGCAAGCCCGTTCCACAGCAGACATCTTAACTGTAATCTCCGAACATATATACCATTCACTTGACAAAGCAGGGGAGGGAAGAGCGGTAGCTCTAGATATCTCTAAGGTTTTTGACAGCGTATGGCATGAAGGTCTTCTCAGGAAAAGCAGATCATACGGTATCACTAGAAGAATACTTAACATAATTAAAGCCTTCTTAGATAAGAGAAAAGTCCAGGTTTTCATCAGTGGTTGTACATCTAAACAATATGATATAAATATGGGAGTGCCTCAGGAGTCTATCCTTGTACCTCTATTATTCCTAATATGACCTCCCTGACAAAATTATCTGCGAGATGGGTTTATATGCTGATGACACCACGCTCTATAACAGGCACGACAGGAAAACAAATGAACACATATCTAAAGAAATGGCAGAAACACTAGAGGATGACCTCCAATCTGTAGTGGAATGGGAACAAAAATGGATGGTCACATTCATTGCTGCCAAGGCTAAACTTGTTTCCTTCAATAACTACAAGAAACTATCTCTACCATCAATAGCAATGGCCAAAGTATCTTTATCTGAAAGCACATCTTTTAAACTCCTTGGCCTACATGCATAGGACACATGAGTTGGAACAATTACATTGAAAACATTGCAAGGGCCACTGCGAAAAAGGTAGGTTCTCTCTACCGTGCTAGAAAGCTACTAACACCCGAGTGTATCCTGTAGCTCTATAAGGCCACCATTCGCCCATGTATGGAGTATTGTTGTCATATTTGGGCCGGTGCATCTGCTGCTAGTCTCTCACTCCTAGACAAGATTCAAAAGAGAGTCGTCAACCTAATAGGTCCTGAACTGTCATCCAAACTTCAGCCTCTGTCCCATCAACGAGATATATCATCCCTCTGCCTTTTCTACAAGTACTTCAACGGTGAATGTTCGGACGAACTGCAAGCACTTGTGCCCCCTCTACGTAATCACCCCCGACAAACTCGACAAGCAGTAAAATTCCACCCCTTCACAGTAGAGATCCCTAGATGTAAGAAAGCCTTCTACTTCAGTAGTTTCTTACTGACATGCAGAAGTTCAAGTTTAACGTGAACCGACATCTTGCTTCCCACCTCCCCACCTAGTACCCCTGTAGCCTCTGCGCCTAATATTATCCCCCTTCATCAAAGCGGCAATGTGCCTCGTTTGGGGTGAAAATATAATTAAAAAAATAGATCCATATCCAAGGAACCTCTATCTAAAATTTCAATTGTTCATACCCAAAATTGGCGGAGGAGTTTGGACTTTGACCCCTTATCAGCAGAATTTCTGTCCGAAAATGGATTACAAAGACTTTCCCAAATCTCGATACCCTGTATATCAAATTTCGAATCAGTAAATGAAAACCGACAGAGTTATAGTGTAGGGAAATGTACACAGACACTTCCGCTTATATATATATATATATATATATATATATATATATATATATATATATATATATATATATATATATATATGTATAAGGAATGAAAAAATATAACCAGCGGTGGTTGACGTTATGTTTAAAGAAAAAATAGAAAAAACCGAATGAAATTATTAAAAAATCAACGTTTCGTCCTTGTTTACGAGGACATCTTCAGGATAATTGAAATAAAAATGTGATAAAAGAAAAAGTCATAGATCGTGCGAAAAAAGACGGTTTTTTAAAATCCAACCCATGTCGGGAAAGGACGAATATGTGTGCGTATGGGAAGGTTGTTTGATGTCTATATATACACTTTTAAAAATGCATGAGAATAAATATGTACATTTATTTTTTTTTTTTAATGTTTCAGGAAAATGAGTAGTTTCGCAGAAGAAAAAAAAAAAATTAAAATTAAAAAAAAAAAATGTACCTCAAGAACCTCAACCTCAAGAATTAGCACTACCAAAAAGATACATTGATGCCTTAAAACTTTTAACAAAAAATAAAGACATTATTATTTCACAAGCCGATAAAGGAGGTGGTATAGTTATAATAGATAAAGACCTATATCTAAAGAAAATGCACACACTATTGGCAGACGGAGATATATACACTCCGATAGATTTAAAATCAATAGAATAAGATTTCGATACTTTTAATAAATCCGTAAAGAAACTTATCGGAAATGATAAAAAATGGATAAATAACATAGAATACCACCCCACTATTCCTATATTATACGGCCTCCCACAAATACATAAAGAGAACGTCCCTATGAGACCTATAATATCAAACATTGGAAGCGTCACCCATAAATTAGCACGAGCTATTGCCCAAATTTTAACTCCACTAATGGGCACCATCAGCACTTCATATATCAAAAACTCTGGTGACCTCCTAAATAGAATAAAAAATATGGACATGCAAAATAAAACCATGCATAGTTTAGACATAATTTCCCTGTACACCAATATTCCAATCAAAAAATGCCTTAATCTACTCCACAAGCACTTAATCAAAATTAAAGCCGACCTACCTTTTTCCTCAGATACACTAATACAAATTATAAAACTCATCACTGATAGAACCTACTTTCACTTTAATAATTCTTACTATAGACAGAAATTTGGACTCCCTATGGGTAACCCCCTTAGTGGTGTACTAGCCTGCTTATTCTTAGAATTCTTAGAAACCAACTCTTTTAAACACAGACTTCCTAAAAACTCCACATATTTTAGATATATAGATGACATTCTTATTTTTCTCCCTAAAAACACACAAATAGAACAAATTAGAAATAAATTAAATTCAGTGGAACCATCTATAAATTTTACACATGAATCCGACCAAGACCACTCCCTAGCTTTTCTAGACATATTCCTCATCAGATCAGAAACCGATCTGAGTTTCAAAGTACATAGAAAGACCACACACAAAAACGACTATATTCATTACTACTCACACCACGATGATAAAATAAAGACGGGCATGATTATTGGTTTTTTCTTACGTGCCTTTAGAATATGCAGTCCCCAATATCTTAATGATGAATTTCAATATATTACGAATGTTTTAAGAAAACTACAGTATCCATCCTATTTCATTTCTTACGCAAAGAAAAAAGCTACGAAAATACACTATAACATAAACACACAGAAAAATAAAACAAATACCTCACTATTAAACAGACATCTTTTCATTCCCACCCACACCAAAAATACAAAAATCTACGACACTCTTAATAGACTTGGTTTTCACCTGATACAAACAACTTCCTCAACCATAAAACAGACATTAAAAACTACCAAGCACTCTCCCAAAACCCTCACATCCGATGCCGGTATATATTCCATCCCATGTAACAACTGTCAACAAGCGTACATAGGTGAAACACAACGAAAATTGAAATTAAGACTTAACGAGCACAAAAGAGATATAAGGAATGGCAACGCCCTAAATGCACTCTTTTGCCATTGTGCAGAACACGATCACTCATTTAATTTAGATCAAGCGAAAATTATTAAATACGTGATAGATAGAGCTAAAAGAAGACTTTTAGAATCAGCACTAATATTGAATACTAATACTATTACGCAAAGAAAAGACTTCTACCATTTAACCCCTAGCATAGGGAAAATAATAATCAAAGAGCAAGGTATCAGAGTGGATCCTGGCTAGCCGTTTTTCCTTGAATGTTTCAGGAAAATGAGTAGTTTCGAAGAAGAAAAAAAAATAAATGTACATATTTATTCTCATGCATTTTTAAAAGTGTATATATAGACATCAAACAACCTTCCCATACGCAAACATATTCGTCCTTTCCCGACATGGGATGGATTTTAAAAAAACGTCTTTTTTCGCACGATCTATGACTTTTTCTTTTATCACATTTTTATTTCAATTATCCTGAAGATGTCCTCTGAAACAAGGACGAAACGTTTATTTTTTAATAATTTCATTCGGTTTTTTCTATTTTTTCTTTAAACATATATATATATGATTGATAATTCTTCTAATCAGAGGAAAAACAGTTTTTATTCTGGTGAGGAGAATTAGTATTCTTTGAATATTCGCGGATTAGAATTACCTAGCAGACCAATTTTGGAGTATTCTGTCGAATAACAATAACTATTTATAATTTTACTTCATAGCTATGTTCTTACTATTCTTTTTCGCAAGCTCTACTCAGTGAATATATTGGGCTTTAACATTTGGTTGTTAAGATATAAACAACTATATTTATAGCTGATTTTGAAGTTTGCTTTTTCCTTGATAAGTAATCTCCTTCTCAAAGCTTTCTGCTGCATATATATATATATATATATATATATATATATATATATATATATATATATATATAAAGTTAGAATTATATTGGGACTTTCTCAACCGAAATACTCAAACGAATTTTGGATCTACAGAGATGAAATTTTGTATACCGGGAATTTAGACATGGGAACAATTTATCTGGAAAGAAGGGCTTCTAGAGTGATCAAAATCTTAAGATGTTTTTTGTTTTGGGGGGTGTCATCGGATTTTTATATGTTTGTCACCTGCTTTACAACTGCGAATTCGCGGCCATGATACATGACAGCGTTAATCTATTAAGAATAAATAGGTTTTAAAACTTTTTTGAAAAATCGTGATTAGCTAGTGTAATAGTTATAATACTTGATTAACGGTCTATTGTTTTTGTGTTTTGATCTCAGTTCGAGCATTTTTTTATCTAACAGAAGTGAACTGTTTAGATAAAAAATATATAATACTCGCATGCACATATCTATTTTTTTCTTTACTATATTTTTTGAGGAATTTTACGTTACGTTGAATACTTACGGAAATTCTGTTCATAATAAAGAAAAGACCTGCATGAATTAAAATATAATCTGCGTATTTTACGATCGGGCAACTTCAGGCAGCATCCTTTATACAAATTTATAAATATATAATGGTATTATTAAAGTTCGATCTAATTCATCCAAATTTTATTTTCTCCAATTTTCCACAGTATTTTAAATAATTTGCTCAATTTCAAATTTATTTATTACTATTTTTTCAAATGTTATTATAACATTCTTATTCATTTGTACACTTTTAAAATAAAATAATGTAGCCTATTTAAATACTTTTTATATATGGTCACTACTAAGGGAAATCGCAG
This sequence comes from Euprymna scolopes, assembly GCF_053919585.1. NCBI lineage: Eukaryota > Metazoa > Mollusca > Cephalopoda > Sepiida > Sepiolidae > Euprymna > Euprymna scolopes. The sequence goes on from NC_136497.1 coordinate 8,087,987, forward strand.
GGGTGTTGTCTTAATACGACACCTCTATTTGCCTTTGGTGCCAGCATTTAGCTTAATTGTCAGACTTTACGCTAGTAAACATTTTATTTGATCTTTTTATAAAACGGCTTTTGTTTTCAATTACATATCTAACAATGCGTCCGAAAGAGACACAGGAACATTTCTTCAAAGCCGCTAGAAAGATTTCTGAAATCGACATAACATGCCCGAAAATGGCCGGAGGTGATATCGACCGAAATGTTGTGATAATGACATTAAAAATGAGAATAGCAGTTCGAAAAGTTCAATTAATTCGGATATTTTTTTCGTTTTCAATGACATCTCCGATAACGTGCCAGACAAAGATAAAGGAGTATCATCAGTATAATATAGATTGCCAATTAGGACTCGAGAAAAATTGAATTAATTCTTATTTGGATTAATCAGACAATTGTTCTTATAGTGAGTGTCATTTTCACAACGTTTCTGTAGATGTAACTTCCAAGATTGTGCAGGACCCAATGAAAGGACCCGTTGCGCAGTGGTTAGCGTACTTGGAAAACTCAATTATAAAAGTGTTATTCTCTTGAAGGTTGAAGGTTCAATTCTCAGTGTGGCCAACCGAGAAATAGAATTGCGAATTACTTAGGATTACTTGTATATAGTCATGGCTGACGGACAAGAACATGCTACTCTCGTGAAGTAAATTAAGGGTTCCGTTCGAAACTTCGTCCAAATTCCCGAGTTCGACAGAAACATTATCGAGTTCGAAAAATACACCTTACGATAGATTGACGAAAAAGTTGTGAAAATTACACTGCAGATGAGAACAGTAGTTCGGTGAATCAAAATACGAATAAGCAATCGTCACCTTCAAAGTTCAGAAACGTAAAAATGTAACTTATGTGCTTTGGAAAATTCGCTCTATTTCGATTTTCTATTTGAGTATTTGAAATTGCATTGGTTCGTTGAGTAAAATAAAAATGTTCATTTTGATTACCTGTCAAATGATCACTGGTTTATAACCTTCGAAGAGTAATCGACAGTAATCGACAAATCAGGAGAAAGGAAATAGTCACGATTGGGAGATTTTGCAGACAATTAGCCTTTCTTTAAGCCCATCGACAAGACGTAAACATAATTACCCTCATTGGGGTGAGCTTTACCTTTATAAAGATCCGAAATCGATCGACAGAATTGGCCGTTTAGACTGCATCCATTTTAGGATCTATTCTAGAAAAAATAACCCCTATTCAACTGATATTATTCGAAAGTTTCGCCGATAAAGTAAATGTGAATTGAATATGTAAACAGGCAATAATACAGTTAATTATATTCAGTGATTTCGGCTGCTGGGTATCTCTCGCTTCCCTTATTTTGTCTTTAGTCCTCAAATTCCATGAGTAGTTGCTTAATACAGTCCTGGTCAAAATCATAAGACCACTTAAGAAAGTAAGCGTTTACACATATTATCGAATTTTTAATCAAACAAATGATTGAAACCATTGGCAAAAGGGAAACTATGATGGAGACAAATGAAATCTGCTTCATTCGAAACCTTAACCCTGATCTAATAATTATGTTTTAAAAAACAAACATTTTCACCTCGTCAAAATATAAGACCACTTTAATAAAATCGACTAGTTTTGAAAAAATGAAGGCGAAAAGCTTTCTATGTTACTAAAAGCAACTTGTTATTTGATAAAAAACATCTTACTAAATTACAAATGGCAAAAGGGAAACCATTATCATAGTTTGAGAGAGGAAGGATCTTTGAGCTTAATAAGGGTGGACTCTCTCATAGATCCATTGTAAACGAAGTGAATCGTAGCAAAACGGTCATCACAATTTTTTAAAGAAATCCAGATCACTATGGGCACAAAAAGAGTCCAGGTCGAGCAAAACAAATAACCCCATCACTGGATCGCCGTACCAGTAGAAGTTTTAAAAAAAAATCCAGTATAAGTTCAAGTCGATTGAAAAGCCAAGCAGCAGCAGAATGTTGTCCTAAAACCACCAGAAGGCATCTAAAAATGAAGGGCTTCAATCATTTAAAGCGACTGCAGAAACCACGTCTTCTTGAACAACATAATACTAATCGACTTAAATATGCCGCCAAATACCAGACTTGGGATGAAGAGAAGTGGGAAAATGTAATTTTCTCCCATAAGAAAAAGTTTAATCAAGATGATCCAGATGGATTTCAACACTATTGGCATTATAAAAATTTGCCCAAAGGGACGTTTTCAACTCGGCATAGTGGATGAGGGTTTTTAATGATCTGGGGTGCTTTTTCGTCAGCTGGGACCCTAAAGTTCTAAGTAGTGAAAGGCCGGCAAACATCATTGAAGTACATTTCAATGCTTGAAAATGCTTCTATCAGGACTGCAGGTCAACGTCTGTGTTGAAGAAATTGGATTTTCCAGCAAAACGCTGCGATAAACACTACTCGACAAGCACAAGAATACTTTTGTTCAAATAATATAGAATTGTTAGATCATCCAACATGTTCTCCGGACCTCAATCCCATTGAAAATCTTTGGGGATGGATGGCAAAAGAAGTGTTCAAGGATGGAACCCAGTATGATTCGATAAAGGAACTTTCTGGTTCAGTTTTCAGTACATGGGATAAAATTCCTTCCCAACTGATAAAACACTTAGTCACAAGCATGCCGAAGAAAATTTTTGAAGTAATTTGTAATCATGGCGGCTATACTAAATACTGAGACCCTTTTTAGTAATTTATAATTGCCTTTTGTTAGATAAATTATCAGTGGTCTTACCATTTTGACCTGGTGAAAATGTTTGTTTTTTAAAAAATAATTATTAGATCAGGATTAAGGTTTCGAATGAAGCAGATTTCATTTTTTCCATCATATTTTCCCTTTTGGCAATGGTTTGTTTGATTAAAAATTCGATAATATGCGTAAACGCTTACTATCTTAAGTGGTCTTATGATTTTGACCAGGACTGTATCTGAGTCAAAATCTGTATCATCTAACACTTATCCTCAATATATACTGCAACCTGACATGTGCACAATTCGGAAGAATTTATCCCTTTTCATATAGATTTAAAAAATCTGAAAAAATCGAAGCAGGTTCTAATAAGGCTCACTTATTTCCTGTTAAATAGTTGGCGTGGTGTTGCATTGAGTTAGCTCCCTTTATTCTACTTAGATTTGCATAAATGTTTCCTCCAATTATCTTAATACAAACACCAAGCTGATCCATTTCTTACATAATAATAATTTTTTTTTATTTTTTTTATTCAATTTTCACCCTAAACAAGGCACAGTGCCAGTTTGAAGCAGGGGGCTACTAACAGGGACTTAATTAGCGGCGTCATTATGAAGGGAGATGAGTAGAAAGATGTTTGTTAACATTACACTTGAACTTCTGCATATCATTGCAGTTGGGAAAGCAGAATCCCGGAAGGGAGTTCCAAAGACCCGCAGTTCTGGGGAAGAAAATATTGGAGTAAAAGGCTTTCTTGCACCTAGGGATCTCTACTGTAAAGAGATGAGACTTGGTAGCTTGTCCGGTTTGTCGGGGGTAGTTACGTCGGGGAGGGACAAGTGTTTGCAGTTCGTCAGAGCATTCACCATTAAAGTATTTGTAGAACAGGCAGAGGGATGCAACATCTCGTCGATGGGACAGAGGCTGAAGCCTAGATGACAGTTCAGGACCTATCAGGTTGGCGATTCACTTTTGAGCTCTGTCCAGGAGCGAAAGACAAGCAGCAGATGCACCAGCCCAGATGTGACAACAGTACTCCATACATGGGCGAATGGTTGCCTTATAGAGGTATAGGATACTGTCAGACGTAAGTAGTTTTCTAGCACGCTAGAGGGAGCCAACCTTCCTTGCAGCAGCCTTGGCAATGCTCTCAATGTATCTATTCCAGTTAATATTCCCTGTAAACGTTAGGCCGAGGAGTTTAAAAGAAGTACTTTCAGGTAATGTGTTCTTGGCCATTGCTATTGGTGGTAGAGAAGGTTTCTTGTAGTTATTGAAGGAAACAAGCTTAGTCTTAGCAGCATTGAATGTGACCAACCATTTTTGTCCCCATTCCACTACGGATTGGAGGTCATCCTCTAGTGTTTCTGCCATTTCCTTGGATATGTGTTCATTTGTTTTCCCCTCATATCTGTTATAGAGAGTGGTGTCATCGGCAAATATACAAATCTCCGAAACAATTTTATCAGGGAGGTCGTTTATGAATATCAGGAATAATAGAGGTCCAAGGATAGACCCCTGAGGTACTCCCGCATTTATGTCATATTGTTTGGATGTACGACCGTCGAGGACAACTTTGATTTTTCTTTTATTTAAGAATAATTTAATTACATTATGAATTCTTCCAGTGATTCCATATGATCTAATTTTCCTTAGAAGACCATCGTGCCATACCCTGTCAAAAGCCTTAGATATATCGAGGGCCACCGCTCTACCCCCCCTGTTTTATCCAATGAACGGTATATACGTTAAGAAACTACAGTTAAGATATCTGCTGTTGAACGGGCTTGCCTGAATCCGTATTGTTTGTCAGTCAGGAGTTTAGCAGCTGTTAGGTGCTGGACTAGGGCTTGATTAACTAAGGACTCAAATATTTTGGCGAAATGCGGAAGGAGGCTAATGGGGCGATAATTTAGTGGGTCAGTTCTTTCACCAGAATTCTTGAAGACTGGTACCACAGAGGCGGTTTTCCAGAAGTCGGGAAAACAAGATTCGTTAAGGCATTAATTGTAAAGTTTGGACAGAACTGGAGCAACCTCGGCAGAGCATTTTTTAATAGCACAGCCGGGATGAGATCTGATCCACATGCTTTTGAGGTGTCTAGGTTTTTTTATAATAGCATGTACCTGAGAAGGGGTAATTTTCAAATCGTCTAGTGTGGCGTCTGTTCGCAGAGGAAAATCAGGGAGTGAGTGGTGTACCGAGTTCAGTGTGGAGTTTGAGGCAAACGGACTGGCAAGCAGATTAGCCTTGTCAGTTGCCGTGCAAGCAACCTCATGGTTGTTTGATTGTGGGGGAATATTTGACTGTCCATTATTTACTACGCTGTAGTAGATTTTCCAAAAATCCCGGGTTCCTAATTTCTGTGCTTCGATGCGTTTTCTGGTGGTTTCAGAATAATCTGTCTTAGCTGTCTCTATCACTCTCTTACAATTATTTCTAGCTTCTATAAACTTCTGTTTATTTGAGCTGGACATGTCGGTTGAATCTGCGGAACGCATGCTGTTTACTATTCTACTTAATCACGTTTGTGTTATTTATTTATTAAATTTATATATAACAGTTATACTTTCGTATTATTTCAAAATTGTGCAACAATTACTTGCAGAATGTACTTACGGTAGAAGCAAAGCTTTTCTACATTGAATACAATAATTCTGTCTCCGGAAACACTGGAAATACGAATAACAATACATGTAGTTCACTAACCCTAAGTCCTGGTTGTGATATAAAAAGACTCAAGTGATGCGCGTTCGGTTTATTCAATGAAATCGTTAAAAGTGAATTAATACTGAACAGGTTTGTCCAAAAGCAATTTTACTGTAAGATCTTGGAGCGGTAAGGTCTAGTTTTGGATTGTGTGGAGTTAAGCTGCGAGATGTGTGTTTATTTCACACTTTAACTACTGTAGCTTAGTACAATTAGGGAGGCAAGTCACAGACAGTGAATTGCAGTGTATTTCAGGTCGAGAGATGAAATAGTTAAAGTATAACCTTTTCTGGTCTCTAGGTAATCCAACAATGAGGCCTTGAATGCTGCCGATGTTGTGTTAGTCTGAAGTATTTATGTATATTGAGAAAAAAAGGCGTGGAGGATAAACCACAGAGAAATGAATAGAACAAAGCTTCAGTGCAAGCGACTCTCGGACAGATTGTCGCGGACCTATCCTTGATTTGCATACGTTTTCTGTGCTTGAATACAAAATATAAAGATAAAGATCTGCCATTTTAAATCAATCGAGTCGCTCAGATGCTTGATACGTTAGAGTATTACCACAGGTTATAGGCAACTTACAGATCACCATAGTTCCACTCGCACACGCCCTGTAACATCGATATAGTGTGTGAAAAATTGATACTTCATGGATAGTTGTAAAGCGTGAATGGCAGAAACTGCAAGTAGGAACCGGCTGACAGTTAATTTAGGCACCGGAAATTTGGTCATGTGAATTTAATCGTATGCGCAATGCCGTTCAGAGTCTCCGCGGACTCCGATAACAGCAGCAAGATGCAATCGCTTTAAAGAACGAGCGGAAGACGGTCGTAGAGAAAAAGCAGCGCCTGATCTAACCGTAACGACTGGAAACGCCATTCTTATAAAGCTAGCATGAAATAAATGTTAGCATTCGACTTTCATCTCGATTACGATTTTTCGTTTACTTCAGTGTCTCAATTATTTTTCACCCCCGTCTATCTCTCCATCTCTCTCTCTTTTTCTCTCTCCCCCTCTCTCTCTCTCTCTCTTACTCTCTCTCTCTCTTTATATATATATATATATATATATTCAGACAGATATTGTTAAATAGCACGGAGTGCTCTTTGCAATTTTTTTCATTTTCCGAATGGTTATTCTTATGTCCCGGTCGAATGTGTGTGGGACTATTCTGTAGTCGCTTTTGTCCATCTTAAATCTTGTCCATCTTTAATTTTTGCAAGTACATTCAACTATTATTCTTCAGTCGTTTTCAGGCAGTTTTGGGTTACTATATCGTTTAAAATTTGGATGCTATTATATACTTACGTTCAAATTGAATTTAAATTACTTGAAATAGTAAAGCGTTCCGCGTAATAAAGAAATCTTTTATGTGTAAAGAGCGTGGCTAAAATAAATGTACAATGGTTTTATAGTGTCATTTAGAAAATTGTATGGAACTTACAGTTTTTAAACGTTCCAATATATATATATATATATATATATATATATATATATATATGTATATATATGTACATATATGTATGTGTGTCTGCATATAGTTACACACACACACACACACACACACATATATATATATGCTGAAATTTAAATTTAAAAGTTAATTTAAAAAAATTTTAAATTCTATGCCATTTTGTTTATCACACTTTTAAACCATTGTACATTTATTTATTTATACTTTAGAACGTGTTTTTTACACATTGGACACACTAGATAATTATATGTTTTAGATACGTCATGTTTTCTCATGATATCAGCCCCCCCACATACACACTCACACGCACACACACACACACACACACACACACATATATATATATATATATATATATATACTTTACTGTTTGCCACTATGTTTAAAAAAACAACAAGTCAGAAAGTCAGAAGGAATAAAGGATTGACAAATTTGTTTTTCATTTGCTTCATTTCGATATTAGAATCTTTAACTTTTCTTAAGTTTACTTGTTGCTGGTTGATAGAAGAAGGTGACGCTCAGCCCCAGTAGTTTTCGAGACACCGTTTCCGGCAGCAAGCGCCACAGTAACAGAATAGTGTGCTAAAAATCCCTTCATTTGAACAGCTTGCCATTGGAAATTGAACGCTGGAAGGTACAACACGAGCTCACTGTCTATTGATGTTAGAGTCATTGAATTAGAGGATGAACTACAGAAGATGAAATTTGACGTTCTAGGAGGTAATATACAAATATCTGTGCGTGAGGTCGCCAAGCTAATCAAGAACCTTGATTCTAGTAAAGCAACTAGCCCTGAGAGTATCCCAATTATAGTGTTTAAAAAGCTTCAACCTGAACTTGCCCCAACACTTACAAAACTGTTTAAGCGTTGCCTTAAGGAGAAGTGCTTTCCAACACCCTGGAAAAACTCATCAGTACGCCCTGTATTTAATAATTCAGGGGATAAGTCATCTCTCTCTCAGTACAGACCTATGTCTCCTGTGTGTCATGAGTAAGTTCCTGGAATCCATACTAAATAGAGAAATACTCAACCACTTCAGCAGAAATAACCTCCTCAGTGACACGCAATATGGTTTCCGTTCTGCAAGATCTACTGCAGATGTGCTGACGGTCATATCTCACAGGATTAGTGGATCTCTCGACAAAGGCTACCTTTCTAAGGCATGTGCACTTGACATATCAAAGGCTTTCGACAAGGTATGGCATAAAGGCCTACTTCACAAGATTTCCAGCTCATTTCTCTCTCATAAGAGTAGTGCTCGATGGACAAAAATCAGAGGCCTGCAGTATAAATGCTGGAGTCCCTCAGGGGTCCATCCTGGGCCCAACTCTCTTGCTGATCTACATCAATCGTCTCCCTAAACACATACTTAAATCATTCGTTGACATCTATGCTGATGACACGACCATCTATGGAAACACATCAACGTTCTCTCTGATTTTCTCTCCTCTGATCTCGAGCGTGTAGTTCAGTGGGGGAAGACGTGGCTGGTTACCTTTAATGCATCTAAAGCCAAGCTCCTGTCTGTAGACCATCAACGCTCTGATCCCCATCTGGCATCAATTGTAATGGATGGCTCTCGCCTAGGAGAAGCTCAATGTTTTGACAAGCTTCTGGGCTTGATCTTTACTCCCTATCTGAAATGGAACACGTACATCAAGTCTATTGCCAGGGTCGCTGGAAAGATGGTGGGATCCTTCTACCGCTCCAGAAGATATCTCACTACTGATGCAATTCTCTATCTATATAAAAGCCAAGTACGTCCAAGGATAGAATACTGGTGCCATATCTGGGCAGGAGCTGCTAAAAATAGCCTATCCTGTTTGACAGCGTACAAAATAGACTTCGTGTCTTAGTGGGGGATGCCCTTTTCTCTTCTCTGCAACCTCTCTCCCACAGAAGAGACGTTGCGAGCCTTTCTCAGTTTTACCGTTATTTCCATTGCAAGTGCTCGTCTGAGCTCCAATCTCTGTCCCCCCTTGCCAATCTTTTACGAAAAACACCCGTCTAGCTGAATCCATTCTCAAAAATTTTCCCCACTCTCGATCTGTGCCTGAATCAAAACGTAGATTGCATGAACACAGCTTCTTTCTCAGAACAGCACGCCAGTGGAACTCTGTTCCGTCGGCCTGTTTCCCACCTGACTACAACTTGGATGTCTTCAAATCCAACGTAAACAAACTCCTGATGAAACGCCCCCTTAAGTAGGCACTTTACGAAATCTCAACACTAACGTACAACTTACTGTACATGCAATAACCCTTATCCCTGAGTGGCTTCCGGGCCTTGATAAGTGGTGACTGCCTCGGAAAAAATCGTGGGAACCAAGCCGCTGCTCAGCTACTTTGGATTTAACGGACTGAGCATATAGTTCTCTTGCTTTTTTTAATTACTCTTTTGCATTGGTTGCTGACAGTCCTAAAGGCAGCTTTAGTCTCAGTACCTCTATTACTTTGGTAGCTATGGAAAAAGCCATTTCTATGTGCGATGGCAGCAGCACAATCTGGGGAGAACCATGACGTTCTGTTAGTTTTTGTTGTAATATTTTAGATGGTATGAATCGGTCTATGCCTACAATTAGCCATTCGGCCAGTTCTAATACTATGGAGGACACATCTTTTTTAAACATGGAATGCAGTGGTAGATCGGATACAAGTGTACGGAAGCTATCCCAATCAGTGGTAGAGTATCGATATACAGTACGGTGGAGAAGTACATCTCCAGACTTATTGCGTTTCATTTTTATCTTAACTGATACAACCGTGTGGTCGGAAGATCACAGAGGAGACAGAATGGAACTTGAACATAGCTCAAGGGAGGTTGTGAGAAAAAGGTCTAGAAGGCTACCATACTGACCGGAAGTATCGGGCCATCAGGTGGGTTCGTGAACAATTTGGGTGAGGTCATAGGCAATGGCAAAATCATGACAGAACTTCCGCTCATCATCTGTCTTGTTAGAGTGGGTCAGCCATTACGCATTGTGGACATTGAAGTCACCACAAATCTGGATGTTAACTGAGGGGTGAGCAGACAGGATGTTATCAATTTTTTCAGATATGCTCATAAGGATAGTAACCCCGCTGTCGTGGGGGCGATAGAGAGCGAATATAAATGCAGTGGTGTAAGCTAGTGCAACCCGGAAACACATATAAGGTAAATTAGGGTCTTCTCTGGGGATATCCCTACCACACGGAAAGCCATCTTTAATGTAGGCACGTATTCTATGTCCATGGCGATCTTGGGGGTCAGATTTAGATTTTAAGTTAGAGTATCCTTTGATTATGAATTCGTCAAGGGAAGCGGTTGGCCTAATGCCAGTTTCACTTAGGAAGAATATGTCTGGTTTCGTCTCATGTAATTGGGTTTCAACCTCTGGGAGGTTGGAACGGAGTCCCTGATGTTGGAGAAGGAGACATGGTAGTAGGGGTCTACGTTGAAGGATGGGGTTGTAGGTTTACACGTGTTATTTTTCTGGGGGTATTTCATGTAGAAGATTGGGATTTCTGGAAGAGGTTGACAGATTTGGTTAGAGCAGGACAGAGAGGGAAGGTAAGAGAGAAAAGGAGATGAAGTTTTTTTTGTAGCCATGATAAGGTAAATCAGTAACAATTACCCACTAGTATGGCATCGAGAGGCCCCACTCGAAACTACTGCATGGTCCAGAGTTTATTCACCAAATGGCAATACAGCAGCCCCAATATTTTGCACCTACTGATACGACGGCCTCCTTAGTGCTTAATCCAAGTTTCGGGTCCCTAACAATCAGGCGTATAACGTCAGCCCAGATGGAATTTTTACCTTCAGCACCTTTCCTAGTGACATGACCAAATGGAACATAGGAACAGAAATTTTCCGACATCTCAGACTACTGTTCACGAAGTACTGTCGTCCTGGAGAGCAGGCTTTTCTTAACCCTTTGTCAGAAACATCACTCATTTGAAATGAGGACTGAGGGACAAATAAGAGGAAGCGAGATTATATATATATATATATATATATATATATATATATATATATATATATATATATATATATATATATGGAGAGTAGACAACGCATTGTGGATGCGTTATCAGCAGTTCTTGTTACTCACGCTCCCTCTCTCTCTTCTGGCGGTTATTTTAAAACCTTTAAAACTATAAGAACAATGTTCTTCATTGGAAAACTATTTTGTCAGTAAGACAACTAATTTTCTGCATCGCTGAATCGTTTTATTTACATGAATTAACAATATTACCAATGTTTTCATTATATTTTTATATTGTATTATGTTATTACTAGCTTCAATGTGATCTGAGAAAATTTCTATATCATACGATATTTCGGGAAAAAAACCTTTCTCAGTTCTGTGTTCGCTTCTAGTTCAAACGTGCATACAAGCCCTGTTGTAGATGTATGTAGTTACTCAATAATTGAACTAGACCTAAAATTATTATTTTATTTAGTTTTTAAACATTGCTAAATAAAAAAAATACCATATTTATTCTTGTTTGTAGCAAAAGTAACGAACATGAAATTTTACTTGCTTCAAACTTTTTTGGTGTTTGGCGTGTCAGATTTTAGTTTTCATGAGGAGAGATAGTTTAAATTAATCAGTGCAAATATTAACTGACATTACACATAGCAGAGAGGAGTTTATTTAACAGCTGAGGGAAAGCGTTGTTTGAAAATGTGTGAGTTACGGGTTGGATGAACAGATGTCTGTCTGAAGTTTGCTCCATCATATTTCTTGATTAACTATTTACTTACACACAGCTTGACTTCTTATAATGAATATTTTTTAGCCCGTAAAAACGGGCAAAGTTACAACACATTCAGTTAGAATGAGTGATTTATACCAAATTGACGGTCGGATATATTGTGTTCGATGTTTAATAAATTAATCCCTATTTATAGTTAACTCGTAATTGAACGGATGATATAATATTTAGGCTACTGCATTTTATCATAACTAATAATCAAACAAAATTTAAGCGAGATCAACTTAATAGTTTCTGCGCAAACATCGCGAATAAATGTGGTATTGCTGTGACTAATACGTACAATTACCTACTTTTGCTTGGAATACTATGATATTTAGTTCGCTGCATCATATCGAAACAGAGTTGACCACAAAATGTCAGTCAAATCGGCCCTATAGTGTTAAGGAATAGAGAGAGAGAGAGTGAGAGAGAGAGATTGAGAGAGCGAGAGGGAAAGGTGGAATTATAGTGTAGACACGTTGACCGGAAATAAAAGATCAGCTGATTTGATTTCGTGTAAATCATGTGATCAGGTTAGCTGAATCGTTGAGATTTGATTTGGACTCAGAAGACGACGGACGGCTTCCCATTGTCTCCTCCTCTCCACTTGGGAGAACGAACGCTGACGTGCGTAGAAGAAGAACCCACACAGGCCGATTTCACTTTCCACCTTCTGCAGGACATCTGGGAAAGTGAAATAAACTATAGAACTAATTCCTTGTCTTGGAGTGATTGAATCTTCATCCAAAAACAGGTATCAAGTCTCCGTCCAGGACGAGAATTTCCAGATGGTCCAACATCGAAGAAGCAGAGGTAGGTTCTGAAAATACATGTCACTCACACACGATCACCTTTATGATACAAGATAAATATATAATATAACACGTCAACTCTTCTAATCCATTATTAGAGATGATGCAACAAAGACTCAGCCGTTTATGATAGGGGCAATGTAACAAACAGTCATTTGGTGTCCGTTGACCAGTTCGCATCAACGATGCGATACCGAACCTGGGGTGAAAACAACAAACGCTCATTTGGTGTCGTGAATGCGAAAAAAAAGTAAAATCTCGAACCTGGTGGTTACCATAAAATATATATATATATTATATAGACACCACAAAAAGAAAGAAAAAACATATTGTACACTACACATAAAAAAGGAAAATATAAAGAAAATTAAAGAAAAAAAAACAACAACGTAGGGTCCTTTCATTGAACAATGAAAAAAATGCATATGTATATACGCAACCAAAACAAAAGACACATTAAAATTATGTTAAATTAAAATTATTATATCCTAAATTAAGAGAAAAAAGAAAAAACAGATAGCTCGATCGACATACAGATAACGAATTGTTGATTTTAAAATATGAAAACACAGAAAGACAAAAATGCTATGTTACGGTGTAGAAAGATAAACAGTGGAAATTGAAAGAATAAAGATATATCAATCGTCATACTGATAAAAACAGACGAAAAAAAAGGAAATAGAACATATAAACTTTAGTTACAGAGGTGAATGAGATGACTGTCACAGTTGCGACAAACACATCAATCAAATATTTGTTATGAATTTAGTTTAGTACATACAGTTAAAATTGTAAAAGTGTTGAGTACTTTTAGTAAAAGACAATGTGTATTTATTTTTGGTTGTTTGTTAAGAAACAATGGATACTTTCTGCTAATGTGGAATTGTTTTTTTCTCTAATTGTACGGGTTTTTTCGTGAGATTTTTTTTTCTGGTGTGGAAATATGTTATTGTATGTAAACTGTTTTATGAAATGTTAAAATGTATGTTTTTTAAGATTAAGAAAAAAAAACACAAGTGTCGTCTTAGGGTGATGGGATTCTGTGATTTCGGGTAGGATCAACATGGAAAAATCCATGGATGGAATCCCGATGTATTTCGCTGAGCTATATGCCTTGAAAGGCAGTCGTGGTTACCGACCTGGAAAAAAAGTTTTTCCAATATAGCAAAGCGAAATGTGTTTCTGTCCAGCGTCAGGGAGCAATTGGAATTCCCCTGACGTAGCGTAAGTGGCAGTAGAGAAAATGGCAGAAAAGGCCATAATAAAAGTCACTCGGATAAGTAAAAGGTGGTTTTTTTTCAGAAAACCCCAAGTGTTGGGTGACGTGGACAAATTTAGCTTCCATCGATTGTTATTTTGCATGGAATTTTTGGTTTTAAAGGATTGTCTGAAAATTTATAAGTGAGTCGGTTTTTTTTGTTGTTTTTGGAAACGACTATGTATTTTAATTGTAAATGTCTATGTATTTTTTGTAAACGACTGTGATTTTTTTTTAATTTTATTTTTGAGATTCTGTTAGGTGGTCAAAGGTTATGTTACCTGAACTCAAAATGTGCTGACAGGGACACTTTTGGGTTTCCACGAATCTATGCTTTGTTATTTGTAACTTTTTATTGGTGAGATGAGACTTTGTGAATGATTATAAGAATTTTTTTTTTAATTTTATATTTTCATGCGATTGATGTTTTCTCACATCAGAATTGTGCAGGTTTTTTTCTTGTTCTTGGACATGTATTTTATTTTCGCAGAATGAAGGAGGAGTGAATTCTTGCCTCGTGGGATTTATTGAGATAATGATTAATGTATAAGTAAGAACTTGTTGTTAATTAATTAATAATGATAGTAATAATAATGATAAAATAGGGGGGAAGAGAAATAAATAAGATTTAAGCAGTGTAGAAAAAAAAGACACACTACTTGGTTGAATAAGGAGTCAACTAGTTCTTAAGTTTAGAAGAGTCAAAGGTTCAGTCGATATTTATTCTAATTTTCTAAATGGTTGTAGAATTTTTTTTTGGCGTTTTTTCGTGGGATTTTTCCCCGGATGCGTAATTCGGCGGGAGACATAGGAAAATGCTTTCGTAATATTATAAGAGAAATCTTTTATCTCGTATGAGTCATGTGCTTGTGGTAACGCGTTATAGCGTGACGAGAGATATCGTGATCTCTGCATGATTCTAAGATGCGAGATGGAAGCCATGGGGTCACAGTTGACCTTCGAGGGTGCAAGAATTCGCGCCACATGGTATTATTTGTGGATGTAGTTTTATTTATTTGAATTATGATTTATTGAATAATGGTATGACAGTTCCTTTGCCAGTGGGGTGAGCTTAGGATTCCCTTAGAAAAAGTGGGTAGTAAAGAAAAATGTATGTCTTCGTCATACATTTTTATAAATAATGGGGAAAGGAATGTTAAGGAACAGAGAGAGAGAGAAAGAGAGAGAGAGAGAGAGAGAGAGAGAGGGAGAGGGAAGATTGGAATTATAGTGCAGACACGTTGACCGGAAGTAAAAGATCAACTGATTTTATTTCGTGTGAGTCATGTGATCAGGTTAGCTGAATCGTTGAGATTTGATTTTGACTCAGAAGACAGCGGACGGCTTCCCGTTGTCTACTCCTCTTCACTAGGGGGGACGAATGCTGACGTGTGTAGAAAAAGAACCCGCACAGGCCGATTTTATTTCCAACATCTGCAAGACATCTGGGAAAGTGAAATAAACTATAGAACTAATTCCTTATCTTGGAGTGATTGAATCTTCATCCAAAAACAGGTATTAAGTCTCCCTTCAGGACGAGAAATTCCAGATTGTCCAACATCGAAGAAGCAGAAGTAGGTTCTGAAAATACATGTCACTCACACACGATTCCCTTTATGATACAACATAAATATATAATATAACACGTCATCTCTTCTAATCCATTATTAGAGATGACGCAACAAACACTCAACCCTTTATCATAGAGGCAATACAACAATAGGTTATTGTTGTGGCTATTCCCTATAAATGCCTACGCAATGCTCGTTACTATTAACTAGTAATCCCTTTGCAAGTGGGCATTTTACGGATACCATAATAATGTGTTCGCTGAAATTTATTATAATAAAACTCCATAGACAATTTTAGCCGGAGAGGCTCAGTAGTTTCAAAAAGTGAAAGACAGTCTAACAAAGTAAGAGAAATGAAAAATAGATAAAAACATACAAAACGAAATACTATACAACACATTTTTCCCCTTTTCTGTTTTCCTTCGTCGACCCATTGTCTTTCTTTTTTTCTATGCCAACAACAAACACCTGGATTGTCATCTTGGAGGATAAAAAGTTGTCTCTAATTAATTTAGTAACATTTCTGTTTGAGATAATTTTGAGACATTCAACATTTAGATAATGTTATGATGTTTAGTTTCTGATAGATGATTTATTATCGATCGGAACTATTTCTTTGAGCTGGGAATTTAATTCATTTGGAAATGGACGTGAACATACGACACGGGTTGCTAATTAAGTCTGTTTGTATTTTTCTTGTATTTCTATTGTTTATTTCATAATATAATGATTGGCATCTTTTAGGGAGGCAAAACATTTTAATCATATATTCTCTACATTCCGTTATTCATAGATGCCATTAACCGTCTCTGCATCAGCCAATTTAGATATTTCTTAATGATTCTTGATAACATCAAGTGTTTTCCAAAGTGCACAATTTATTGCTTATGTAAAAGTCTGATTCGATTTGCTGCAAACGCCCTTAAACAATTTCCCGTAACATCATCAGCAAGAATTATCCTCTGTCAATTAACGTACAAATTGAGTGCACAATTTGTATCATGTTAAAAATATATATATATATATATATATATATATATATATATAAATTTTACCAGGTAAAATACTTATTCCTCGGTGTCTTCATTGCACAGCTCCACTCCAAGTTGACTAGATTCCATAGCAAATTATACAAGCAGGCTACCCGGCGTTGCCTGGTCGGAAAATACGCATAGATATTCTCTTTTAATTCATACTGAAAGTGAGGCATGTGTATGTGAGTATTATATTTTTCCAAACAGTTCACGTTTTGTAAGTATAAAGAAAAGAAGACTCGAGATGAGGTCGAAACGAAAGTCTAAAGACAATGTGTCAAGTACGATAATCATTAGCACAGCTTGACACGATCTGTAAAAGGTGCTCTCAAACCTACTTATGCTTAATATAATGTGCACTATTCGCGTATGTGCAATCGTGAAACAGTTGACAAACAGATAAAAATACGATGACAGTCAAGTAGCAATGTTTCAATTTTTGATCTTTAGCAGCCCTTTCTTTTCGGATAAAAAACAATTAAAAGTTTTTCACGTGTCTGAATACTCTATATACAAAATTTCAAGTTGTAGATCGAAAATTCACTGCGTATATAGTTTAAGAAGTGTCATCGCACACATTCTCACTTATAAATCATAACTTACAAACTCTTATCTCATCTAGCTGCTTTAAAATTAAAATACTCCCTTCCTATTTACAGAATGCGGAAAAAGATTAAGTTATGAAAAATAAAAGGAATTGAGCATCGTGTAGACTTTAGTGCTGGGGCTGGTAACCATGACTATAGCATCCAGCACTTTCACAATCCACCATTTTCCCTAATATGACACTCTTCGGCTTACATCTATTACCCAATATAAAGAAAATAATTTATTAAAAAGGTGCTTCACCAAAGATTACAGTATTATGTAAGGTGTTCGGATGAGGATAAGGATTAATTTAGAAAAGAAAACTTGTAATTCTAATTCTAGTAAATAGTAACTATGATCAGTTTGCGTAATCCTAGTAAGCGCGCAACACGATGTGAATGTGCTGGAGCGTTGGGAAGGCATAGTGTCACTAACATTTTTGTAAATATAGAAGCTTATCCTCTGCTCATGTAAAATAGGTAATAATTACAATGTATTTACTTTGTTAGTTTTTTGACATGGAGGTCACCACTTATCAAGGCCCGAAGGCCACTCAGGGATAAGGGTTATTGCGTGTACAGTAATCAATGAGATAGTATTGTAGTAATCATTAGTATTTGGAGTTTTGATAGAGTGTCTTACTTAAGGGGCGGTTTGTCAGGAGTTTGTTTATGTTGGACTTGAAGACGTCAAAATTGTAGTCAGGTGGGAAATAGGCAAGCGACAGATAGTTACACTGGCGTGCAGTTCTAAGAAAGAAGCTTTGTTCATGGAATCTACGTTTTGATTTAGGAACAGATAGAGAGTGGGGAAATTATTGACAGTAGTTTCAGCCAGACAGGTGTTTCTCGTGAAAGATTGGCGATAGGGGATGAGGGAGTGAAGCTCAGACGAGAACCTGACATGGAAATAACGATAAAAAAAGACAGGCTCTAAACGTCTTCTCTGTGGGAGAACGGTTGCAAAGAAGAGAAAAGGGCATCCCCCACTAAACCACGAAGTCTATTTTGTACTATGTCAAGACAGGATATGTTGTTTTTAGCAGCTCCTGCCCAGATGTGGCAGTAGTATTCCATTCTTGGGCGTATTTGGCTCTTATACAGATAGAGAATTGCATCAGTAGTGAGATATCTTCTGGAGCGGTAGAAGGATCCTACCATTTTCCCAGCGTCCATGGCAACAGATTTGATGTATGTGTTCTATTTTAGATCAGGAGTAAAGGTCAAACCCAAAAGCTTGTCAAAACATGGAGCCTCCCCAAGACGAGAGCCATTCATTTCAATTGATGCCAGATGGGGATAACAGCGTTGATGATGTAAAGATAGACGGTTAGTTTTGGATGCATTAAAATTGACCAGCCACCTTTTCCCCCATTGTACCACGTGCTCAAGATCTGAGAAGAGAGAATTAAAGAGAACTTTGTCATTTACGTCAATTGATGTGTTGCCGTAGATAGTAGTGTCATCAGCATAGATGTCAACGAATGATTTAAGTATGTGTGTTTGGTAGATCATTGATGTAGAACAGGAAGAGAGTTGGGCCCAGGATGGACCCCTTGGGGACTCCAGCATTAATACTGTTGGCCTCTGATTTCTGCCCATCAACCACTACTCTAATGAACCTATCAGAGAGAAATGATTTAATGATTGAGAAAACATTTCCAGTAATACCGTAGCTGGAAATCTTGTGAAGTAGGCCCGTATGCCATACCTTATCGAACGCCTTCGATATGTCAAGCAATTGAGCTAGAAAGGTAGCCTTTGTCGAGAGATTTGCTAATCCTATGTGATATAACCTTTAGCACATCTGCTGTAGATTTTCCAGAGCGGAAACCATATTGCATGTCACTAAGAAGGTTGTTTCTGTTCAGGTGGTTGACTACTTCTCTATTTAATATGGATTCCAACAACTTACTCATGACACGCAGGAGACTTATTGGTCTGTTCTGAGAGAGAGATGACTTTTAATCTGATTCTTAAATACAGGGCATACTGATCAAGTTCTCCAGAGTGCTGGAAAGCACTTTTCATTAAGGCAACGCTTAAACAATTTTGTGAGTATGGGGAATTTCTGGTTGGAGCTTTTTCAGCACAGTGATTGGAATCCGTAAGGGCAAGTTGCTTTACTGGAATCCAGGTTCTTGATTAACTTGGCGACATCACGCACAGATATTTGTATGTTGAATAGCGCGTTGTCTGTTATAGGAGGAAATACAGGGTGTTTATGGTCATTGTCGCATAGGGTATAATTAGCTGCAAAGTTCTTGGCAAATAGTCTGGCCTTCTTTGATGCTGATGAGATGACCTCAGGGCCATTGATGATAGTTGGAATAGAACGCACGCTTCTGTTCAAGATCCTGTTTGCTATTTGCCAGAACTGGTGGGAACCAAGCCGCTGCTCAGCTACTTTGAATTTAACAGTCTGAGCATGAAGCTCCCTTGCATGTTTTATTACTCTTTTACAGTGGTTTCTGGCAGTCCTAAACGTAGCTTTGGTCTTGGTACATCTATTACGTTGGTTGCTATGGAAAAAGTGATTTCTGTGCGCGATGCCAGCAGCACATTCAGGGGAGAACCATGGCTGGCTGTTAGGTTGTTGTTGGAATTTTTTGGATGGTATTAATCTGTCTATGCCTACAATTAACCATTTGGTCAGATCTGATACTATTATATTATTTTATTAATTTCGTTGCCGCTATCTGTTTGCAAATATTAGTATGCAACTATGTTGGGTGCTTTTAAAACCATAAAATATGGGTGATATTTTATTTTATTTTATCAATACTGTCAAGCTTTATTCTATTATACAACCGAAATTAGATTTTCTACAGCTGTCTCTTAGTATGTTTTGATGGTTTCCAAAAATACTTGTAGAAAATGAAGAAAATACAATCGTATTCAGTTATTGCCATTATATATATATATATATATATATATATATATATATATATATATACTAGCAAAAGTACTCCACGTTGACTGGGTTCAAAAACAGCCTACAGAAAATGGACTCTGATTTATGAAAGTATGATAGGTTATGAAAAGGAAGGGTTGTAAAAAGATAGGTTCGAATTTGGGGACTATCAAAACCAAAGCAAAATATGATGAAAGTAAAAATTACATGGATAAACACCATAATTTATTATACCATACCTGTTTACACTAAAACACTTATAACAATATTCTGTGGATCTATATTAAAAAACCTTGTTAAACATTGTGACATATTTCCATTCTATGGAGGTCAGGCGCGAACGAACACCCATAATTTTATTATACCATATTTCTTCAAGCTAAAACATAATTATCAAAGTATACTTATGCAGATAGATATGAAAAGTCTTTATTAAAGTGTGTGCCTATTTCTATTCTATGGAGGCCGGGCGCGGACGCAGACCCAACAATTTTATTATATCATCCCTATTCAAGTTAAAACGTACTTATCAAGGTATTATTATGTACATCCATATCAGAAACTTTTGTAAACGTTTTTTTTTTTTAATTTTTAAATTTGATATTTCCACACCTTGTGGACTAGGTGTATACGCAGACCCCACAATTTTAACTTATCATCATTATGCGAGATCAAACATACCCATTCCTGTGTCTCGATATATTTATATCATTATATGTGATCAGTTTTCTATAATAGTCAACCATATAGGACACACCCACACACAGACGTCCAGCTTTATATTATAGATATACGTATATGTATATATATATATATATATATATATATATATATATATATTATTTTTAAAATATAATTATCCACTGACACGTATTTCTTTGTCTACGACTCATCAGCTGAATCTAACGATAATCTAGTTGATAATTATATTTTAAAAATAATATATATGCCGATCCCCATTTAGGGGATACTAAATTGGTCAAAGGGAAAATTATTCCCAACACGCATTTAGGTAAAAATGTGCTTTCGTATTAATAATTGAATTTATTCAAGACAGTATCGCTAACAAAAACAAATAAATGCATCTACATAAAAGTGATGCCTTTAGTAGTCCTGCGAGGTTATCCGCGTGGTAGAGGTGTAGGCTCCTTATCACGAGGTCCCGATTTCGAATCTCGCCAGATTCAGCCACTCTGATGAGTAGTAGACGACGAAACGCGTGTGATTATATTTAAAAAGTAATATGTATTCTGCTCCCCATTTAGGAGGTACCAAATTGGTCAAACGGAAAATTATTCCCAACACGCATTTAAGTAAAAATATGCTTCCATAAAAATAACTGAATTTATTCAAGAAAGTATCGCTGAAAAAAACATATATATATATATATATATATATATATATATATATATATATATATATATGTATGACTTCTTAATTTAATCACCTAAAGTAATATACTAAAGTATAAATTAATGCGTAAACTTTAAGTATTTATTTCAACAGTGCTCAATACGTAGGTAGAGCTAGGTAGTACGTTATAAAACATATATGACAATTAAACATTCCGCGTTTCATCCAAGCTAAGATTCATCGGGCATAAGCCTGATGAATCTTAGCGTAGATGAAACACGGAAGATTCTGTGTAGCTTAATTGCCATCTATATTTTATAACTTACTCTCTCTCTCTCTCTCTCTCTCTATATATATATATATATATATATATATATATATATGTTTATATATATATATATATATATATATATATATATATATATACTAGCATGAGTGCCCGGTCAATTTTTTTAAACTTTGACCCCTACTATGACTCCTTAACATTTATTGTTTTGGGCTCAAATCAAGTTATTAAGTTAGATCCATATGTAAGGAATTTCAAGTGTTTAGACCGGCAATTGTCGGAGGTGTTAAGTAGCGTTCTCAAAGGTCAATTTGTTGAATTTTGACTCCTTATCAGCCAAAGTTCTTTCCGACAGCCAATCACATATATTTTCCCAAATCTCAGTACCCTGTATATCAAATTTCGAGTCTTTAGACTTGAAATTGACAGAGTTATTGCGTAGGAAAATGTACACACACAGGCACACAGATACACAGAAACACAGACAGACACAGAGACACAGAGACACAGAGACACGTTCAATTATATATATATATATATATATATATATATATATATATATATATATATATATATATATATATATATATATACTAGTGTGGGTGTCCGGCGTTTCCTGGGTGTTTGGGGGGTGTTTGGATGGCGAGAAAAAAAAAAAAAAAAAAGGTTAATTTTTTAAAACTTGAACCCTTATTATGACACATGAAAATGTACTGGTGTGGGCTCAAATTAAATTATTAAGTTTGATCCTTGTCCAAGGAACCTATACCTACATTTTCAAGTGTTTAGACCGACAATTGTTGGAGGAGTTTGGTAGAGTTCTCAAAAGTGAAATCGTTAAACTTTTACCCCTTAACAGACAAATTTCTGGCCAAAACCGATCACATCGAGTTTCCCAAATCTCAGTATCCTGTATATCAGATTTCGAGTCTGTAGACTAAAACTTGGCAGAGTTATTGCGTAGAGAAATATACACAGACACACAAACAGACAGACAAGTTCACTTTTATAGATATCCTAGCATAGGTGCCCGGCGTTGCCCGGGTATTTGGAGGTGTATGTTGAACAAAAAAAAAAGCGGTCAATTCTTTTAACTTTGACCCCTATTATGAACCCTTAACATTTATTGTTTTGTTGCTCAAATAAAGTTATTAAGTTAGATCCATGTCCAAGGACCCTATATCTAAAATTTCAAGTGTTTAGACCGACAATTGTCGGAGGAGTTTGGTAGAGTTCTCAAAGGTAAAATCGTTATACTTTGACCCCCTTAACAGCCAAATTTCTGGCCAAAAACCGATAACATCGATTTTCCCAAATCCCAGTACCCTGCGTCTTTTTCGAGTCTGTAGACTAAAAATTGACAGAGTAATTGCGTAGAGAAATGTATCCACACAGGCACACAGACAGGCAGGCACTTTCACTTTTATAGATATACTAGCATTTTAGCCCGGCGTTGCCCGGATGTTACGATGTGTATGTTGAGCAAAAAAAAAATGGTTGTAGGAAGGCAGGCTCGAACCCTTTCCGCATATGACGAAAAGAACGGGGTAAAACCTAACGCTTATGCTGTTACGACCTCCGCCAAACCGGAAGCGACATTTTTTTTAAATTAAGGCTAGACAATCTAAAGGAGAGGATAGCTTTAAGAATATCGGCGAAAAAAAGTGACACCCTGTAAAAAAGTGCCTAGTTGAAGGGGAAAATATTAATATTTTTAGCCAATTTTTCGGTAGTTGTCGTATGAAAGGTCGACCGTTAAAACGATACTA
Organism: Euprymna scolopes; assembly: GCF_053919585.1. Taxonomy (NCBI): domain Eukaryota; kingdom Metazoa; phylum Mollusca; class Cephalopoda; order Sepiida; family Sepiolidae; genus Euprymna; species Euprymna scolopes. Next base: position 8,111,217 of record NC_136497.1, read on the forward strand.
ATCTTGGTAAAATCCATCGCCTCTATTGAAAGTTTAAGGCAGACATGATAACAGATATACATACAGACATTTATATATTGGTAACTAAAAATTTTCGACCAAAACTGATGAAAAACTTGCCCTATCTCTGAATACCCTTTATGTAAAATTTCAAATATTTAAACCGGAACTTGTCTGAGTAATTTGGAAGAGACCGAAGAGGTCATTTTTTTTAAACTTTGACCTCTATTATGACCCCTTAAAATTTGTTGTTTTGGGCTTTAATCTAGTTATTAAGTTAGATTCATGTCCAAGGAACATAGATCAAAAATTTAATGTGCGTAGACACAAAATTGTCCGAAGAGTTTTGTAGAGTTCTCAAAGGTCAAATGGTTGAACTTTGACCCCTTTATCGCCAAATTTCTGGCCAAAAATGATCACATCGATTTTTCAAAATCTCAGTGCCCTGCCTATCAAATTTTGAGTCTGTAGACTAAAAATTGACAGAGTTATTGCGTAGAGAAATGTACACAGACACACATACACACAGACAGGTTCACTTATATATATATATATTTTAAATTTTCAATTTTTTAAACTTGGACACCTATTATGACCCCTTCATTTTTTTATGTTTTGAGCTCAAATCAAGTTATTAAGCTCCATGTCCAAAATTGTCGGAGGAGTTTGGTAGAGTTCTCAAAGGTCAAATCGTTGAACTAGTACCCCTTAATCACCAAATTTCTGTCCGAAAACCGATCACATCGATTTTCCCAAATCTCATTACCCAGTATATCAAATTTCTAGTGTGTAGACTAAAAATTGACGGTTATTGTGTAGGGAAATGTACACACACACGCACACACACACACACACACACACACACACACACACACACAGACAAACACTTTCACTTTTATATATATATATATATATATATATATATATATAGATATATATTATCTGTGCTTGAATCCAAACGTATATATATATATATATATATATATATATATATATATATATATATATATATATGCGTGATTTCCTTGGATTTTACTTGTGCGAATGAAAACTCAATCAATTCTCTTGGAGTTATATTTTTGGATTTCACCGTCATTTGATTATTTACCTTTCATCCATTCACGTGTAATCAGCTTTTACTTCACCATATTCCCTTTGCTTCACATTTTGTTATCAAGTAAGATCTTTGACTTACTTTTAGTTTCATCAAATACTTTTGTATGCAAAATCCGATCCCGCATTTTGCTAATTCTAACACTCTTATGAGAAGGAAAGTATTTTTTTGAAACTCCGCGGATTAAGGACTATCCACTTATCAAGTGTTTCCTTTTCAAATTAAATGTTTTTAACTCTTTTTCAAAGTGTTTTAACATGTTTTATTAACTGTTTGCTCTTATATATATATATATATATATATATATATATATATATATATATATATATCCCCGAAACAGTGTTTCATGGTAAACAACTGATGATCCCTTGAAAAATAAATAAATTAGTATTATAGTAAATTGGAGAGAGTTGATGCAGTGATTGCAGGTGATTAAATGACTTACTGACTAAGTGTTTTTTTTTTTTTTTAACGAATGATAAAAAGTAACTTTTTGTGTAGTTTCAAATGTTAAAAAACTTCAAAGAATATATATATATATACATATATACATATATATATATCTTTTTTAATCGAAGATTTTCATAAAGGAGATAAAAATCTGTAAAATCTCTAATTGCATGTATATACTATTAACAAATATTAACTGTTCTTAATTGTGACGTCTCGTTATTACTACTCTAATTCTATATATTATTTCTCATGCTGATTCCCGAATCCAACATCACATATTTAACGGATCCCTAATTTAAAAATTAGCACCAGTAAAACTAATATAACTAGTCGATTCTTGTAACTATAATATGAGGATCGTATTAATTCATTGATGCGGAGTTTGTATGCTGTTGGCGCGAAGAGGCCGATTAGGTCTCTATCGCAAAGGGAACGACATTAAGCTGCTTGTCTCTTGCAGAACGATCTAACATGTCAAGTAAACAAGTTCTACTGGCGCAATTCACTATAAGTCACACATTAATCAATAAAGACCTCATCAGGCGATGCTACATTTAAGAAAGTCAAGTTCCCAATGGAATTGAGAAGTAAACTAATGTTACAAAATTTGCAGTTTAAGAAAGTCACGTGGTCTTATATTAACTGAATGTAAAACGTAGAATAACAATTTTTGATATATTCGTTTATTTCTGTATTTCATTGACAACTTGACGTTTTTAAAATTCAGCATGACATGACAAGTCTTTTGTTATTCATAACTAAATGGAGGAACAATTGTCGTGAAACTAAAAAAAAAACACTGTAAAACTTTAAAAATAAATAATAGTATCTCTTACTCTTTTTTTACATGGGGTCTCATTATTAAGGCCCGGAGGCCACTCGAGGGTACAGTAATCAATGGAGCAATATTGTAGTAATCGTTAGTAATGGAGATTTTATAGACTGGATTACTTAAGGGGCGGTTTATCAGGAATTTGATTATTTTCGACTTGAAGACATCAAGTTGTAGTCACGTTGGAAACAGGCAATCGAAAGAGATTTCCACAGGCGTGCAGTTATAAGAAAGAAGGTTTGTTCATGGAATATACATTTGGATTCAGGCACAGATAATGCTGGGGGGGAATTATTAACAGAGGTTTAAGCGAGACGGGTGTTTTTCGTGATTGACGAGCACTTGCTATGGGAATAACGATAAAATAAAGACAGGCTCGCAACGTCTCTTCTGTTGGAGAGAGGTTGCAGGGAACAGAAAAGGGCACCCCTTACGAAGCTACGAGATCTATTTTGTACTCTGACACGGCAGGTTAAGCTGTTTTTAGCCGCGTCTGCCCAGATGTGGCAGCGGTACTCAATCCTTGGATGCACTTTGCTTTTATATAGATAGAGAATTGCATTAGCAGTGAGATATCTACTGGAGCGGTAGAAGAATCCCACCATATTTCCAGTGATCTTGGCAATGGATTTGATGTACATGTTCAAATTCTGATCAGGAGAAAATGTCAAACCCAGAAGCTTGTCAAAACATGGTACCTCTTCAAGACAAGCGCCATCCATTTCAATTGATGCCAGATGGGAGTAAGAGCGTTGATGATGTACAGATAGAAGCTTGGTTTTAGGTGTATTAAAAGTAACAGCCACCTCTTCCCCCATTGTACGACTCGCTGAAGATCAGAGGAGAGAGAATCTATTTATTATTGATTAGTCTTATACAAACCTAGTTATTTTTTCTTGTTATATTCGATTATTCTATAACTAGAATTATATATAATTATAAATATTTATTTTTATACCTAAAGCCACTAGTGATTTATGCTTTCGAACTCATCAGTGCAAGAGGTGGGCATTCTATTAAAATTCATACCCCACTACAAAACTTTCATTTATTTAGATTTGCTAAAATATGCAAACCAGGTTACTGCGACCAAAATTAAGGGGAATTAACACTTATAACTGCCAAATACGAGCACAAGCTGATGACAGTCAATAGTGTTCAAACTAGAAACCATAGAAGTAACACAAGGCAAACTCAATATTAAGAACTTCTTACAGTTACTAATTATGAATAGTTAAAGTATTTCCCTTTGATATATTTACGTGTAATTCCTATTATGTGATGTCACCAGATTACTGTTCTTATTTTCAGTGTGATTTTCACAACGTTTCGGTCGACGTAACCTCCGACCTTCTTCAGATGTATTTTGTCGAACTTGAGAGGGACTAAAAAGTCAGGTATACCTGACCATATCTGGAAGGAAAAGGGAAACCATCTATCATCATGGGAGGAAGTAAAAATTATAGACAGAAGAACGGTGGAGAGTAAGACGACTCAAGAAAGCAGCACATATGTTAGGGAAAACCAATATTAAGTAAACCTAGTATAAAATTTAATACGATATGGGAACCAGTAATTATAAAAAAATAGATTATATATACAAATAATAGAAAAATCATCAATATATACTAATAGATTGATAGGTATATGCTAGTGCATAGGAATAATTAAATAATAAATAGCAATAATTACAATTAGAAATAAAAATACGTTAGTACGCTAGTACGAATTTTAGGAACCTTATGCTCCTAAAATTCGTACTAGCGCAGTGGTTAGAGTACTTGGAAAAATCAATTGTAAAAAGTGATATTCTTCTGACGGTTGAAGGTTCAATCTCGAGTTAAACATATACATTTCCAAGTTAAGCAAGATACACCAGAAGTAGGTCGGAGGTTACATCGACCAAAATGTTGTGAACATAACACTCAAGATGAGAAGAGTAGTGGGTTAGGGTTAGGGTTAGGGTTATAATACGAATAACCAATCGTCATCTAAAAAATTCAGACACGTCATATTTATGTGTGCCTATCGTTTACAATTAAAATTATTTCATATCATGTTCCAAATATAGAGTATATACGAAACGATTTCAGATGTTTACACTCGTTTCATAGCGATGTCAATTTTAAGTTCATTAATGTAACTTTTTAGCATTGAATTTTATGGGAACAACTGCTGGTATATACACAAAAAAACTTATAATTTTTCATAAAAATAATTTCCTGTAGGACTTAAAAAACATCATAATAATGGATTCATTGCGAAATCGTGGTTAAGTTTTTAAATTATTATTACATCGAATTGTGTAAACCATGAAAAGAGACGAGGTATCCAGAGATATGGAATTGAAAAATCCACCAGTGATTTTAATGTGAATCGTTTTATTTTACTTGTTATTAAGTGTGATAAACACAGTTTGTTTAAAGACAGAAAAAATGAGGTTTACATTATTATTTCCCTGTATCTTTCTTTTGCGTTATTACATTTACAAATGTCACCCAAACTAATTAAGCTAAGTACGTGTATACATGCACACATATACATACATAGGCAGACATTACAAATTTTATATAATACTTTTATATATTTGTGTGGAATTCGATTTCTAGTGAAATTACATCTGAACGTGAAAGGTGAAGTTTCATCGTATTCTATTATAAAAAGAGAGCCTGTCTGTGTTTGTGTTTGTATGTGTGTTTGTATATCTTCTTCAACATTTTCTCAGCTTCATCAAACAGCCACAATTAGCGCTGTGGCTCTGTGGATTAGGAGGTTGTCCCATAAGTATTAGTTTTGAGGTTCACGTGCATCTAAAGATGGTCGTTTTTTTTCTTTTGCTTTGCATGTAAACAGGGTTGTTTTGTAATTCCGGCGTCAAATTATATTAAAACAAAAAAAAGAAAACAATTTATTTAGTTCAATTATTTATTAGTAGCCTGCATCAAATGAGAGTTATTTTTTTTATTTAACAGAAACAAAAATCCTAATCCAATCACGATTCTTTAATTACAACATACAAAAACTTTCATTTCCGTAAAAGGTTACAACTATTTCCGCGGGTTATTATCGAGTATTAATGACTTTTTTAAGAGATTATATAGATTAAACAATTAGACATTAAACAAAATATTTTAGTAAATCGTACTTTAAACTACAACGTTACATTTTTAGATGTAATTCATTACCCATGCACTCGCCCTTCCCAGGAAACAGGTATTAATATCATCCAAATTTGCGCCGGATTAAAATATCATATACGTTGTTAACACACTACCGCCCCCGAAAAAAAACCCGACCCACGCTGAAATATGAAATAGCGTTATTATTTATTATATTTTTACTGCCGCGAAATTTCGAGTGCCCCCTGCTGGTCTTATATAGATGTCATGTATGTTAGAAGCTGTCGAGCTAGTTAAATGCATGTATTATTGAAAGTAGTTGAAATCCCGAATCTATAAAAATGTTTTGATTCTCCCACAAAAGAAAACCACACTATCTTATTAGGTTATTATCAATATTTTCCTACCCATTATCGCACTAAACACGGCGCATTGCCACTTGGTAGTAAGGAGCTGTTTAGGATCATGTCTAGCAGAGGATTGTAAAGAGTTGAGTACGAAATGTCTGTTCATGTTACATTTAAACTTCTGATAGTCAGTAGCAGAATAGCAGAACAAGGAATGAATTCCAAATCTTTGCTGCTCAAGGAAAGCAACTATCACAATAGAAAGTTTTTCGACATCTACATCCCTCGTCACTGTTTGTTGGGTTGGTCGGAAACATGTAAAATGAAAGGACCAGTTTTATGAGTTCATGATTTCACTTTAAAGTCCTTGCAAAACAGACATATTGTGACAATAGTGCAAAAATGGGAGATTGTTCAATAGTTCGAGACCAATTAGTTTTAGCTTTTGTCTAACAGGGAAAGACGTGCAGCAGCCTGTATAGGGGCAACACAGCTCCATGTAATGGAGGGGTTTGAAAAGGTATACGTATACTTAGGTGTGACTAATTTTCTAATTTAATAATTGCCTGAGTAAAACAATATCTGGATTAAAATACATTACACATTAAAATCAGAATCCCCTCCAAATTAAGTTGATATACGCACACGCTCTTCCACACATATAAACCTGAACGACATCACACCAACACGTCTAAAAAGAAAAGTGATGGACAGTTAGTCATACATGTTGCCACTCGCGTCCAAATAAATACCATTAGGTTAGGCCGCTTTTATGTGATTTAAAAGACATCAAATAATAATTGCCAGTTTTTCGATAGTATTTGAATTGTAAATTGATTTTTAAGACATGTTCATCTTGTTGCCATGCTTCTTTATTTTTTCGCGATATTTGCCACGCTTATTTGTTACGCAAGTGCTTCAAATGCATGCAATTATATATTTAAATAAATGAAAAGAGAAAATACCGTTCTTTCGCGAGCTGTAAGCGGAACACTTAGCCAAACACTTCAACTCCCGGAAAAAAATCTTAATAGTGTGAAAAGCAACGCAAGCAACAGCTGCGGGAACAAATGAACAAAATAGAATCGGTTATGAAAACAGAAAGCAAAACTAAAAAGTGAATGATTGTTATTTGCTGTGTTAACTAGTGGCCCCACCTACGAGCAATTGATATTTGTAATACAACAAATAATAAAGTATTGAATTTGGGAATATGAGTTTTCATACAGGTGATATAATAGTTGGTTACATTAAGTGACATTAATTAAAGAACAATATATCAAGAAGATGTCACTCCATTCACAAGTTAGACATCGAAAATAAACATTTAAAGAAGTTATTTTGATCTACCGTTTAGGAGGCGAGAGAAATCGTGACGATATTATAAAAAAAGAATTAGGTTTTATGTGTATTCTTTGGACTAATGTTCAGATCTTGAGCATTATTTTACAAACATGTCCGTCAATATAACCTCCGAACTCTGTCAAGTGTAATTTGTTGAATTCTAGCAAATCGAGAATCTATACGTACAGACACGTAGTCTAGTTGAAGAAGTACTTGGTAATATTTAGTTGTTAGTCAAAATCTTCTGAACGTTTAAGATTTAATAATGATTGCGAACGATACTCCAAAAGACAATCGTGAAAAAATTAAGATGTGATCATATTACTCATATGTATTAAATAACAGAGTATTCCGTGCGAAGTCTCAAATCTAACAGAAAGTGTGCTTACATCGACAATAAGCTTGTTACAACAATATTCGAAACGAGAACACGATTAGAGCCATCACACCCACATTCATGTAGAACGTGTGTTGGACATTTTGATAGTATTTTAAATGTCTAGTTTATTATGTATAATTTTGTATTGAATTATTTTTTATTTTTTAGTTTATTATTTATATTTTGTATTTAATTATTTATATTTTGTAGTTAAATATGTACATTTTGTGGGTTTTTTTATCGATACTTCGTAGTTTATTATTTATATTTTGTAGTTAGTAATTTATATTTTGTAGTTTATTATTTATATTTTTTTATTAATTATTTATATTTTGTAGTTAAAATATTAATATTTTGAAGTTTATTATTTATGATTTGTTGTATATTATTTATACGTTTTAAGTATTTTTATAATTCGTATTATATTTTTAATATTTCATAATTAATAATTAATATTGTGGAGTTAATTATTTATATTTGGTAGTTAATTATTTATATTTTTTAGTTAACCATTCATATTGTATAGATACTTTTTATAATAAATTTGTAGTTTATTATTTATATTTTGCAGTTTATTATTTATATTTTGAAGTTTATTATTTATATTTTGCAGTTTAATATATATAATTTGTAGTTTAATATATATATATAATTTGTAGCTTAATATATAAATATATATATATATATTTGGAAATTAATAATATATATTTTGTAGTTTATCATTTATATCTTATAGTTAATTATTTAAAATTTGTATTAAATTAATTATAATAGTTTTCAGTTTATAGTACAAAGAGAGTTTAAGGAACAAAAGTTTTATCCGTAGATATAAGTTTCGTAATTGTAAAATGTATTATTATTCTATCTAATTCAAAAAGGAATTAATTTGAATTATGCTGCAATAGTGAATAGAATCTGAGACTTATTTGATTTCTGTTTAAAGCAATATGGTCAACTGTATGTTTTAATTCTATTAATAAATCTATAAACCTGTTTCGTTATATATAAGTTATTACAGACAATTTGTTCCTAGTCAACCTGCATGATATGTTGAATGCTGCGATAGTATAAGAACTCTATGGATCTTGTAATCGAAAGCAAAGGAAAATAATCCATGGGAGCGTAGAGACATATACGTACATTTTTTACATGTGTACGAACATTTTTGTAAAATATGGAGAGAGGAAATGTTATAAATTGCCGAGCAATGCCATAAAGTGTTCTAAATCGACGATTAATATGATGGTTATGATGTTGGCAAAATAGAATGTTTGAAATGTTAAAATAGAATGTTTGAAATGTTATCAGAACGAAATAAATATTTACAGATGAAATCATTTCTGTTAAGATTTTTTAATAGAAAATAATGTTAGAACACCAACAATAGTTTAAAAGGTTAATATTTAGAGTTGGATGTGGCATGACGTGGAGGTCACTAATGATGACGTGGAGGTCACTAATGATGACGTGGAGGTCACTAATGATGACGTGGAGGTCACTACTGATGACGTTCGTTTTAGGGTAGGTCGAAAAAAACGTATAATTTTTAGTCAAGAGTCGGGAGCCAGAAAAGGCAAACCGAGTCAATTATCAAAGAGAGATAATCTGTTCACGGCGATGATGGCTCCAAGTAAAATGTAAAAGTTTAAGACTAACGGGGAAAACATTCAGTAAATAAAGCTGCTATAATTACCACCAAGACTTCCATTTATAGAAATCTTCATTTACATCGTTTTCAAGAATCCGTGAAACAAAGACTAAAGATGACGCAGGCATGTTTCTCAATTTGCTTATGTAAAACTCTGCAAACTGTCATTTGTCCATTTGTGTTGTCATTGATACGTGTCAGTGGTAAAACTGTATCTGATTATATATGGACATTGCCGTGTTATACACGCATCAATTCAACGAACAACAGAAAAACTTGATTAGACGTTCACAACGCAAGACGGTCGTAGACGAACACACGTATATACCCATGTCATATAGATTACTATGAAATCTATATGATGATTGCAACGTCTTGTCAGACAAGTGCCACTCCCTCAGACACTGAAAGTTCATGAGCCCGAAAATGACATATAGTCCTGCCATCGAATTCACATGCTCAAGCAGACATGACACTAAAGACGGTCATTGTTATACATACATATATATATATACACGCACGCACACATACATATGTATACATATCACACACATATATACATGCGTACATACACAATACACAATACGCACACATACATATACATACACACAGACATGCAAACATAAACAAGACGATCATTGGTATACATATATATAAATATATACATGTATACATACATGTCTATAAGCATACGCTTATATATACCCATATGCATATACAATGCATAATAAACAAACATACATATACATACCTACATACATACATACTCATATGCATACATATACATCCACATATACAAATACATACACACATATACTTACACATACATATACGTACACATATGCACATATATACATACACTTTCCTACATATACATACACATCTATATATGCATTCATACACATACACACATACATGCACACATACACATACATATACATACACACATGCATACATACACATACATGCAATATTCACACATACATGCATACAAACATATATAAATATATATATACACAAACATATATACACATAGATACATATACATAGATATACTCATAGATATAAATACATATAAACTCACATGTACATATATAAATATACACACACATACATATATAAATATACACACATATATACATACATAAATACATATAATGATGGCAGATTAATTGTTACATGCATCCAGCATTATAGGCGTACACACGTCACAGCTTTTGTTTTTATCTCCACATGACTTTTTTTTAATAGACAAATGCCCGAGGGAGTATCTATACAAAGATGATGTTACAGAGTTTTAGCTTTGTACGACAGCTAAATCTCTCTCTAGGTTCAAAATGTTGATATCAAGCAACAAGCAAGAGTAAGATAGCCAGCAACAAATCAAACTGCAGACCAGCTTAATGCGGGTACTGGTCTCCCGCTTTGTTGTGTTTTTTTGTTTTTTTAAATAAAAAATATACATACATATACACATATACATACACACACACATACACACATATACACACATATACATACATATTAAATTCCACAGGCAAACAACGTCGCAGCCCACAAGAGCCATGACAGTCAAAGAACCGGAAGTCACATAAATGTATACATATATATGCATATACATATGCACGCACACACGCATGCACATGTACATATATACATGCACACACATGCATACATATGCATGCATACATGCAAGCATACGTACATGTATACGCACACACACATGCACGCACACGTACACATATGTATGTTTGTATATATATATATATATATATATATATATATATATATATATATATATGTATACGTACACATACACGCACATACACATGCACGTACACACATATATATGTATATGTAATTCCTCAATGGTCATGACGATAGTGATGATGTTACAATTCAATGAATACACACGATAATGAACATGAAAAAAAATCCACAGATGCAAAACGTAAAACAAAGCAGTCATGAATCTCGATGTTTTTGTTGTTGTTGTTTTGTTTTTGTTTTTTTTATATTAATTAGAAGAAAATGTTATACCATTAGACAATACACGAATACACACCTGCACACGCACATAAATATATATATATATTTAATAGTACAGAAGTTCAGAAAAACATATATATATATATATATATATATATGTATATATATAACTACTTCATTTATTCACATAAAATTAATATACGAAAGTATAAATTTATGCGTAAACTTTATGTATTTACTTCCGCAGTGCTCAATACGTTGGTAGAGCTAGTTAGTAAGTTATAAAATATAGCCCACGCAAGGGAACCGGTCAACCGGAGGTCTAACGGGCCTTTGTCCTGTAAGTTCCTGCTCATTGGTTTATTAGGAAGGGCGGGGTGGATACTAGAAAGTTGATTGGTTAACTGAAAACTCAATAGAACGCTAAACAACCACAAAATTCTCGGATAAGCCTGAAGAATCCTAGAGTGGATGAAACGCGGAATATTCAGTGTAGCTTAATCGCCATATATATTTTATAACTTACTCTCTCTCTCTATATATATATATCTATATCTATCTATCTATATATATATATATATATATATATATATATATATATATATATACTTTATTTGTTTTTATATAGGCAGTAATATGTTACCACACAGTGATAAGAATGTTTCGGTCAGCTAGTTACTAGTAACTAGAGGCCTCTTCAGGCGATACAACTTATACGAAAGCAAAGGTTACAACATTTGCTTTCGTATAATTTTTATCGCCTGAGTAGGTCTCAAGCTACTTGTAAATAGCTGACCGACACATGCTCATGACTGTATAGCAATATATTACCGCTTATGTAAAAAAAAAAGTATATATTGTATTGAGTATCATTGTTCAAACCTCGTTAAACGTGATTGGTTATTTAACATCTGGAAAACAATATCAGATTATATATATATATAGATTATATATATATATATATATATATATATAAATATATTTTTATACTAGTAGTACTACTCGGTCATGCTCGGGGGTTTCTTCGATGCCTTTTTATGCTAATTTTGATATGTATCTTTGATAATTCCAATATGTTTTTCTTTTTATTGTAATTCAAAAAGTATTTTAGTAAATTACGGTTAAATTCTAACCTTACTAATCGTGTGATTGGTTTGTCCGGCTATGTTTTGTTAAACCGACATCCCTGATTCACATTTTCACTAAATATGTGTTTAATCTGTTTTGCAATTTCTTCAGGATCAGTTGCTTGTTCAATAGACGTTCAAAAACAGAAAAATAATGAAGATAAGATTCAGAAAGAATATTCTCGAAATATGCATATTATATGTGGTTCTGTCAAGCAGGATTCGCTCCATCATTTTAGTCGGAGAAGTTTTGAATTGAAGGAATACAAAGTAAAGTTTAGTATTAATTAAATCAGGTTCAGCAATGGCACTTTTATCGTGCCAAGATAGAAAACTGTCGAAAAGTTTTTAAAAAAATACTATATGTTTTTTTGTTTTGTTTTTTTTTTACATGAAATCACCACTTATTAAAGCCCGGAGGCCACTCGGGGATAAGGGTTATTGCATGTAAAGTAATCAATGGGACAGTAATCGTAGTAATCGTTAGTAATGGAGATCTGATAAAGTGTAAGAGAGCGGTTTATCAGGAATTTGTTCATGTATGACTTGAAGACATCCAAGTTTTAGTCAGGTGGGAAACAGGCAAACGGAAGAGAATTTAATAGGCGTGCAGTTCTAAGAAAGAAGCTTTGTTCATGGAATCTATATTTTGATTTAGGCACAGATAAAGAGTGGTGAAAAATTACTGACAGTGGGTTCAGCAAGACAGGTGTTTATCGTGAAAGATTGGCGAGGGGGACGAGCGATTGGAGCTCAGACGAGCACTTTCCATGGAGATAACGATAAAACAAAGACAGGCTCGTAACGTCTCTTCTGTGAGAGAGAGGTTGTAGAGAACAGAAAAGGGCATCCCCCACTAAGTTACGAAGTCTATTTTGTACTCTGTCAAGGCAGGTTAGGTTGTTTTAGCAGCTCCTGCCCAGATATGGCAGCAGTATTCAATCCTTGGGCGTACTTGGCTTTTATATAGATAGAGAATTGCATCAGCAGTGAGATATGTACTGGAGCGGTAGAAGGATCCCACTATTTTTCCAGCGACCTTGGCAACAGATTTGATATATGTATTCCATTTCAGATCAGGAGTAAAGATCAATCCCAGAAACTTTTCAAAACATGGAGCCTACCCAAGACGAGATGCATCCATTTCAATTGATGCCAGATAGGGATCAGAGCGTTGATGATATAAAGATAGAAGTTTGGTTTTAGACAGATTCTGACATGTGTTAGGTTAGTTCTCATCTAACCAGGTTATAAATAAAATCATCTAAATTTTTGTTATCTTACCTAATACGTTTATGTAGAAGATATTGCAATACCGTATTTTTGATATAATCAACGTTCTTTTATTTCCCATTTTTTGTTTAATTATTAAGAAATAAACAGGTGTAGGGGGGTGTGTGCGTGGGTATAAGAAAAAAGTCTCTCGCTCCTAGACAAGGTTCAAAAGAGAGTCGCTAACCTTATAGGTCTTGAAGTTTCATCTAAGTTTCAGACTCGACGAAATCTTGCATCCGTCTGCCTGTTCTACAAGTACTTTAACAGTGAATGCTCCGAGGAACTGCAAGTACTTGTACCCCCTAAACGTAACTACTGCAGACAAACCCGACAAGCAGCGAAATCCCTACCCTTCACAGTTGAGATCACTAGATGTAAGAGAGCCTTCCACTCCAGTAGTTTCTTCCCCAGAACCGTTAGACTTTGGAATTCCCTTCCGGGTCCCTGCTTCCCCAACTGTACTGACATACAGAAGTTCAAGTGTAACGTGAACCGACATCTTGCTGCCCAACTCCCTACATAGTACCACTGCAGCTTATGTCCCTGATAGTAGTCCCCTACATCAAAGTGGCAATATGCCTTGTTTGGGGTGAAAATGAAAGTTTTTTTGATAATTTAATTATTATTATTTTTCATTTTTCTTGCATGTTTCTTATTTTATTCCCTTATTTTTTCGCCTTCATTTTTACTTAGTAAAATGCAATTGGCGTAAATATAACGTGAATAATTACCTAATTTCAATGTGTTGAAAATCTTTTTCCAATTTATTTTTCAATTTTTTATTATGGGATGTACTTAGTAATATCGCCTAAGGGCAACTCTAGTAGTTGTAAATGGCTGACTGAAAAGTGCTCATTAATGGCTAGCGAGATATAAATGTCCATGTAAAACAAATGCAAAGTACATCCTGCCTACTCCGGTATTGCGCAGTAATATATACCATCGGTAAAATTCATACACACACATACAAACAGACAGACACACGAACATACACACACACACACACACACACACACACATATATATATATATATTATACATGCTCCTATAAATTCGTTTTTCTTTTGTGTGTATTGATATTCATATTAAACCCCCTCTTTTCTGTTTATTTGAAAAGAAAATACAATTTTGTTATATATGGGTTGTGGAATTGCATTCATCTGCAAAAGATTTAGCTAATTTGCATATTCTTTTAAACATTCATTTTAATTAATTCCCTATTATTTTTCGGTTTTCTCATGGGATGATAATTTTAATTAACTATTACGTGTAATTATATTCATGCAAATATTCTACTTGATTTATAATTGCATTATATTTGCGTAAAAAGCTTACAATGAACATAAAATTGTTTCCATATATATTTATATATACGATTATATTTTTGTTTAATCTATTAGTCTATCTATCTGTCTATCTATCTATCTATCTATCTATCTATCTATCTGTCTATCTATCTCTCTCTCTCTCTCTCTCTCTCTATATATATATATATATATATATATAAAAATATATATATATATATATATATATATAAAAGTGAACGTGTCTCTGTGTCTGTGTACATTTCCCTACGCAATAACTCTGTCAATTTTTAGTCTACAGACTCGAAATTTGATATACAGGGTACTAACATTTGGAAAAATCGATGTGAATGGTTTTTGGCCAGAAATTTCGCGAGTAAGGGGTCAAAGTTCAACGACTTGACCAAACTCCTCCGACAATTTTGGGTCTACGTACTTGAAATTTAAATACAGGTTCCTTGGACATGGATTTAACTTAATAATTTGATTTGAGCTCAAAATAATAAATTTAAAGGGGTCATAATAGGGGTCAAAGTTAAAAAAGGAATTGACCTCTGCGGTCTCTTCCAAATTACTCAGACAGTTTCTGTTCTAAATATTTGAAATTTTACATAAAGGGTATTCAGAGATAGGGCAAGCTTTTTCTTCAGTTTGGGTCGAAAATCTTTAGTTACCAATATATAAATGTATGTATGCATGTCTGTTTGCATGTCTGCCTTAAACCTTCAATAGAGGCGACAAATTTTACTATTATTTGACGGATTATACCATGATCAGTATCGTTTTAAAGTTCGACCTTTCCTACAACAAATATCGAAAAATTGGCTAAAAACATTAATATCTTCTCCATCAACTAGGCACTTTTTTACAAGGGCATTGTCACTTTTTTCGGCGACATTTTTTAAAGCTATCCTCTCCTTTATATTGGCTAGCCCTAATTTTAAAAATGTCACTTCCGGTTTGGCGGTGGTCGTAACAGCATAAACGTTAGGTTTTACCCCGTTCTTTTCCTCCTTTGAGGTACGGGTTCGAGCCTGCCTTCCTACTACCACTTTTTTTTTTTTTGCTCAACATACACATCCAAACACCCGGGCAACGCCGGGCAACGCCGGGCAACGCCGGGCAACGCCGGGCAACGCCGGGCAACGCCGGGCGCCCATGTGTGTCAGTGTGTCTGTGTGTGTGCCTGTGTGTGTACATTTACCTACGCAATAACTCTGTCATTTGTAGTCTACAGACTATAAATTTGATATACAGGGTACTGAGATTTGGGAAAATCGATGTGATCGGTTTGGGGCCAGAAATTTGGCTTTTAAGTGGTCAAAGTGCAACGATTTTACCTTTGAGAACTCTACCAAATTCCTCCGACATTTTTGGGTCTCAACACTTGAAATTTTAGATATAGGTCGCTTGGATGTGGATCTAACCATATAACTTGATCTGAGCCCAAAACAATAAATTTCAGGGGTCATAATCGGGGTTAAAGTTAAAGAAATTGACATTTATTTTTTGGCTCAACATGCACCTCAAAACACTCGGGCAACGCCGGGCACCCATGCTAGTATATATATATATATATATATATATATATATATATATATATATATATATATATATATATATATAAGTAACCTTCTCTGTCTCTCTGTATGAGGAACGTTCTCTACCTAAAAAAAAAACTTTCTCAATTTTGTTTCTAAAGACTTGAAACTTTTAATAGAATATTCGAACATGAAGGACAAATTAGATTTGTTTTTTAGCCGATAAATATTTTATAAAATTGAAACGTAACTGCTGTAAGTTCACTTACAGTGTTTTTCCACATACGCAACATTTGTATATGGATGAGAGTTCATTTTAAGGATCTGATTATCTGTTGCTGACTCAGATGGTAACGGATAAGACTGAAGAGCTAAAGCTTTTAATTTTGTTTCTAGCTAATGGCATTAAATCATATTATATTTTACCCCTGAAGTAACTCTTATATATTGGATTCAATATAATAATCAATTGGTTCTATGAGAAATACGAAATCTGTATTAAATAAAATGTCATATTCAAGAGAATTTTACGATCAAGCTACGCCGGGAGGTCTGCCAGCTTTCGTGACAAATACTATTGGCTATGTATGTGGATTATATTTCAGCTGTGATTGGTTTTATAATCGTATTTAATCGGGATAGATGTTACAATGAAACCGGAATTTTATTTTGGGAATCATTTTAGCATCCCTGTTTTTTAAAGATGGGAAAACAGTAAATAGTGCTCAACATAATAGAAAACAATATCCACAGAGTCTTGCTTTCTTATCACAGGCGTTCAAACACACAAATGAAAGTCTTTCCTGGCTAAATTGAGTTTATTCAGCAGATATTTAATTCATTACTGCACTCGCACGAACAACAGACGAGCAAGGGTATGGAAGGAGAGATAATATTTGATTGTCGCATTCGCCAACGCAACCCGATTTAAACCGAGAAAATATTAACCTAGACAAAAAAAAAGAACGTTGAAATAAAAATAAACAAAGCAAAAATCCTATTAAGTTATTGTCAATATTATTTAATAATTACCGGCATGAATCGTAAAATAAGAATCAATAAAAACGCAGCATATTAAATCACATTAAACAAATATATAAAACAGGCATATGCACACACACACACACACACAAACACACACACAAACACCCACACACACACACACACATATATATATATATATATATATATATATATATATATATATATATACATGAATCTATATATCTATAAAAGTGAAGGTGTCTGTCTGTCTGTCTGTCTGTGTACATTTCCCTACGCAATAACTCTGTCAATTTTTAGTCTATAGACTCGAAATTTGGAATACTGGGTACTGAGATATGGGAAAATCGATGTGACGGGTGTCAGCCAGAAATTTGGCTGTTAAGGGGTCAAATTTCAACGATTTGACCTTTACGAACTCTACCAAACTCCTCCGACAATTTTGGGTCTAGACACTTGAAATTTTAGATATAGGTTCCTTGAACCTGGTTCTAATTTAATAAAGTGATTTGAGCCCGAAACTATAAATTTTACGGGGTCATAATAGGGGTCAAATTAAAAAAAAAATTTACTCTTTTTTTTTTTTTTTTGCTCAGCATACACCTCCAAACACCCGGGCAACGCCGGGCTGAAATACTAGTATAAATATATTTATACAAATATATGTGTGTGTTTGTGTGTGTGTAAAAATAGATGTGTCTGTTAAAATGTAAAAAGCGATGAAAACAGTGCTAAAACAAATAAATGAATGAACTGATAACGAGAATCACTTATAGTTTATATAATATATATATATATATATATATATTCATACATATATACACTTATGTATAGTATATTTTTATTGATTGAAACCTCATTAGCTATATATGTGCATACACGTTTTAGATAGTATTTTAATACAATCTGTGCTACTTGGTTTTAATACATAATCTGGCTGAAAAATCGATACAACCCGACAAGATCTGCGCCGTCAAAGAATGAATAGTTTTTCTAAATTTTAAATATTATTAGAGGCAATCGTTGTCGAGAATGAACCAACTTAATGGGTCTTTGTTTTTTTTGTCTTTGATTTTTTCCGGACATAAAGCAAACAAAATACCAGACGATTTTCCTTACTATAATATCCAGCATGAGAATAATATATTTAGAATCACAAGAGACATTCGGTTTTGCACATGCAACTATTTTACATATAATTTCGGAATAGTTGTACGAAATATCGAATAATACAGATTGTTATAATTATGTCTTATAGTTACACATCTCTCCAGGATATTCATCAAACAAAACAGGGGAATTTTACTTAGAACGTAGCAGGTTTAAAGTTAGACACGCTTAATTTAACGTGAATACAATTTATTCATTAAAAACATTGTTTTATTGAGGGTTGATTTTAAAATGCTTAAGATATTTTAATTTATTTTATGCGACTTTTCAAACATTGGAAAAATATAACGAGGACATACTATGAAAGCAATAATGAATCATTTAAGTGAAAGTCAAACTAATAAAGAGAATCCGGAATCTGAGTAAGTTGTGCCATAATAGTGGATAATGGCAGGGATCTAAATTTTATCTCTATATCAATGTTAATAAAACTTTCAATATGAAACATCTTTGTTAATGAAAAAAAAGAAGAGTTTAATGAATTTACGTTAAGGAGAAAGGTAACATGGATTACGAGTCTCACTACAAGATTGGTGAGGCATCAGCAGCATTTAATCTGATTTGCACGATCAGATAAAAGTAATAAACGTTCCGATCTGGTGATTTAATAACAGCAACGTCTTGTCCACCTTGCTACATGGAAGTAAACCATTGCATCGCAAAATCAACCGAGATGAAATTAGATTCGTTTGATTCCAAGTGATTTATTAAAATAGTCTAAGAATAAAGTGTGACTATTAAACTATGTAAACATTTTTTTTATTTATGTTCTAAGACCCGGGGACGCTATTAGGTAGTATCATAAAAATCTGAAAATTACGTCTGAGATGGCTCGAGTTTACTGTAATATTGGCTCCAGAGAAGAGGAATTGGAATGATAAAAGAAATTAAGACCAATAATGTACTGAGAACAACACCCGAAAAAAGATTTAATGCAACAGGAAGCAGCTGGCTGGATGCTGTGTATGTGGCTTCAGACTGAAAAAAATCGTTTATTTTATTGCTTCATGCGTCCTGAAACGCATGAAGCAATAAAATACACCATTTTTTCATAATTCTAAGTAAGATTAGAAATAAATTAACACATATACTTAAAAGTCATTAAGACATATACTCATTAATAATCTCTAATATTTATCTGACATAAATATTAGTTTATTATGAATTTTTTTCATTAAAAACATATGGTATTATAATTTTCCAAAAGAGTCAAACGTTGGGGAGCAAAGGAAGCAGGCAGTTGATTATACAGCTTTAAAGAGAACACCCCATAATAGTATTTATATAAAATATTAAAATTAGCAACATCACGGCTGTGACATAGAGATTGCAGAGAAGAGGATAAAGCGGTACCAATTGAATTAGAGATGCCTTTCTGTACCTTACAATCAAGTGCAAAGCTATCCATAAGAATCGCTGGTAGAAAACAGGAACGCCTACTATTTAAAGACATAATATGAGTCTTAACAGAACTAAACGAAAGATGCAATTTCATGCCTCAATCTATAACTTAACCCATATCAATTTTTAGATGTTGCATATTTTAACTTATCGACGTAAGATAGGTGACAACCGACACCAGAAACTTGTAGCTGTTCATATTCATATTTTCGACATTAATCTCTGGAAGATTATTGATATAGATGAAACAGACTTGGGCGTAGAATAACGCCTTGCTGAACACTAGCACATGTAGGAATTGACAATGGAGAGACACCAATCAGAGTTTTTCGCAATGTTCGATCAGAAGAAAAAGGTTTAATAATGTAACGAAATTCACCATTCATATATTACCTCGGAATTTATGAAGAAAAATTGAATTCAACATACTCTCGAACGCCTTAAAACCCTCGTGTGCAACGGCCGTACACACCACTGAATTATCCATCAATCAAGAGATCTGCTCAGTAATAACAGTCCAAAAAAGATCAGCAATTGGACGAAGATTACGAAAGCCATACTGAACATTACTAAAGAGGCTCAGATTTTCAAGACACTCAACAAGCTTGCTGTTCACTTTTCACTTTCCTCATAACTGATAACAGATTAACACGACGATTGTTAGCATTTTTGAAGATAGCGACAGTAGAATACCCTTTCCAACAAAAAGGAAAACTTATCTTGGTAACATAGATGGAATAATTTTAAGAGGATTAGAGAAAGTTCAGGGCACAACGTTTGCGAACTCCCACATGCATTGAATCAGAGCCAGATATCCTAGAGAACACTAGATACTGGGGAGATAATCATAAAACCAAGAGAATATTACGGTTGGAACTATTGTATTACTGACTATGTTTCACATTTAAACGTTTAAGAATATTTGATGGAATTATTTTAATGAATCGATGAACGGGAATAAACCCACTCGTATCTAGAGTGATTGAGTTAGAGATGTCAATGTTTAGCTTTTAGAGAAAACGTGCTAGAAATGAAGGTATCGAATGAAGTTACATGGAAAAAACGTCTCGTTTACTGAATACAAAACTGGATTTCTAATCAGCCGTTTGAATGTCGCAATAATAAATCTTGCCACAAATATACACATTGCCCTAAGTCATTGTTTATGGATATTAGGAGTCGTGATAACGTACTGAAAGGGATTATGAAGTTTGTCACAGAAGAATGTGAATCAGTCACACGGTAGCCTATAACTACAAAGAGAACAGATATCTGTTTTATCAGAAAAGGTGAATGTCTTGGGCGGAAAACAAATGTTTCAAAGCTGCTAAATTGGGCCGGTGGCTGGATACTAACTACTGATACATTCACACATTTAAACTTTCCAGTACATATTGTACAAACTAATCAGACTCTTGTTTTGCCATGGTTAAAGAAGTGCGTTTTTCTAATGGAGTTGACTGTTCGTTCGGAGGAAAACATGGAGGTTGGACATAAGTGCAGGGACAAGCGTTACGAACCCCTTCAATCTGTTTGTGTAGAAGGACAACTGGTCGCGTCACGTGCTGTCCATTGAAATTGGATGTCGTGATTTTAGGGGGCACTCCGTGGTTTCTTTCTTGCTTAGATATGCATACATGGACAGGCTTTTAGACGTGCTTTGCAGCGTCTGCAGACAATACAAACCTCACGTTTGATTCTGTTACGAATCCAGTTAATGACATGAAAGTATAACATTTCCTCGTCGTCTAACAACAAATGAAAAAAATCCGCCGACTATTCAATTCTCTGTAGTAACATCTGTGTAATTACACTTGTAAAATCTTACACCCGATCGAGAATGTCATTTTTTTACCATTATCCCGCCAATACTACTGATAGCGCTTAGGGTGGCTATATAATCTCAGCCACCGAAACTGTGTTACCACTTTTGGTTAGCGGCTGATGTGTATTCGCATGTTGTATGTAGAAAATGAAATCTAAAATTCCGTTACGAATTCCGAGTTAGACATATTTACCAGTTCGATAAGATTCAAATGAAGAAGGTCACAGGATACATAGATAAAAATTAATTACCCACATTAATTCCAATTAGACCAATCAGCAATCATAATTATAATTAAGTTTTGTTTTCTGGTACATGAAACATCAAATACGCTTTGAAACTTGTGAGTGTTTTGCATCTATTTTTCCTTCGATATTAGGAAGTGCAAATATAACGTGAAATATAAATTATCACAGTCAGACGTTATAACGAACATTTGCTGTAGGTTTTTTTTTTCTTGATGACCTTCTTAACAAGCCAAGCACGTGTTTAAATGATTGATGAACGAATGTTTTATTTTGTAAAACATGCTGGTAGCAAATGAATGCACTCTACCTCCCATTCATTTCATTGATTGATTCATACTTTCTTGCTGTTGGAAAAAATGTTAAGAATATTTTTTTTTACTCTTATTCAACTCAGGAGAGGCATATTGCTAATTGGACTTAAGCCAGTGCCAGGTGGGACGAGATCTAAGGAGACACTATGTAGATAGTTGAGAAGCGAAATGTATGTGCGCATTATATAAAATTTCATCATTTTAGTATTCAGGAAAGCATGAAAAATAGTAGGAATTACAAAATCTAGAAGTTCAAGACGTGCACATTCTTAATTTACGGAAAAGTGCAGGGATTTTGCCGCTTGCAGGGTGTACATCGATAGGCACATACTTTTGAATCTGTAAAACAAAATAAATTAAACATTATTGGCCTGCAATTTATGAGAAAACAAAGGGCAATTATTCTGCATAAGAACCAGCTGTGATCCATTCTCATGATACAAGTTTAATTCAACATACGAATACAAAACACGTTAAAATAAAAAATACAAAAAAGTACCATTAAATTGAAGAATGTCTTAAACTACTAAGGTAAATAAATAATATGGAAGCAATAAGAAATGTTCTACAAATGTATAATTGATATATGAGTTTTTGATTAGCAAGTTTAATCGCATATACAACTCTATGAAAGTTAATATATTTTGAAAAGTTTAAGTAATGGAATTGGTGAATTGCCAGGGATTCTGTATGACAGGGAGGGTGCATATATTACGTACATGTGTCTAATACGTGTAAGGGCTAATAACGTATAAAAAGTATGACAACAAATATATCTTTACAACGAGCATGTAACAAAATGTACAAATAACAGTTCTCTGTGATGTAAGATCTGTCCAATCGGAGACACATACCTGGTCCGTCCGTGATCTTTTTTGACTGATCATCGGAAACAGCTGCAAAGACGACTCATACCAATGAATCAACAATTCTCGGGTTGTCTCTTCAACAACCTTTATTTCCGATGTTTCCTATTTGGAAAGGCTGCAGCTGGTCCTATGCTAATACATTCTGATCCCCTCTACTGAGAGCCATCACTATTAGGCGCGATCCTCTCTCTTATTCTATCTCTCTCGATCCTTGAATACTTCCGCTCTCTCTCTTTCTCTCTCTCGCTTCCGATCTCTGATCATATCATCCTATATTTTCCAATACTCTACCCGAAGTCCACGTCACTTAAAAAACACCTCTACGTAAGAGTCCACTAAACCACTTGAAATAAATATTTTTCTTTGTACATATTTATTTTCTAGAGATATTTTACAAATTATACGACTGTCATAAAAATCGTCGACAAGCAATACATTCTGCGTTGATCTAACTGAATGTTAATTCGTAATATGTCGATTATTCGATCGACTAATCTCATCTTAACTATCGTTTTCACAACAGTTTTGTCGATGTATCCTCGTGCCTTCCCGAGGTAGATCTTGTTAAACTTAGTAACTTTTCTATCAAACCTCATGTCGTCCTCATTGAGGATTGGATGTTAAATCCCCAGAAAGTGTAATTTACAACTGAATTTGTACGCAAGTCTCCGTGGCTTAGTGGATAAAGAACTTAATAAAATTCCATTGAACGTTACTTCAAATTTCAATATTTTGTGAGGGCAACATTCTAAATACAAGTGGAAATTAATTAGCACTTCTCTTCGTTCATGTCTGACAGAAAGAGAACTTCTATCTTCGTAGATTATATAAATTATTTAGTCTAAAATTTCGGGCAGTTTTTTGAGTTTAACAAAAAGTTTTCAGAGTTCGAAAGGATACACGGAAGTCAAATGCTACATCGACCAAAACATCTTAAAAATAACACTGATGATAAGGACAGTAGCCGGAAGTTACCAAATATTACGTATTTAACAGCATTTAGACGCTTACTGCACTAGGTAAACCGCAAAACATGAACCATCTTAAAGGGGAAGCTGTACAAATATGAAATAAGATTTTAGCAAGGAAATTATTTCAAATTATTCTCAACGCCTGGTAGCTGCTACAGCAAATAAATGGACCGATTAAATACGGGATTTTGTTTATCGATCAGTGTAAAAAATGTATCTTTAAGACTATTACGTAGAATAGGCTGATACATTTGCATATATTTTTGGATCTGAAAAAGAAGCCGATCAAAATAATTTCATGTTCAAACCATTTTAGTCCAACGTAAAAACCTCTCTATATGCATATACACACATTTAAATTTTTAGTTTAGCATAATTTTTTGTGATTATACATGGTGAAGACTAGGCTGATTTCAATATTATAATTCTCTTAGTTTGTCTATTTTCTGTGTGTTTCATTTTTTCTCGGAGTTTGTTGGCCAGGTCTAGCTGATATTTTGCAAGACACATTTTTTTATGAAAAAGTGTAATAAAGTAGGGCTAGGGATATCCAATCGATATAGTGCAATAGTTTAATGTTAATGAATAATGATTGGTCAACGCAATATAACATTTACTTCCGATAGATTCTCGCAGAAACTACTAGGCCGATCTTGTTGATATTTTGTATGAACATTATTATGATAAGGTGCAACGAAATAAGTATTATACTATACGTCCGATTCACAGAGATTCACAGAGATTTATCAGAATTGATATTCAATGCATAAATGCGAAAAGAATTAATTCAATCATTAATTAAAAAATAATACTATATCTCTAATTCAGCAGTTTTTAAATTTCGAAATCATGACAACTGTTGAAAATATACTAACCACATTTACTAGCCTATGAAGGATTGTATCATGCTGTGATACCGTGTTTCGTTGTATCGTAGCTCCTCAAGTGTGCTAGAAACAAGGACCTCAAGGCGGGTGTGAACTGATTCGTTTCACTAAAAGTCAACTATACAAATCCTTTGGCTTAGAGGCCAATGTCAATAAGTGAAATCTCAATGCTTATAAAATTACTGCCTTCTACCAAACTGCTTCATTTGTGCTTTCAGTATTCATTATCGCACATGTTATTCAGCAACTTAATTTATAAAAGTGCTCAACTCCAAAAACCATACATTTGTTAAATCTGAGTCCCCTTTTCACAGAAATACCTCTATTTAGCAAACTTTTCCACGCAATGAGCGTCATTCGTAGTGCAACGATATCGTTAATGTGCAGGAGTCATACAACCAAGATTTGAAGCACAGGTCACATGACATTTGCACCTCGATTCCCTAGTTTGACTGCGAAGTTCCTTTTATGCCCTATCATATATTATATTTTTATTACTTTGTATCTTCGTTTCCTCGTTTTCTGGAAACTAGTTATTCGATCTCTATGAAATTTTGTATGCACTTTTGTCATGATATGGTGCATCAAAATAATTAGTATGCCATCCATATGATGAAGAGCTAGGAATTTATATGAAATTAGAGGTCTTAGTCATCACAACAACACATTTACTCTCACCTTTTCTCAAAGCACTCTCGATCTGCTTGGAATTTGTAATGATAATCTGCAACGATTAAACTACGATTATGACATCCGTTCGATGCACAATAGGAAATTTACAAATATTAGAATTTAATGCAAAAGTGAGCAACTTTAACAATACTCAACTATCCAATAAGAGTAACACTTATTTTAAGTCAACAGGTTTTAACTTATTCTCGTTTTGAACGGAATAAATGTCTTCGTTTAAAGAACTCTTCATCTTATTTAAGAATGAAAATAATGTTTAAAGGACGTTGTAGATGCTACATTTTATATATCCAGTATCTATTACGAAGCCGTTTTTTTTTTTTTTTGGACATCGATTATTTGCGCCATTTTCGTTAAGCACGACTCGTTTTCTTGTTTTTCATTTTTTTTAATTTTCCTTTTCACAAACAGTAAAATAATCGGATCAGCCAGGCGAAACGTGATTATCACTTGGCCAACACAAGGGATTACGCGCGAGAAGCGTCAAACTTACGCTCGAATGGTTTGAGATAAATTAAAATCTTAATTTGATAGTTTAGACATTATCCCCAAAACTAAAAAAATGTACACATTAAACAAAAAACACGCACACACAAATATATAAAGATATACACTCACTAACAATTATTTTAGTTTACCGACATTTATACACGCATAATAATTATGCCAAGTCTTTACCAATTTTTCCTAAGGTATAAGGACGATCGTAAAAGTAATGTACAAAAGACAATTCAATCACATTTTTATAGATATTAGTTTACTTAATCTAAGTTTCCCGACTGTACAATATATATATATATATATATATATATATATATATATATATATATATATATATATATATATATATATAGCTTAATGCGTAAGAAGACTAGAGAAAGTTAAGTTTCACAAGAGGAGACTTATGTGGATAATGTCAAGTTCAACAATTATTATTGGAGCTTATACAATAGAACAACAGGAGTATGAAATGAAGTCACAAAACTATATATTGGTGGATATAGATTGGTTCATTTATTGAATAACAGAATACAAGCGAAATTTTTTTTGGGGGAGGGGTAGAAGGGATTCAAGGCATGTCGAAGCGTAATGATTCTCATCAGAAGAGTAGAGAAGGTGCCAGGACAGCATGGAGGAGATGCGGCGTCTAGCTTAGGGTTCATTAGGAGCGAAAAAAGACTAAGTGGAATTATAGAATGTTGGGAAAATTATAGAATGTATATATATATATATATATATATATATATATGTATATATATATATCATAAATTATATACTAGTAAAAGTACCTGTCGTATACTGGGTTCAAAAACAGCCTACAGAAAATGGACTCTGATTTATGAAAGCATGGTAGGTTATGAAAAGGAAGGGTTGTAATGAGATAGCTTCGAATTTGGGGGTATCAAAACCAAAGAAAAATATGATGAAAGTCAAAATAAAATACATAAACTCCATAATTTATTATACCATACCTGTTCACAATATTCTGTGATCTATATTAAAAAAAAAAAAAACTTGTTAAACTTTGTGACATATTTCCATTCTATGGAGGTCAGGCGCGAACGAACACCTCATAATTTTATTCTACCATATTTCTTCAAACTGAAACATAATTATAAAACTATACTTACGCAGATCGATAGGAAAAGTCTTTATTAAAGGGTGTGCTTATTTCCATTCTATGGAGGCCAGGCGCGAACGCAGACCCAACAATTTTATTATATAATCCCTATTTAAGTTAAAATACACACATCTATATCAAAAACACTTGTAAACGTTTTTTTTTTAATTTTTAAATTTTTTATTACCCTACTTTGTGGACCAGGCGCGAACGCAGACCCGACAATTTTAATGAACCACTGTTCTGCCAGATCAAACATACCAATCCCTGTGTCTCCATACATCTTCTATCACTATATGTAATCAGTCTTTTTAAAATAGCCAACCATATAGGAGCCTATTCGTGACCAGACACACACACACATACACTCACAGACATTCAGCGTTATATTATATTATATTATATTATATATATATATATATATATATATATATATATATATATATAATCAGGATGAAAACAGAGAAAATGAAAGATTGAAAGATGGAAAAGTAAGTATCGCTGCTTGTAAATAAGAATGAGTGTCTACTTTTATATATGTGTTACATTTGTATTTTGTGCATGAGGATTAGCTATTTAGGTATATCTATTAACAAGATACAGTTAAAGTTGGTCTAAATGGTTATGAAATAATTGTAACACAAAAGAGATGAATTCTATAATAAAATACATGTTGCGATATATGATTGTCTTAGTTATTGTGGAGTTATAATATACATGCTGGATTTTAGATAATGATAATCGTTGAGCTTAATTAACTGGATCAATATTGACTCTCGTTTAATAGGTATATAAACAAAACTGGAATTTAATAAGTACATTCCAGGTGTAATATATATATATATATATATATATGTATACATTCATATATATATATATATATATATATATATATATATATATATCCATCACAGACAAAGTGTTTCGCTGTAGCTCAGCTCTGTAGTGTTGTTATACTAGCAGACGAATCGCTAGGGATCGATCCAACAATCATTGAGTCCATACTCTATACAACAGGTCACACATCAACGAATAGTATCTAACAATGCTTTCTACATTAACCGCCACTCACATTTGCATCTCTATATCTTTTTATCTCTTTTTGTATATATATATATATATATATATATATATATATATATATATATATATATATATATATATATATATATATATACTTCAGAATAAAATTATATGACAATCAACTTGGAAAAATATATAACAATTAAGCTACACACAAGTTTCCGGGGTTCATTTCTTGGGGATTAGGTAGGCTATTGTATAGACTCGCTATTACTTCATGTTTGTATATATTCTCGTAATACTCGGTTAGTTACTGAGTCAAACATATTTTTTGTAATTTATCGTAGTCAATGGGCACGCGTTTAAGAGCCAACGGTTCACTTAGGCCTCTAATTACATTGTTTTCTTTGGTTCCTTCTGTCAGGGATCACTTTCTCGTTTTATTGTGTTGTGCAGTGATTAGTGTATATGTTTATGCATTTTTGCATTAATTATTAGTATTATTATGTTTGTTATTTCTCTTTTAATTATTATTTATTCAGTGTTTTTTTGTATTGTTATCAATGCATGTTTGTGTATACATATTTCTAGTATTTAACCTCGGCCGTTTACTTAATTTTGGGTTTCTTTTAAGTTTAAGATGGAAATTTTTTTAAAGATATTTACACAAGTTATCTAAATTTTAAAATGTGTTTCCTTGCCGTACTATTTTGTACTTTAGTCTATGATTGTCAGGTTAAAGTTTTCCTTGAACTGCCGAATGCGGTTAAATATTAGCGCGAGCAAAATAAGTTTTTCCTCGGCTTGGAATGTTCTTGGCACACGCTTAAACGACAATCCTTTTTCTTATCTCTCCTCGACGTTCGTAGAAAATCTATCTTTCCTTCTTTACACTGACACGCCAGTTAACTATACGTTTAAACGTCTCCGAGTCAAAGACTATGTTCGCTAATGAAAAAAATACAGTTTTTTTTATGCTCAAATTTGACCGCACCTTTTTTGCCTGCCATCTTTTCGTTTAACTACCGGTCGGGTTTCGAGTTAAAATGTTGGTGACTTTTTATAATACGCATGCTACCCTTTGACGCTTGTTTCTTTGACTGTTGTCACACCTCTCCCTGATCTCATAATCACACAGTTAGCGTCCCGATGGTGGTCGTTTTTGTCGGGCACTCCTTAGCGAAAGATGGATTCTTCGGGAGTATTTGCTCTCACTTCTGCTTCGTGTAAATCGTCTGCCTCCTTTTAATCGTCGTCGTATATTAACCTCTCTGACCACAAGTGGCCCACGCTACACCGCCAGATATAACACTTGTACACTTTTGCCACCGCGCTAGTTTTAAATAGTTTTTGTCAGGTTAAATTCAAACTTCACGATATCTTTTTTTTTTTTTTAATTATTATTAAATTGTTAAGTGGAAGCGCATCATAGTTACAAAGCACGCTCGCTTTCCATAGGTGTCAAAATAACGTCATTATTTCAGCACGATAGTAAATGTGCACAAGTGACAAAAGTTCAGCTACAGTTGTAACTTAATCATTTCTATAACTTAACAACGCACACCCCAAAAGTTAGTATTCGTTATTTAATCTTTTCACAACGACAACATATTTCAGAGTTCGGCAATCGAATTTTCATTCCAAATCTTCTGTACTCCTATAAATTCGTTTTTCTTTTTGATGTATTGACATTCATATTAAAAAAAACAACATTTTCTACTTATTTAAAAAGAAAATACAATTTTCTTATATATGGGTTGTACAATTACATCTATCTGCAAAAGATCTAACTAATTTGCATATTCTTTTAAATATTCATTTTAATGTATTCCCTATTAGTTTTTTTTTCGGTTTTCTTATGGGATGATCATCTTTAGTTAACTATTACGTGTAATTATATTCATGCAGATATTCTACATGATTTATACTTGCATAATATTTGCGTAAAAGGTTTACAGGAAACACAAAATTGTTTCCATATATATTTATGCATACGTATATATTTTTGTTGCACAATTTTTGCCTACCAAACTAATCCTAGAGTTTTTGGTCTACAGACATGAAGCTTCATATATAAGGTATTTGAATCCATGCAAAACTTTATATTTGGGTTTTAGCCCGGAAAAATCGGTGCAAAAGTGTGAAAATGAAAAAAAAAATAAAATTTGCCAGTTGAAGGTGGAACGCCGCCATTACGAATGCATAACGTAGTTGATATTGGTTCATGTTTTAATTTGTTTATATATTGCATCCAATCGATCTATTTATCAATATCTATAAAAGTGAAAATGTCTGTCTATCTTTTCTCTATGGTATTTAAGGAAGACTATTATACAGAAATACATTACTTTACATATTCACACTTTTTAATATATATATATGTATATATATATATATATATATATATATATATATATATATATATATATATATATATGCACATGACCTCAGGAACAGTACATAGGGCCCGAGCAAAGCCGGGCGGAATTGCTAGTATATCTATAAAAATGAAAGTGTTTGTCTGTCTGCCTGTCTGATTGTGTCTCTCCGTGTACATTTCCCTACACAATAACTGTCAATTTTCAGTCAACAAACTGATATATAGGATACTGAGATTTGGAAAAATCTTTGTAATCCGTTTTCGGCGAGAAATTTGGCTGTCAAGGGGTCGAAATTCAACAATTTGACCTTTGAGAACTCTACCAAACTTCTCCGTCAATTTTTCGTCAAACACATGAAATTTTAGATATAAGTTCCTTGAAAATAGATCTAACTTAATAACTTGATTTGAGCCAAAAACAATAAATGTTAATAGGTCATAATAGGGGTTAAAGTTTTTAAAAAAATAACCTCTGCGGTCTCTATCAAATTACTCAGATAATTTCTGGTCTAAACATTTGAAATTTTACATAAAGGGTATTCAAAGATAGGGCAAGCTTTTTAATCGGTTTAGGTCGAAAATTTGAGCTACCAATATATAAATGCATGTATGTATGCTTACATGTCTGCCTAAAACTTTCGACAGAGGCGATGAATTTTCACAAGATCAGTATCGCTTTGAAACTTGACCCTTCAGACCACAAATACCGAAAAGTTGGCTAAAACATTAATTTCTTCGCCGTCAAGTGGACACATTTCTACAGGGAGAGGTCGCTTTTTTACCGATACTTTCGAAAGTCATCCCCTTTTTCGATTGTCTAACCTTAATATAAGTCTACGTCACTTCCGGTTTGGCGGTGGTCGTAACAGCAAAGACGTCACATTTTTCCCCGTTCTTTTCCTCCTTCACCGTATGGGTTCAAGCCTACCTTCCTATTACCACTTTTTACCTCCAAACTCTCGGGCAACGCCGGGCACCCATGCGAGACTATATATATAAAAATAATAAATAATAAATAAAAATATACTATAATAGAAAATCAAAGATTAATTAGTTACCCCTCCTTATAGTAAAAATAAAAGAAAGACAAAAGTTTAAAGAATTAATAAGTTTAATTACCTCTGTAGGACCAACCAACAATAACCGATTAGAACGGGAAGCCATGCCCATTAGGAACAGAATAGGACAACATTAATTCCAACACACATTTACTAAAAAATACATTAAATAACAAATTAAAAAATTAGAAAATTGATATTAAAATAAAATAAAATATATAGAAATAGAGATAAGCTATGTTTTTCTGACCTTCTGTGCAATTCTAAATAAATAAATATTGAGCTCTCATATAAAAAACTGTTTACTTTGTAATCGAGCACTTTGTTGGATTTTTCCCCATGAAACAGCAAACAAATATATATATATATATATATATATATATATATATATATATATATATACATACTTATATGCATATATACATGTATATATATATATAACTACTTAATTTACTCACATAAAATTAATATACGAAAGTATAGATTTATGCGTAAACTTACAGTATTTACTTCAAAAGTGCTCAAAACGTAGGTAGAGCTAGTTAGTAAGTTATAAAATGTATATGGCGATTAAGCTACACTGAATATTTCACGTTTCATCCACTCTAGAATTCTTCAGGCTTATGCGCGAATTCTGTGGTTGTTTGTCGGCTGATAGGAGGGGCGCCGTGGAAACTAGAAAGGTGATTGGCTAACTAAAATTTCAATAGAAGATGCGCATATAAAAACGACAAACAACCACAGAATTGGCGGATAAGCCTGAAGAATCCTAGAGTGGATGAAACACGAAATATTCAGTGTAGCTTAATCGCCATATACATTTTATAACTTACTATATATATATATATATATATATATATATATATATATATATATATATATATATATATATATATATATATATATGAGTTAATCAAATTCGAGTTTCTTCCCGTCAGGCTTTTTACATATGTTTTAATTATACAAAAAATATTGTAAAATATTCCTCATTTTTGGAATGGAGCCATGTTAAAAAAATTGTCTATCCATAAATTAACTTAGTAACACATTTCTTACGAAGTTGTATACCTATAACTCTCACCCTCTAAAACTTTATTTTATTTCATTCCTATTCCAATTTTATATGGCCTGTCTCTTTGTCTCTTTCTCTGTCTCTCTTTCTCTCTCTCCATATATATATATATATATATATATATATATATATATATGTATATATATGTATATATATATATACATAGCATCTCTATATCTATAAACGTAAGGTGAACGTATCTGTGTGTGTGTCTGTCTGTGCCTGTGTACATTTCCCTACGCAATAACTCTGTCAATTTTAAGTCTACAGACTAGAAATTTGATATACAGGGTACTGACATTTGGGAAAATCAAAGTAATCGATTTTTGGCCAGAAATTTCGCGATTAAGGGGGTACAAAGTACAACAATTTGACCTTGTAGTACTCTACGAAACTACTCCGACAATTTTGGGTCTACGCACTTGAAATTTTAGATATATGTTCCTGGGGCATTGATTTAACTTAATAACTTTATTTGAGCCCAAAATCATAAATTTTAAGGAGTCAGAATAGGAGTCAAATTTTTAAAAAAAATTGACCTCTGCGGCCTTTTCCAAATTACTCAGACAATTTCCGGTTGTAATATTTGAAATTTTACATAAAGGTATTCAGAGATATGGCAAACTTTTTTATCAATTTGGGTCGAAAATTTTTAGTTTGCAATATATAAATGTATGTATGTATGTCTGTTTGCATGTTTGTGTTAAACCTTCAATAGAGGCGACGGATTTTAACAAGATCAGTATTGTTTTAACGTTCAACCTTTCATAGGACAAATATCGAAAGATTGGCTAAAAACATTAATATCTTCCCCTTTAACTAGGCACTTTTCTACAGGGGGGGGTCATTTTTTTTCGCCGATATTTTTTTAAGATAGCCTCTTGTTTAGATTGTCTAGGCTTAATTTAAAAAATGTCGCTTCCGGTTTGGCGGTGGTTGTAACAGCATAAACGTTAGGTTTTACCCCGTTCTTTTCATCCTTTGCGATACGGGTTTGAGCCTGCCTTCCTACTACCACTTTTTTATTTTTTGCTCAACATACACGCACAAGCACCCGGGCAACGCCGAGCTTAAATGCTAGTTATTTCATAAAACGACGAATTTCCAAAGTTCGACTTGCATGTGCATATAAAAAATTTTCATAATCCGAAAAATTATAACAAAGTCCTATTTTCCAATGCGTATTTAAACATCTCTATAGCAAATTTTCGCAAAGCCAATACGTATTTAAAATTATCCACAGCATGCCGAATTTTCACTTTGATTTTCGAATGCGTATTTAACATTCAACAGAATTGTATTACATTTTTTTCAATTCAACCGAATCCTATTGGTAATTCCAATTAAAAAAAAGAGGTCCACCTCAACCTTCGCTCATCTCATATAGAGGTCCAATGCATCCTCCTCCAGATGCAATTGTAGCATTCGAACGACATTGTAAATTCCGATCTGTTCAGTTAGCTTGGCACTGCTAGCCCCTACAACGCGAAAAAGTCAGTGGAATCGTAATTCTCACTTATGCTACGCCGATTAGAAAATAAATGTCTGACTTGAATCATATTTTAATCTAGTCATTTCTCGACACTTTAATCTTTCTACGTTCGACTCAAATCGTTTGATATTTCCATCTCTCAACGCTTTCAATTTTCACATATTCCACGCGAATCGCTTTCTATCTCTCGACGCTATCAGATTCCAATCTCACTTTCGTCTCGGCCGTATCAACTTTATAGTTAATCCTGAAATAGCTTCAAGGGTTGAAATTAACGTTTCCCTTGAACGGGAAATCAGATTATACGGTATCATTTGACGAATACGTAACATAATTAAATCCTTCTTAAGTAAGAGAACAATCCAGGCTGTCATCGACGGTCGTCCATCTAAATAATGTGATATTAATGTGGGAGTATTTCAGGGGTCTATCCTTGGACCTTTATTATTCCTGATATTCATAAATGACCTCCCTGATAAAATTGTCTCTGAGATGGATATATATGCTGATGACACAAAGCCTTATTACAGGCACGACGAGAAAACAAATGAACACATATCTAAGGAAATGGCGAAAACACTACAGGAAGAGCCCCAAGCCATAGTGGAATGGGGACAAAATGGATGATCACATGCAATACTGCCAAGACTTAGCTTATTTCCTTTAATAATTACAAGAAACATTCTTAACCACCAATAGCAATGGCCCAAAACACATTACTTTAAAGTACTTCTTTTAAACTCCTCGGCCTTGCGTTCACATGGAACATGAGTTTTGACGGATACATTGAGAGTATTGCCAGGGCCGCTGCGAAGAAACTGGGTTCTTTACCGTGATGGAAATGTACTTACGTCTGACAGAATCCTGTTCCTCTACAAGCCCACCATTCGCCCATGTATCGGGTATTGTTGTCACATTTGGGCTGGTGCATCTGCTAGCAGTCTTTCACTCCTGGATAGGGTTCAGAAGAGAGTCACCAACCTGATAGGTCCTGAACTCTCGTCTGTCCAATCGATGAAATATTGCATCCCTCTATCTGTATTACAATTATTTTAATTTGTGAATGCTCCGACAAATTAAAAGCACTTGTACCCCTTCAACTTAAGTACCCCCCAACAAACCCCGCAGGTAGCACAGTAAAGATTCCCAGATGCAAGAAAGCCTTCTATTCCAAAGTTTCCTCCATATAACTGCTGAATTTTGGATTCTGCTTTACCACCAGTACTGACATACAGAAGTTCTAGTGCTTTGTAAACAGAGACCTTGCTGGCCATCTCCCTACATAGTATCTCTGTAATTTATGTCCTCGATAGCAGCCCCCTACATCAAAGTGGTGATATGCCTTGTTGCGGGTGAAAATAGAACAAAACATTTTTTTTAATTTTAATTAATGACGTTCTGTTGTTTGTATTTAATTTCGATATTATGGTATCCACTATTTTTTAGAGTTGTGTTGTAGATGTAGTTGATTTCGTAAATACATTTTCGTCGCAAGTCTTTTTGCAAAGTCTACTCTCAATTTAGTTAGGAATCGATTTTATGACTGATAAAAGTTGTTACAATTTTTGTTTAAGTATATTGGATTAGAGTTATTTCTTCTTACGTCTATAAATAATATTATACAGTTTATAGTTCCACCCAACAAATTTTATGTTATTTTATTTTTATGTTAGCTTCTGTTCCAAACTTGGGCCTAATTTATTTTCCATGTTCATTATTTTTCTAAAATGTTCCTCCTTTACTTTGTTAGAATCTCTTCCCGTAGCTACTCCATCGTCTCTACATAGGTCGATATCAGTATTTACAAATATATTTGCGAGTGCATGTTAAAATTAATCCCACTAGGACTATTTCACCGCTCTGAGACACTCATATGAGACATGTTTGAATGTAAAAAAACAATAATAGCATTCAAAGTAACAAAGAATGATTACTGTAATTAAAATAATTTATGATTAAACAATTACCTACACAAATACATGAGTAAAAATGTAAGTAAAATACATCCAGATCGAAACTGGGTCACTTTCTAATACAAAAAATATAGTCATTCCTCTCCAAAAAGGACAAGAAACCGTTGAATAGAGGTCAAGCGGATCTTTGCCTAATAAACCCGAGCCAATCGGCTAGTATAAATGGGTGTATTAATAACATACAGTCTGATTAGCGTACTAGTAAACCTAGTACCAGACGAAATATATTAAAAAACGAAGCAACCTCGATTTTATGCAATAGCGTGACTAATTCGCACGAGGATTAAACAATTACGAGTAACGTAATTTCCATATTTAAAACTCATGTGTGTATAATAAAGTATGTAAGCTAGATTTTTTTCTTTTCGAGTCTTAAGCTTCTAAATATCATGGTTAAACAGTAATATCTATCTATAAACAATTGATGACAATTTAAAGTTTTATCAAATTTATTTGATCATCAAGTCAATGAGAAAAACATGTCGAATCTAAAGAAAATTTGATATCATTGTATGTCGAAGCTCAATGCTTCTCATCAGAAGAGAAGGGAATATCAAGGTTATATAAATAAAAAAATATATGAAAACGTTATTATACACATATGGGAAATAATGTCAGCGAAGGACGGTACTATTTCCAGTAGTCTTGGATTTCTCTTTCCTACTCGAATGAAACAATGTCGCCGTGAGAACTGCACATACCCACTTCATTATTACGCGCACATATATCCTTAATGGTATATCTATTGTCACTCATTACTTCATATATAGGTATTATATATATCTCCATGCATATTACTGCATTATATATATATATACATACACACACACACACACATATATATATATATATATATACATACATATTTAAATATATATATACAGAGAGAGATAGAGAGAGAGGGGGATTGAGTGTCGTCGATTATGGATCGAGTTTTGATCTTGGTTTGAGGCACTTGTCCTAAAAACTAAATTTAATACTGGCTAATATAACGCTCAAATATTGCATACATCATAAGATGTGTTTAAGATAATATTCTATATTCTATCTTTTTAGGTGAAAAAATAATGAAACACAATTACTTTAGACTTTCCACAAATTCCAACATTTCATCATGACAAGTTTCAAGAAAAAATACACGATTAAACCCGGTTCTCCAACTTCCAACGTAGACCCCTACTACCATGTCTCCTTGTCCAACATCAGGGGTTTTCGTTCTAACCTTCCAGAGGTTTAAATCCAATTACAGGAGACTAAACCAGACCTTTTATTTTTAAGTGAAACTGGCATTGGACAGGCTACTTCCCTAGATGAGTTTGCAATTACAGGATACTCTAACTTAACTTCTAAATCTGACCCCCAAGATCGCCTTGGGCATGGAATATGTGCCTATATTAAAGATAGCTTTCCATGTGGGAGGGACATCTCCAGGGAAGATCCTAACTTACCCTATATGTGCTTCCGGGTTGCTTTAGCTCACACTACTGAATTTATATTTACTCTCTATCGCCCCCACAACAGCGGAGTTACTATCTTTCAAAGCATATCTGAGAAAATTGACCAAGTCCTTTCTGCTTATCCTTCAGCTAACAGTCACGTATGTGGAGACTTCAATGTTCACAACGTCGAATGGTTGACCCACTCAAACAAGACCGATGATGAGGGGAGGTTCTGTCATGATTTCTCCATTGCCTATGACCTCACTCAGATTGTTCATGAACCCACCCGTGTGCCCGATAATGACGGCCAGTATGCGAGCCTACTAGACCTTTTTCTCACAACTTACCCTGAACTATGTTCAGTTTCTGTTCTGTCGCCTCTTGGATCTTCCGACCACTCTGTTGTATCAATTAAGATAACAATGAAATGTAATAAGTCCCCAGACGTACCTCTTCATCGTACAGTATATCGATACACTAAGGCTGACTGGGATAGCTTCCGTACATTTATATCTGATCTACCTCTGCATTCCATGTTTAAAAAGGATGTGTCCTCTATAGTATTAGACCTGACTGATTGTTAATTGTAGGTATTGACCATTTCATACCCTCTAAAAAGTTTCAGCAAAAACCTAACAGCCAGCCATGGTTCTCTCCAGAATGTGCTGCTGCCATTGCGCACAGAAATCACTTTTTCCACTGCTTCAAACGAAATAGATGTATGGAAACTAAAGCCGTTTTCAGGACTGCCAGCAACCATTGTAAGAAAGTAATAAGGAACGCAAGAGAGTTGTATGCTCAATCTGTTAAGTCCAAAGTAGCTGAGCAGCGGCTTGGTTCCCACCAGTTTTGGCAAATAGCAAACAGAATCCTGAACAGAAGCGTGTGCTCCATCCCAACTATTATCAATGGACCTGAGGTAATCTCGTCAGCATCAGACAAAGCCAAACTCTTTGTCAAGAACTTTGCAGCTAATTCTACCCTTTGCGACCAAGACCGCCAACCCCCAATATTTCCTCCTGTATCAGAAAACACGCTATGTGATATACGTATATCTGTACGTGATGTTGCAAAGCTAATCAAAAACCTTGATTCGAGTAAAGCAACTGGCCCTGATGGTATTCCAATTATAGTACTCAAAAAACTTCAACCTGAACTAGCGCCCATACTTACAAAACTGGTTAAACGTTGTCTTAAGGAGAATAGTTTCCCATCTCCCTGGAAAATCTCATCAGTATGCCCTGTATTTAAGAATTCAGGTGATCGCTCATCCCCCTCTCAGTACAGGCCAATAAGTCTCCTGTGCGTCATGAGTAGTTGCTAGAATCTATGTTAAATACAGAAGTAATCAACCATCTCAACAAAAATAACCTTCTTAGTGACACTCAATATGGTTTCCGTTCTGCTAAATCTACAGCAGATGTGCTTACAGTTATATCGCATAGGATTAGCAAATCTCTCGACGGTGGCAATCTTTCTAGAGCAATTGCTCTTGACATGTCTAAAGCCTTTGATAGGGTATGGCATAAGGGTTTACTTCATAAGATCGCTAGCTATGGTATAGCTGGAAAAGTCTTCTTAATTATTAAATCATTTCTTTCTGATAGGTTCATAAGAGTAGTAGTTGAGGGGCAAAAATCAGAAGCTCACAGTATCCATCCTGGGCCCAACTCTTTTTCTGATCTACATTAATGATCTTCCAAATCATATCCTTACATCATTTGTAGACATTTATGCTGACGACACTACCATTTATGGTACCACATCTAAGACAGTAAACGACCAAGTTCTCTCCAATTCTCTCTCCTCTGATCTTGAGCACATAGTACAATGGGGAAAGGAGTGGCTGGTTACTTTTAATGCATCTAAAACCAAGCTTCTCTCTTTACATCATCAACATTCTAATCCACATTTGTCATCAATTGAAATGAATGGCTCTCGTCTTCAGGAGGCCTCAAGTTTTGACAAGCTTCTGGGCTTGACCATTACTCCTGATCTTAAATGGAACACGTATATCAAATCTGTTGCCAAGGCCGCTGGAAAAATGGTGGGATCTTTCTATCGATCCGGTAGATATCTCACTGCTGATGCTATTCTCTATCTATATAAGAGCCAGGTACGTCCAAGGATGGAATACTGTTGCCACATCTTGGCAGGAGCTGCTAGAAAGGACTTGTCCTGCCTTGATATAGTTCAAAATAGACTTCGTAGCCTCGTAGGAGATGTCCTTTTCTCCTCCTTGCAACCTCTATCTCACAGAAGAGATGTTGCTAGTTTGTCTCTGATGTATCGTTATTTTCATGGAAGGTGTTCAACTGAGCTTCAATCTATGGTCCCCCCTCGCCCAACTTTCACAAGAAACACTCGTCTAGCTGTAAACACTATCAATAATTTCCCCACTCTTTATCTGTGCCTAAACCTAAACGTAGATTCCATGAACAAAGCTTCTTTCTTAGAAACGGCACGCCTGTGGAATTGTCTTCCGTTTTCCTGCTTTCCGGCTGACTACAATATGGTTGTGTTCAAGTCTAAAGTAAATAAGTTCTTGATGAGCCGTTCCATATAAGTTATCAAATTTACCAAATTTTCATTACTAATGATTACTATATTAACCAATTTCTACTGTACACTCTTTAACCCTCATCCTTGAGTGGCCTCTGGGCCTTGATAATGTGGTGATGCCTATGTAAAAAAAAAAAAAATTCTAGAAACAAATCAGTTTCCGTATATGAATTTTACGTAAAATGATCATTATTTCCAATCTATCCGAACTCTTTAGGGATATTAACCAAATGCGCTCAAAAATTAAAAAAAATAAACAGTAAATGTAATAAATAATATTTGCGCACGAATATTGACATTTCTGTATGCATTTCTATCAGAATGTTTTTTTTTTTTCGGTTTTTAGAGATTATCAAAGATTCTCCAACAATAATAATCTCTTTTCGGTTTTAATTTTCTTAAAAAAATTAATAAATAAATGTAAAAAGAAAATAAACAAACGAAAACAAACAAAATAAACATTAAAATAAGAAACTCGGTTTGATTTTAATTTTGTAGAATTATAAAAGAAGGTGCGTAAAACAGTAAAGATAAATGGAAGTAATTCTTTTCATTCGCAATAGTGTGCAGGTAAAAACGATAGACAATTTTATATTAATCTTAAGAAAAAATATATATGTACTTTGTATTTCTAAACAAATGTATTTTTGAAAACGTATTTCAGTTGTTCAGTAAAAGAGTTAACATTTTTCTATTAAATTAAATGTGTTAAAAAGAAAAACATGGATGCAGTTTTATAACTTACTTGGGACTAATTCATTTTTTCATAGTTATTGCGAATTCTATATTCACCTTGTCTTCTAAAATAAAATTAACAAGTTTATAGACATATCATTTTAGTTTAACGTTTGTCAGCGGTTTTGTAAATATTGGTTTATGGTGCTCCGATTCTAAGTAGTTTACAATAATGAATTACTTTTATTTTTGCTTTATTTCTTATGAAGTGATATTTAATATCTATATGTTAAGATCTCCGATGAAATACTGAGTTTGGTGCGTAGACTATGCTTGTTTGATTAACGAAATTGATTACTATAGTTTCTTTGATTAATTTTGTTTAAATCAATCCTTACAATTACCGTTAGAAATAGTGTTACTTAGCAGAAAAAGGTTGCGCTACAAATTAAGCTTCACAAGTAGAAAGTGTCATAATCGTAAGATGGTATGTCCGTCTTATTTTGCCTTTTCTGATTTTCATCATTTTCCATGTATGAATCTGATTTTAGTCGTTTTCCATGTATGAATCTGATTTTAATCGTTTTCTATGTATGAATTTGATTTTCATAATTTTCCATGTATGAATCTGATAATTTTACAATTCTGACATATTCCTCAGTCCCTTTTACATAAGGGATTTCCTGTTTTACGCTTTTTTAAATCCTACATATTTTAAATCGTTTTGTCATTGTGTATTCGGTGTCATTCCTATGATCTCACGACATAGTTGTATATCGTCATTTATCTCACTCAAGGTCTGTATCTTTATTTTTATCATTATCAATCATTTATATGTAAACTAGCGGTGTTTGGAGGTGTGTGTATGTAGAGGGGATAAAAAAGTCAGCGAAGTAATAGCCCTGTTTAAACTTTTTAAAAGATCGGAAAAAACAAAACAAACAAAAAACAGCAAACAAAAAAAAACTTCTTTTAAAAAATCGGACCCCCCCCAAAAAAAAGTGGGAAAATGAACGTGTTCGGAAAGCAAAAACAAAAGCAACAAAAACACAGCGAAAAGCGAAAAAAAGGTATAAATAACAGTGTTTTAATATTAAAAGTTTAAAAATCGAAAAAAATTATATCTGAGAACTCAGATTAAATCTGCAATCTTACGATAACGACGCTGTCACTTTATCCATTGTGCTATACACGGTGTATATAATATTTAAACAAATCCAAAGTACAACGTCTTTTGCGCGTGTTGACGTATGCGTAGAAGCGTCATGAAGGACCGATTTTTTTCACCCTTCCTTGTAGAAAAGGGTTTGGTTGAGGGTGAAGAAATAAATATTTTTAGCCAATGTTTCGATATTTGTCGTCTGAATGTTTGAGCTTGAAAATTATACTGATCTGGCAAAAATCTGTGGCCTCTATCGAAAGTTTCTGCGAGATATACAAACATACACACACACAAATACACATTTTCGTTTTTATATATATTGACAAGTCGGGGTATTCGGCGTTGCCCGGTTGTTTAGAGGTGTGTGTATTGGGTGAGGGCTAATCAAAACAAAAGAATAAATATTTAAATATTACAAAAAATATTGTGAAAACTTCTTAGGAAAATCGGAAAAACGAACGTAATGCAAACAAACGATGTGATTTTTTTTTAAATCAGAAAAACAAAAACAAAAAAAAAACAAAACGCGAATGTGATGGAAACAAACAAAAAAATAACGAACAAAAAAAAAACGAACGTGACGCAAAACGCACGATGTTAAAACTTCTTTTTAAAAAAAGCGCACGTAAAAATTGGTATAAATGACTCTGTTTCAATATAAAAACTTTAAAAATCGAAAAAAACACAATTCACCTCACGATTTGAACTTACAACCTTTTCATAACGACACCTCGCTTTAATCAACTGAGCTAAGAGGACATTGAAGAAATTGGGTCTCTTTTTTTAATATTTAAACTGATTCAAGTTCCGACGTCATTTGCGCACGTGTAGAAGCTATCTTGTCATGAGGTAAGTATTTTTGCTACTCCCTCCCTGTACAAAACTGCCAAGTTTACGGTGAAGGAATTAATGTTTTTGGCCAAGATGTCGAGCTTCAAACTGATACCAATCTCGTGAAAATCCGTCGCCTCTATCAAAAGATTTTGCGAAACAGAAAAAAAAACCACACACACACATTTTGGCTTTTATATATATAGACGGTATTGTTACATAGGGGTACATATTGGGGAGCCATTAACGGGGACTCAGAACAGATGACGCTGATAAGGAGAGAGACACTTATATCAGACTGGGATCATTCTTGGAGGTTTCATATTAATACGGACTAGGAGATATGGTGCAAGATCTTAACACAGAGGAGGGGACGACGCATAATACTTGGAAGGGGTTATATAAGAGTTCGTTATAAGATGATGATAAAACACATTTACCTATTTGGTTATGAGGAATGACGGCAAAAGACAAACAATTACAAACATAGCTTGGTTCCTTTATTCTCCAATCGACCGATCGGTGATGTCAAGAATTCAAACTTTGATTTACATGATCTATTTTCTCCCTTCGCTTCTAAGGAGCTCTCCTCTCCAACTGATTATCACCGTGTGTGATATGCTCTGAATATCTGATCCTCAACTTTTTAACTTCGAGCCTTCAGATTCCTACATTGAGAAATCTTCTTTGTTTATGACATCAGAAGTCTGTTTACCAACGTGTATACTTCACGTGGATTTACAAATGATTGTCCCAACACACTTTTAACAAATAAAGAATTCTCAATCTAATTCGAATCTATCTTTAAACAATATATTTTAACTCGCATTGTGCATTGATTTAACTGACATATTTAATATCCAGTTTTCTAAAAGAATGGACAATCGACTCTTTTTCCGACAAAACATTATTTAACTATTTCTAATAGAATTAACAATGGACTGGACTTCTAACATTCAGCTATCATTTATATTTAACACTTGCCAACAAGCTTCGATTCTAGCCTTATCCTAATATCATTTTCACTTATCTAGTATGTCTTCTTACTTACATGAGAAGGGGCTAGCCCTTTCATATAACAGTATGTCCAGAAACAATGGTATCTCTATAATCTCGAGTAACCCCTTGATAAAGTGAACCTGATAGTAATAATTAAAAAAAACTTGATTAGAATGTTTATTGAAATAGAAAGACGTCGAACAATTTTATCCGGCCTTACTTGTTGTCAAGTCAAAGCAAGGGAAATTTAAAATTTAACCGAGCTGATTTGGGAACGATAATAACATCAAGATAATAGTATTTCACTAATGAAACAACTGTTTGGTGAGGAATCGTAGCGGGTTGTTGTTTTAGGGTCACTAAAAGCAAGGATGTCCTTTGGGGTCAAGGACCGGAACTGGCTCGGCGTGAGAATCTTGTTGTTGGAAAATTGCATGATTGCATGATGTGAGCATTTACCAGTCGATGAAGAAAGTATTCGTGCGTAGGTATTATTGATTGGTGAGGGAAAACACCATGGTTTGCCAGACTCAGCTCCTTTACAAAGCTACAGAA
Organism: Euprymna scolopes; assembly: GCF_053919585.1. NCBI lineage: Eukaryota > Metazoa > Mollusca > Cephalopoda > Sepiida > Sepiolidae > Euprymna > Euprymna scolopes. Next base: position 8,155,905 of record NC_136497.1, read on the forward strand.
GCACCGGGACGATCAAATTTTGCTAGTTTAAACAAACTCCCAGCGGCCCAAAGTTCTTCCTATGCACCGCCCGCTCACACCAACTCTTACTGATAACCAGGCGGATATTAATCCTAAGAGAAGAGTAAAAAAAATATATAAAATCGTTCTTGGCACATAGATTTTTTAAATCTTACTGTAACATTCAACTTTAAATAATTTTGTTGCTGAAAAAATTTATTCGAAAATTGACTCCACTGCATAATGCAGAACATTGTAGTTTAAAGGTTTTATTTATCATTTTTTTTTAAATCAACGACTGGAGTTTTTTTTTTTCAGGATTTATAACTTTACTATCCAACTGATCAGTTCATTTTACTTGTTTTCTTTTAGGAGAAAGTGACTGGAAATGTACGTACCCCAGCTCCAGGAACAAGCCGGCGAATCTCAAAGAAACACCGTGTGGGGTGCACATCACAACGAATTCCCTGGAAACTTTGAATTGTTTTCCTTTCTCTTTTTCATACTTTGCGGATTACTCATAGAAAAGAAATACCCTCAATAGCGCAATCAAACCCTGTGATCGTATAGAAGAACAAGACAAAGTTGCTGAACTTTTTCAGGTGTTCCGATGTCGAAACAACCTAGAACTGCACTTACGTACCAGTGAACAATCCTTGAAATCTTCATCGGGTTACGTTTCATGCTGCGTAGCTAGGATGCACCCTAAGTGGGGGAAGATGTGGCTGGTTACCTTTAATGCATCCAAAACCAAACTCCTATCCTTGCATCATCAACGCTCTGATCCCCATCTGGCATCAATTATGATGGATGACTCTCGTCTGGGTGAGGCCCCGTGTTTTGACAAGCTTCTGGGTTTGACCTTTACTCCTGATCTGAAATGGAACACGTACATCAGGTCTGTTGCCAAGGTCGCTGGAAAGATGGTGGGATCCTTCTACCGCTCCAGAAGATATCTCACTACTGATGCAATTCTCTATCTATATAAAAGCCAAGTACGTACAAGGATGGAATACTGTTGCCATATCTGTGCAGGAGCTGCTAAAAACAGCCTATCCTGCCTTGACAGAGTACAAAATAGACTTCGTGGCTTAGTGGGGGATGCCCTTTTCTCTACCCTGCAACCTCTCTCTCCCACAGAAGAGACGTTGCGAGCCTATCCTTGTTTAATCGTTATTTCCATGGCAGGTGCTCGTCTGAACTCCAATCTCTGGTCCTCCCTCGCCAATCTTTCAGGAAAAACACCCGTCTAGCTGAATCTACTGTGAAAAATTTCCCCCACTCTATATATGTGCCTAAATCAAAACGCGGATTCCATAAACAAAGCTTCTTTCTTAGAACTGCACGCCTGTGGAATTCTGTTCCGTCTGCCTGCTTCCCACCGGACTATAACTTGGATGTGTTCAAGTCCAACGTTGACAAATTCCTAATGAACCGCCCCGTTAAGTAAACACTTCATCAAATCTCCACACTAACGTAATGTACTTGCAATAACCCTTATCCTTGAGTAGCTTCCGGGCCTTGAGAAGTGGTGATCACTGTGTAAAAAAGAAAAAAAAGAAAGTTATCACAAAACACAATATCGGTCCTGGCCACTAAACGATCACGAAGTTTGGTTACATTTGGTGTCAGTCACGCGAGATATCAATCTCTGAAGATTAAACAAACCCATGGTAGAATTAATTTTTCATTTCACTCTGTAGTTGGTGTTGGCTTTTGAAAGAATAATGCTAAAAGGGACAGAGTGAATAATTAATGTAAAAAAGAGGCTACCAAGTAACAGGAGTGAAAGAATAATTTTTTAAACTACCGATTGGCATGTCACGTTTGAAAGTAAAAAAGTAGGGTTTTTTCTGGGGTGTGGGGTTAAGATAATTATCGATAGACAGCTGTCATATTTTAGGTTGAAGAAGCGTTAGCGCTTTTTTTTTTAACTACCGATTGGCTTGAGCCGTATTTTAAAGTAAAGAATGTGATGCTTTCAAAGTACTGAATGGCATAAGTTGTGTTTTAAAAAAATAAAATTTTCGTTTGTAATTAAAATTTTTAAGCTTGAGTCGTGTTTTCAAAATAAATGAGACTGAATTAAGAGAGGGAATAAATCATGAATTGAAAAAAGAGACAACTGTGTGACAGGAGCCATAGTTTTTTTTTTTGGGGGGGGGGAAGAATATTTAACTTTTTTTTTTGTTTTTTTTTTCCAAACGACCGATTGCACGAGCCGTATTGTAAAGTGAAAAATAATTAATGCCTTTAAACTACCGATTGGCGCGCGTCATATTTTGGAAGTGACTTGTGATTAACGTTTTTAGACGCGTGCAAGCGACTCTATAAGTCGGTCGGTCGGTCGGTCTCTCTGTAACACTTTTTTGCTTGGCTTTTTGGTTAAGATCAAAGGTATGTTGTTAATAGATGCTGTTCTTAACTTTTTAAAAATTTAAAAATTTTATATTGGAATTTTTTTAATTGTAAAATTACTTGGTCCCCTTTTTTTCTTTTTCCACCCCTCCCCCTTCCTCTCTCTCCACAATAAAAATCGGCCTTGTGCCTAATTTGCTCAGTGGGGAAGCAAATAAATACCAACCCCACATATAAGACCTTGGTCAATGTAGGGGAAAACCTTTCATACCAATTGTCACTATCCAGAACCCCTACTCCCCGGAGAGTTGGTCCCCATTTCCCCTTCACTACTCGCATTGAAAATCGGCCGTGTGCCTAATTTGATCGGTGGGAGAGAAAATAAATACCGCTTTTCTTGGCCTTTTGGCCAAGATCAAAGTGTAGCATCTGTTTTCACTACATGCTGTACTTATTGTGATATAAAGTAGGGGATCACTTTTTTGTATTAATCTAATGTTAAATGATCACCCACTTTACAACCAGTCAGTCTCAAATGCATTCAAGTAATTCTCCAGATCATTCAAGTTATTTTTGAAGGATTCCAGTTATTTTGTAAGCATTCAAGTCATTCTTAAGGTCATTCAATTCATCCTTAATGTAATTAAAGTCATTCTAAGCCATTTACTTTTTATTTATTTAAGTCACTTCAGCCCATATTCGGTCATTTTAGTTTATATTTAAGAATTTCATGTCAATCCTACATTCACGCATTCATTCATTACACGAGAGCACGCGACTAATGGCTATCGGCCTTGTTATATTGTCGTTTTAGCACGATCCAAAAGTTGAAATGTAAAATCGTATTTTTCTTTTATTGTTGCTGTTTAGTGATGATATAATTGAAAATGAGCATTAATGGAGGATTAATTATAGTCACCGAAGTTGATAGAGGCCTTCCGAACCCATCAAGGAATCTTAAAAATCCTAGATTTATTTTTATATATACACAGAGTTAATAAAAGAAATCGGTGTCATTCATTCTTTTGAAATTTGTACCAAATGTCGAAATTGTTTGAATTTAAGCTGCCATTCAAAATGTGTAAATGTCAGATGTACTTTTAAAACAGCATGTGTTTATATTAGAACGAAAATGAATGCACTTTTTTGGAAAATAAACTTTTCAGATTTCCAGGGTTTATTTGCGGGGGGGGGGGTGAAAAATAGACAATAAAAAAAGGACAATTTTTGAACGTGAGTTTATATAGATGTCTAGCAATCACGATCTTATTTTTTTGTGTTTCAGTGTTTAACAGATTTTGTTTTTTGTTGTTTACAAAAAAATCTTGTTTTGAAAAAAACTTATAACATGAACGATTTGTCTTGAAGATCATATTTTAAATTAGTTATAAATTGTTTTATGTATGAAAAAATTTAATGTAACGATATATTTTTTGAAGAAGAAGGTGTTATATGATCTTTTGATGTTTGTACAAATATTGTTGAAACTTGTTTTAAATGTATGTATAACAAATATTATTTGTTGCCAGGAATTCAAGGCCTAATAAAGTAGCTACAAATTAAACGAAACGCACAGAATGGAAAATAAAAATGAAATGATGATTAAGACGAATGTTTGGTCTAGAAATAAGTTTTAAATTTTAGAGAGGGGACAAGAGGAAATTACGTAAACGAGTATTTTGGAAGGTTTTAGGATGTGAAAAGTCAAAAGTGATAATTTTTTTTGTCTTCGTGTCGGCATTACAACTGAAAGGTAAATGAGTTTTGATAATCATCATCTTAACAAACTTTGTATAGAGAAAGCGGGAATTAGTGAAACTGCCGACGCTGTGGATGATCCAGAGCACAATAGGTCGTATATTGTTGTGCATGCCTGGTGTTCTTTTGTGCTTGGCAATATCTTGTAAGCATTAAAACTGAATACTCTGACGATGAAAAATATTGTCGTGTGTGTTTTACTGTTTCGAATGATAATTTGAAAGTCTTTAAACTGACTAATCTAGAGAGGTAAAACAATAAATAAAAATGAAATGCTAAGATTATATTATAGATGCGCTATGATGCTGTTTAGTTCTTAACGATAAATTTAAAACATTTAAACAAATGAATAGACAGTCATTATGCAAGGATTATTTCGAAAAAAATAGAAAGAAAAAAAGGCAGGTAGCCAAAGACAGAAAGTATCCGACGGTACTATTGATAAATTTATTTCATAACAAATGGGTTTAACGTAATCAAGCAAAAAATATAATTCTTAGTATTTGGCGTTGAAAACCAAACCAAACCTGTAATTATACATGCGGATCTGTGTTGAGTGAAGATAGAAAAAGAGGAAAAAAAGGAAAAAAAAAAAGATAAACATGCTGTAAGTCGCTTGCACTAAGCAGCTCACAGGGTCAATTTTTTTTTTTCAGACAGAACATCAGGTTACAAATAGAATTATTATCAACGGGTAATCCAATGTGGCTGGAATTTTGGTTTTAAGCAAATTCTGTTCCGTTTTGAGCCCTGATTCGATAGGAAGATTAGCGCGTGCTTATGAGGAAGGCTGGTTGAGCGGCGGTCGAAGATTAGTGAAGTCGGAGGTTGGATTATCTCCGCTCATCAACTTGGAAGGTGTGGCTAGACTAACACCCTGTTCGACCATGCTGCTGGCGATGGTGGGTCGGGTCGGCCCTTGGTACCTCGACCGGCGATCGCTTAAATATTCGGTGTGACTTTAGCTGGTGCGTGTTCGATATGCAAAAAAAATATATATAATTCTCGAAAAAAAAGAAAACATGAGGTAGTAAAATAAATCCGCGAGCTTTAAAACAATGTGGAACCATTTAAACTGGCTATTCCTGAGTAATACGCGGAATTAAATGTGAGTTTTTTTAAGAAGCAGCTATATAACCAACGAGAAAATATTTCCATATCTTTACAGATATGAACCTGGTCAGTCTAATGTGACTAAGATATCTTCGAACCATAAGACTAAAATATCTTCACCCCACAAAACTAAAATATCTTCAAGCCACAAGACAAAAACATCTTCAACCCACAAAACTAAAATATTTTCAACCTACAAAAATTAAACATCTTCAACCCACAAAACTAAAACATCTTCAACCCCCAAGACGAAAATATCTTCAACCCAGAAGAATAAAACATCTTCAATCCACAAGACTAAAATATCTTCAACCCATAAAACTAAAATGTTTTCAACCTACAAGACTAAAATCTCTTCAACTCACAAGATTAAAACACTTTCAGCCCACAAGACTTAATTATCTTCGATCCCCAAGCATAATTATCATCAATCTACAAAACTAAAATATCATCAATCTCCTGGAAAGAATAATATACATTTCACAGTCTATTTGAACTTTTAAATAAGCTTTTTATATCCATTTAATGGATGTTAAAGTTATACTACGATGGGAGTTGGAATGGAATTCTGATTGTAGTGTGTGTGAAAACACTTTGCCCCAAAACTTAGAAAACTTTTTGGCAACAAATTTTGCTTCATAATAATCAATGTCTGACGCTGTAGTTTTTGATAAAAAACCTATAAGGAAAATATTAAATTTATATCATTTGGTGGAGGCTCTAGTGCTATTTTCTGTTTATGCATCGATTTTATTTTTGTGTCCGCTTTTCTCTTTTGGTAATTCCACGAATTAATTGCAACAATGCAGCACTTTACTTACTATTTTCATGGAATTGCAAATATCTACTTGAAAAGTCAAGAAATTCCCGCGCATTATTACGTGTTGGATACCATACTGACGTGGTTAGACTTTAATATCAGCATCAGTTTTGTTTTATTAAGTATATTTTTGACGGCGTCAGTGTCTACGTTATTGTCCTCCCTACATATATGAATAGAAGATTGCGGAAATATGAATTTGTTTTCGTCGTCTAAGAAATTTTCGTTTTTGAAATGAAATGTGTCATTCAATTTAACACATAAGAATCATAGTAATTGTCTGTTGTATGTAAAACACACCAGATGGCCGGGATACCTTTGTAGTAACTTACAAATAGACATGGTTCACTTTTAATATTTAGTTTATTTTTCTTATTTATGAATGCAGATAATATTGAACCGATTCTTCTTTTTTTCCGCAAAGCGCTTAGTATGGAGTGTTTCATAATCTGTAATATAACGATCGGTATCGTCTACGCGTCTGCCATTAATGCATGCGTCCATATTTTTTCGGGGGTTTAGGTTTAATAAGTGGACATCTTTCCATTTCAAAAAGAGTCCTTTACGATCTTTCATCTTGGTGTGGTAAACGAGCCGCTGACTTATTATGTTTAATACTATAATGGATAAATTAAAAAGCCTCTATTAGTAAATTCTGTTTTATTGTCAGAGCAAATACATTTTACTGCTCCGTAAGGGATGATAGCGGCTAATCATTTTAGCTACTAGCAAAGCATCGTTCAAGTCACATAATAATTCACTAGTTTTGCTTGTGTTCAAACGTCGCAGTTTTTTTTTTAGATTTTTAGTTGTTTTTTTTTCATTCCGTTAATCCACTTTGCAACTAATTGATCTCTGAGATATTGCAGTGTCTTAGAATTTTATCCAAGTCTAAAAATTATGCCAGAGAGTTTTTGATGAAACTACACTTTTAAATAATATAATCTTTTTTTTTCTTTAATACCGAATACAGTTCCGTTTGAGTACATCAATATTTACGTATTGGAGCTAAAATTTATAATTACCCACTGATTTATAGCAACTTGTACAGTAAATATACTTGGCTTTAATGTTGGAATCAAACAAACGTTTTCCAGAACACAGGAAGAAATTTATCCTTCATTATTTCTTAGGGAGATTTCAGCACCGCTTCTCGTCAAAACTATATTTTTTAGTCGACAATCGTCGGTTACCTTCAAAAAGTGACCTGAGGCTTTAAGCTGAAATCAATACTGATGCCTCTGTGATTACATTGTATTGGTCATGTTATCCACAATAAAGGGGTTACTGCTTGCTGAAGTGTAAGGCGTACCTGAAAGTAAATACGTATGTTACCTAGTGGGACTAATTATGTTTTTGCTGGAGTCCGCCATGAAATGTTTGTATCTACATTAATTTATATGTGTTTTGAAATGTTTGTATCTACATTAATTTATGTGTTTTGAAATGTTTGTATATACATTAATTTATATGTGTTTAAAATGTGTGTATCTACATTATTTTTTTTTCTGCTTGGTTTGCCACTTTAATCGTATATACTATTCGTTTTGTTTTTGTTTTGTTTTTTTTTTGTGAGATAATTGCGATTTTTATTCGGATAAATATTTGATTTTGTTGTTTTTTATATGCATTTGAAGATATGTGATATATGTAAGGTTTCCATTGATTTTGTGAGCTGCGGCGGTATTTGATAATGTAAACAATTATACATATATATATATATATTATACATATATTTATATACACAGTTAACATATCCAATCAAAGTACCGTTCGCATTTAAATGAATAAATGTGCTTTTGAGAGAAGCATATGTAACCGACAGAATGCAACCACAATGTTACCAAATAGTACAAAATATATAAATAATATATAAATGCATAAATGATTGAAGTCTGCAAGACTAATTAATAAATAATAAATAAGGTGCTGCTCCACATAATAAGCCTCTTTGCCTCTTTGCCTGCTCCCTAGAGTATAACTCAAAGCTAATGATGACAAACCTACCCTTGGAATTCACGAATTAAAAGCCTCGCGTGTTCCGGAACTAAGTGATCGCTACATCAAAAAGTCTAGAATACCAGATAATAGTCGTCTTTTCATGTCCATGGTGTAGCGGGTGAAGCAGTGGTTTTGTTCACTGTCGCACAGTTTGTATTAATTGTCAAATCGCCTGAAAGCGGAACGACTGACGTTGAAAGCGCCGATTGACCTATGGTCAGCTGTTTAATTTGCAGTAGGGAATTACCAAAATGTACATGGGAGTGTGAAGGTTGGATAGCGATTACAAGCGAATGTGGAATATCGTCTCTTATACATGAATTGGAGTGAATGTTATTGGGAAATTTGCATACGTGATATGCCAAATTTAATTGCAGATAACTGGCGAAGTATTTATCTAATCCTTTCGTTTATGTGTATATATATATATGCAATGCAATATATGTATAATAATATATATATATATATCTATATATCTCTATCTATCTATAAATGTATCGCTCTCTCTCTATCTCTATCTCTCTCTCTCTCTCTCTCTCTCTCTCTCTCTATATATATATATATATATATATATATATATATATATATATATCATAAAGATGTTTCTTAAATTAACATAATATGTAAGTAGTTACTGGATTTTCTTTACATTTCTTATTGGGAAAGTGGTACTTCCTACCGAAGATGTATTTTACAGTTGTCATTTCAACAGATCATGCTAAAAACCATGTAATCCCCAATTTCTATTTAACTATTAAAACTAAGGGTCCGTTCTTTCATCGTTATATAGTTGAACTCCGTTTAGGCAATTCTTGATGTAGGTCAGCTAATGCACGTTGTAAAATCTGAGATATGTTGAATTTATTCAGTACTAACAGACCGCCCAGTATTACCTGGTCGTAAAATACGCATAAATATAACCTTTTAAGCAATACAGGAACTGGAATATGCGCATGCGTTGATTGTTTTTCTAAATAGTAAACTTCTTGTAAGTAAAAATAATACTCGAGCTGAAATCGAAACCAAAATATAGAGAAAGTGGGTAAAGTACAATAACAATTATATCAGCCTTACAGGTCCTTCTCAAAAAAATCCAATCTAATTATTCTTCACGTAAAGAAACTGTCATGTTTCCCGGCCGCGTATGCGCATTCGTGAAACGATTACCAAACAGAGAAAAATCCGATCACCCCCCCCCACGTATAATCTTTTAAAATTTGATTCTTTAGCAGCTTTTTTAGTGATGAAAACCGATTTCATGTCTGCATATTCTATATACAAAATTTGTGTAGATCGAAAATTCGCTTAGTATCAAGGTTTAGAAGTTTATTGTCTTAAAAATAAAAAAATGAACATGATATCATAACATACTTATGAATAATATGAATTATTGAATAAAAACAAATTTATATGCAATCATTTTTGTACATCTTTTTTTCCGTTCACAAAAACTTTTCGATTTGTCTGGCTCTGCTTAAGGCAACATGAAACTGTTTATTTTGAAACACAGGTTTTATAAATAAACCAGTATTTTATCTAATGTTTGTGACTCTAATATGGGAATTGGGGTTTGAAAAGCGAACGTACATTTTATCACTGTCTAAGTAGTAAGAATTAGTTTATTATCTCACATATTAAATCATTTTCAATTCAATTTAAATCCCTTACTATATATATATATATATATATATATATATATATATATATATATATATATATATATATATATATATATATATATATATGTATAGAATATTCATACAGTGTATTGGTGAAATAAATTGAGACCCTACGATAAGAATCAAGTACGTTAGCTATAAATCTGTGTGAAAGGGAATAAGATACGTGCAAACAGAAATTTGTGTGAAAAATGATAATGTACGAATGAATATTCATGCATGAAATGCGATTAAAATATGCACGAATAAAACGTGTAAAAACTGATATCGTACGCACAAACATAATGTATGTGAAAAGCCATAACGTATATTCGACCAGATGTGGGTGACAGATGACAAACATTACTGTATATGTAAAATGATTACGTACGTACAAATATATATTCATGTGAAAGGTGATAACATACGTACAGACACACATTTATGAAAGGAGATAACGTACGTAAAAACAAAAATGGGCGTGAAAGCGGCCAACGTGCTTTCAAGTATGTGCCTTAATGATGATAAGGTACATAGAGATATCCATGTCTGGAATGTATGTATGGACAAAATATCAATGTCTGTGAAAGAGGGTTACGAACTACAAGCACAAACGTGTGTGAGGTGTGACATTAACGTATAAACATAAATGCTTGTGAAGATTTATAACGTACGTACAAAATAAATATGTGTGAAGTTGGATAATATACGTACAGACACAAATATGTGTTAAAAGTGAGAACGTAGGTACTAGCAAAACGGGTGTGAAAGTTAATAACGTACGAACAAACACAAATGTGCGAAATGCCCGTTTAAAGAATGAGAGAGCAGGTCAAATTATAAATGCGTGAAAGGGGATAACGTACGTACAGAAATGAATGTGTTGTGGAAAATGAGAACGTAATCTGGGCGAGAGGTTATAACTTTCTTACAAACATATGTATGAACTATTGGTCTTAATTGACGGATTTGTAAAAGATGCAATGAAGATTCATCGCAAGGAACAAACATCGAGACTCAGTATATATTTTCATACAACTTTTATTTTCTTGACTTTGGAGTTACTCACAGTTCCTCATTCCTACATTCTTGCTTTTTCTTGCCCCCGACTGCGTTAACGGCGTAGAGAGACCATTACTACTGTCCGCTATCTAACCCGGTCTCGCTCTCCTTCTTGTCTAGCCAACGCACCTTCTATAACTGACCACGTATCTATATTAAAATTGTATCTCTCTATCAGTTATCTGACGTCATTAATAAGTCATATTTGTTTTTGCTTTCCTCTATTATCCTAACATTATATTTAGTTTAGAAATGGCGAAGTTATTATATATTTTAAGGTATCTCTAAAATATCTAATTTATTTCGATAACAATCTTATTTCGACATCCAAATATTTTTTATTCATATACATTATTATTCGCCCATTATTAGGTACCCTGCGTTTACTAGAAGACCAACACTATAACATTCTACCCTTTTAATTTTTCCAAGAATGTATGTCATAATTTTTATATACCCTGTATTCTACTTTTCATTAGCAATTATCTCTAGATTTTTAAACCGCGCCTTGCTAAGAAATAGCAGACCTTATTCTAATATTTTTGATCAGTCAGTATCAACTCTTGTTTTATTTATTTAACGTGTAATATTTTGTTTACCAGCAGTCTCTTATTATATCTATCTAATCTGTTTTTTTAATTCGATTTATAGCGTTCAAACCCATGAAAGCAAGAAAAATACATAAAATACATCATGATTAAATGTACAAATATGATAACATTTTACCTGCGTTACAGATAAATAACAATTAAACATTTCCAGTCTTTCATTTACAGAGGTCAAAAAATAAAACTCTCTGGATGATACGATAAAACAAAAATATAAAACAGGTATCAAGTTTATACGCTAACAAAGTTCAATTGATCGGGATTCTAATAAACATTACAAAACATATTCTCCTGACAAAACACAAAAAAATCATAAGAAATGAGAATGCAAAATCACCTATCCTGGACACATCCATTGTTCCCAATCACCATATTCTAAAATACGGCTGCCAAAGCAAAAACAAATATCATTTCTACAATTTCAATTAAAAATACACACAATACCTATTGTCTGTCAAACTGTTCACTACCGTAAGTATTTCTATGGATTTCAAATATTTCCGTAAAACAGCAGTTATCGAGCATCAAACTAATGTACAGCATTCATCTGAAAGATAATTATACTGTTTTATTGATATAAGATCATGTTGTGAAAATTTCCTCTCAAATAGCACACATCACTGTAAATGGAAAAGGCTGCAACTATGTGTTTTTGTGGAGATTTAGAGAAAAAGAGAGGAAAACAGACAGACCGACAGAAACAGAGAGATATGGATCATCCAATGTTCGGTGATTGAGTCATATATAAGAATTATAATTCTTTCCAAATATAATATTAATCGGCTTACTGGTAACGCCATATCGCTGAGGTCATTTCCGGCGACATTCTGAATAAATATGAAACGCGTGTATATAAAACATCTTTATTCTCTTCTTTGTCTTTTATTATTTATTTTCTTCTTTAAAAAAAAGTACCCATAAGCTCCAATTACAGTCGTCAGCTTCGCAACGGGTTATTCTACGGCATTCAGTCACGGTTTCTGGATTCAGTTGAGTTGTCGTTCATATATTCCCCTATATGAGCTAGACAGGCTTAATGATGACTGCATCTCGTGTGCTGAGATACTGAAGATGCTGACCGTTAGAATTGATATACGCATCATCTACTAGTCTATCTACTAATCTTTCTTTTACATCACTCCTCATCCGTAGAAAATTATTTCTTTGTATCTCAGATATTCAGTATTTTTAGACTAGTATAAGTTAAAAGTGAGATTGAAACCTAGTTGTTTTATCGACAGTCGAAACCTCTATCCTCTGCACATCAGCCAAAACCATATTTTATATAAAGTCTATTCTGTCAGAATTTGCATTCACAGTGTGGCAGAACTGAACCTACTCAAAGAAGGCCTACATATGTAGTGATTCATGAATATATATATATATATATATATATATATATATATATATATATATAGCCAGTAGAGTTTAGTTTCCTAGAAGTACATCCAATAAAACAACATGTGTCCACCAAAGAGTGCTCAATGAGTAAACAGGGCAGGTATATGTATAAATAAATTATATATATATATATATATATATATATATATATATATATATATATATATTTATATATATATGATGAAAATAATGGAAATATTATTCCGACAAAATAGAGAAATAAAAAGGAACAAACCGTATTATGTGTTCATCAACGTCTCGAAATAAAGACGAAACGTTGATGAACACATAATACGGTTTGTTCCTTTTTATCTCTCTCTCTCTTTCTCTCGCTCTCTCTTTATATATATATATATCAATATATATATATATATAGATAGATATATAGATATATATAGATATGAGGGGTGTTACTCCTATTTTTCTTAACTCAACCAGATAAATAGCAACAAAGTAAAGAGTGATGGCATTATAACGAGCGGTCTTTAGTGCCCAAGAATTTGTTTTGTACCTAGTCCCCACCATTGTCAATGCGTATTTGACAGCGATAAAAGATGGCTGTGTATAGGAGTCTGAGTTGCGTTCGTATTTTTGTGACTCAAATAGTTAAAAATCAAACATTTCGGAAGTCGAATCACCTTTTCTGTCACAGAATGTATTTTTCTGCAAAGACACTATCATGGTCAATGCATATTTTCCGTCAATTTTATGGCACATCACAATTTTAAGCGCACTCATGGGGACTAGTTTCATTCTCTTATTCTTACACCGTCAATATCTGCAACAACAAGATGAAACTTTAAAGGCATGGACGCATGTTCAGGCATCATAATAATGCAATTTCAAGTATCTTCTGATCGATTAGGACGGAATAAAAACGATGCATGACTTTTAGAACAACCTCATATATATATATATATATATATATATATATATATATATATATATATATATATATATATATATATATAGTCCTGGTCAAAATCATAAGACCACTTAAGAAAGTAAGCGTTTACGCATATTATCGAATTTTTAATCAGGCAAATGGTTGAAACCATTGCCAAAAGGAAAATATGATGGGGAAAAAAAAGAAATCTGCTCCATTCGAAGTCTTAATCCTGATCTAATAATTATTTTTTTAAAACAAACATTTTCGCATGGTCAAAATGAAAAGACAACTGGTAATTTATCTAACAAAAGGCAATTATAAATTACTAAGAAGGGTCTCAGTATTTAGTATAGCCTCCATTATTACGAATTACTTCAAAAATTCTCTTCGACATACTTGCGACTAAGTTTTTTATCAGTTGCGAAGGAATTTTATCCCATGTACTGAAACCTGAATCAGAAAGTTCCTTTATCAAATCATACTGGGTTCCATCCTTGAACACTTCTTTTGCCATCCATCCCCAAAGATTTTCAATGAGATTGAGGTCCGGAGAGCATGCTGGATGATCTAACAATTCTATATTGTTTGAAGAAAAGTATTCTCGTGCTTGTCGAGAAGTGTGTATCGCAGCATTGTCTTGCTGGAAAATCCAATTTCTTCCACACAGACGTTGACCTGCAGTCCTGATAGAAGCATTTTCAAGCATTGAAATGTACTTCAATGATGTTTGCCGGCCTTTCACTACTTGGAACTTTAGGGGCGCAGCGTACGAAAAAGCACCCCAGATCATTAAAGACCCTCCTCCACTATGCTGAGTTGAAATCCATCTAGACCATTTAGATTGAACTTTTTCGCATCGGAGAAAATTACATTTTCCCACTTCTTTTCATCCCAAGCCTGGTATTTGGCGGCATATTTAAATCGGTTAGTTTGTGCTGTTCAAGAGGGCGTGGTTTCTGCAGTCGCTTCAAACCCTTCATTTCCAGATGCCTTCTGAATGTTTTAGAACTACATTCTGCTGCTGTTTGGCTTTTCAATCGACTTGAGATCATACTGGAGTTTTTTTTTAAACTTCTTCTGATACGGCGATCCAGTGATTGGGGTTATTTTTTTTTTTTGTCGACCTGGACTCTTTTTAGTAATTGTCTGTATTTTTGAGATGAGGTGTTTTTATTGATTGAGATTGTCGGACTGACTTCCTCATCTTGGAGGGCAAAACGACCGAAACGTTGTGACTATAAGAACCAAGATGGGGAAGTTAGTCCGGCATTCTCAATCAATAGACTCTTTTTGTGCCCGTATTGATCTGGATTTCTTTAAAAAATTGTGATGGCCGTTTTGCTACGATTCACTTCGTTTGCAATGAATCTATGGGAGAGTAAACCCCTATTAAGCTCAAATATCCTTCCTCTCTCAAACTCTGATAATGGTTTCCCTTTTGCCATTTATAATTAAGTAAGATGTTTTTTATCCACTAACAAGTTGCTTTTAGTAACATAGAAAGCTTTTCGTATTCATTTTTTCAAAACTAGCCGATTTTATTAAAGTGGGTTTATCATCTTGACCAGGTGAAAATGTTTGTTCTTTAAAACATAATTATTAGATCAAGATAAAGGTTTCGAATTAAGTAGATTTCATTTTTTTACCATCATATTTTCCATTTTGGCAATGGTTTGACCATTTGTTTGATTAAAAATTCGATAATATATCTTGCCGTTAAGTCATTTCATTTCTTGCAATAGATGAATCCACTTGTATTCCAGAACTCACGATGCTCTAATGTCTTCGAGGATCATCACTTGTATCACACACACACACACACACACACACACACACACACACACACACACACACACACACACACACACACACATATATATATTTGTTCGTATTTTATTATAAGCCATTTAATTTTCTACACACAAACCACTCTATCTCTTTCTCTCTCACTCTCTGTATATATATATATATATATATATATATATATATATATATATAAAGAGAGAGAGAGAGTGGGAGAGAAATAGAGAGAGAGAGTTGTTTGTGTGTAGAAAAATTAAATGGCTTATAATAAAAGACGAAAAAAGCCTCCTATTTTTAATATTATATCGTTATGAAATAAATTCCACCATTTGTATTTTTATTTGTTTTTTTCCTAAAAATATCAACCATTTTAAAGTCATTTCTACCGTTAAAAGAATAAGAATAATTAATTAATTTCTGATCTCTTAAATAAATTTGGAAGCAATTAACCATTGAAGAGAAACATGGATTAATTAAACTTCTTAACGATTTTTCATGTATTAAACAATTTAATGTTTTAAAATATCAGATATGTTATGACAAATAAATATTTGCTAATAAGTCACAACGCAGTGATAGTTATATAATAATATTAGTATCATGTGTAACACCACTTAATCCAACAATATGGCTTTGATATGTGAATGGCTCATTCATATTCTGGTCTTAGCAGGAAGATTTCAAATATCATTGCACCATAAGAACTCTATCCGACATTTTATATATTTGATGCCATGATAGTTCGCATTGGTCAGAGATTTTTGTCATCTGTATATCTAAAGACAAGCGTCATCAGACAATAACTAAAGTTCCTCTCCCACTCTCCGCATAATGCCTACAACACCGATCAAATCCAATATGTTTTAACAGCAATACACAACAAGGGGAAATGGTCAGTTGTAGAGAAGCCCTCCACTTATCCATAAAGTATGTATTTAGAACAAACACCAAATGACACAATCCGAAAACTTGTTACAGTCTGTAAACCATACACGAAGAGTTCTTCAAATTTAGTGAAGCCGTATCCATGTTGTAGTTTTCGTTATTGTTTTTTTAAAAGGTTTTTTTCTTCGCATTCGATTTGAACGCACCATTATTACCGATGTTACATTTTTATATATTATCTGATTCTACAACGCAAATACAAACTGCATATTATTTTTAAAAACAAATACAAATTTCATCTCATTTTAAACAAGCGGTGCATAGATATCTTCTCGTGCTTATTATATGTATGTCATTCTTTTAAATGCTTCCATTTAATTCAAATCTAAACACCTGTCGCTACCATGATAAACCGGCGTGATTTTTTCTCTTAAAATCAGATATAACCCCAACAATAGAGCGGCAAGCTACCGATCACGTTCAATGTTGCGAATACATTCGAATCCGATAAAAATAGATCGCTCGGTTTTACAAAGATACCGTCATCTTCAACCGCACACGATTAACCATTGTTTCTGTTATGCCTTTGTCCACCGGAAGCTGTCGAAACTTCCGGTACGCGACTGGATGGATTAATAAGAAAGACAGCAGTGTACAATATCTTCTACTGCTATTACTACTACTATTCAGGTCACACAAAAGGGCAACTAGCTAATCAACTAACCTCGAATAGGTTTTGTTCTGCGTCAAGGATGTCAGTTGAATGCGCTATGCCGTTCTACGACCAATAAGTGATAAATTCTTTGGTATTTTTAAGAATAATGCGTTGCAATTTAATTTTTCGCTTTTAGTAATTAATTATTCTTTAATAGCAACAACTACACCGCAAATATACATATACCCTCTCGGAGAAAGTAACCTGTATGCGCATTCACAAATGCATACGATCTCTGTCTGTCTGTCTGTCTGTCTGTCTCTGTCTCTCTTTCTCTCTCTCTCTCTTTTTGTATATATATATATATATATATATATAGAGAGAGAGAGAGAGAGAGAGAGAGAGAATTCTATACAGTTCGACAGAAAAATGTCAACGTTAATGCGATGGTTAAAGAGATCGAAAACTCACATTAATAAGATTAAAAGTTACATCGGTCAAGGCGTTGTAAATATAACACTCAATATGAGAATAATTCTCCACGGATACAAATAGTCCATCTCCATATATTACTCTGTATTAGCAAACGCTGACCCATTTAATTACTGACCAAGCTCAACGTCACATGATTGTGCATACTTCCTTTTACACCGTCCCTCAAAATACAGCATAAAATAACTAGTATTCCAATAATAGTGATCGATTTCATTATTATGAAGTAAAAGTGGACAACGTTAAATGCTTCGAAAACGAACGGAAAAGTGCAAACCTATAATTTAAGTTTCCAGCGCAATCTTTCATTTTGGCGATAAAAAAGTACATTAGTTTAAAAGTAAGTGTAATTTAATTTATCATTGATTAATTCTTCTACTTCTCCAAAATGCTAAATAATTATTGGCGGAATAACTATACACGTTGTATGAGAATAAAAGGTTTAATATTAGATTTCCTTTCATCGATCTAACTTTGATCAGCTCAAGATCTTTTTTCTCTTGTGAACATATCGATGGCCATAAAATATATCTGCAACAGCTTTATGATTTCCGATAATGCTGGTGCATTTTATTTCAGATCAAATCGCATATCAACAGGAGGCGAAAAAAACGTTCGAGAAAAAAAAACGGAAAGATTTGCGCTTTGTATTCGGCCTGATGTATTGACTCACTCTGGAAAGGACATGAAAGAGAAAATAATGTTATTAAAAAAAAGGTAATTTTTTATTGTTTTATTTTCTCTTTTTTTAATTTCATTTGGTGTTTTCATCTTTCAGTTTTATCTTATTTCCTTCTTATTTATTTCTTTCTCCTTTTTATGTCATGTGACAGTTCGTTTTATGCGTGTTATAACAGAGCGTGGATGAGTGCGTAAGAAAATTTCCACAGCAGCCGGAGGATGGATGGCAAGTGATGGTATTAGCATCAGCAACAGCGTTTGAACGCGTATGCCAATTAGAAAATGCAGACCAGCTGGTGCGAAATGGAAAAGAAAAAAGGACACCATATGTTCAGGCAGAAACAAAGTTGACGCCGAAGGAGACGGAAGTATAAAGTGAAGGCGAGATTGAACTGGTTGTGGCCAGCGTGCGGTCGGAAGAAAGTGAAAAACGAGGTGATATGGACATGTGGCAGCGAGAGACTTTTGAGTAGTGTCGAGATGGGAGATAATGGTAATAAATGCTTGTGTTAAAAAAAAGATTTTTACTTATTTATTTTCTTTGTTAGTGCCTATTATCATTTGTTTTACATGGAGATCACCACATATCAAGGCCCGGAAGCCACTCGGGATAAGGGTTATTGTATGTACAGTAATCAATGGGATATTATCGTAGTAATAGTTAGTATTGGAGATTTGATAAAGTGTCTTACTTAAGGGGGAGATTAATCAGGAATTTGCTTATGTTGGACTTGAAGACATCCAAGTTGTAGCCAGGTGGGAAACAGGCAAACGGAAGAAAATTCAATACGCGCACTTCTGAAAACGAAGATTTGTTCATGGAATCTACGTTTTGATTTAGGAACAGATAAAGAGTGGGGAAATTACTGACAGTGGTTTCAGCCAGACGGCTGTTTTTTGTGAAAATTGGCGAGGAGGGACAAGAAATTGGAGGTCGGATGAGCACTTGCCATGGAAATAACGATAAAACAAAGAGAGGCTCGCAACGTCTCTTCTGTGGGAGAGAGGCTGCAGGAAAGAGAAAAGGGCATCCCTCACCAAACCACGAAGTCTATTTTGTACTCTGTCAAGGCAGGATAGGCTGTTTTAGCAGCTCCAGCCCAGATGATTTTCACAAAAAACACCCGTCTAGCTAAAACCACTGTCAGTAATTTTCCCCACTATTTATATGTTACTAAATAAAAACGTAGATTCCATGAACAAATCTTCGTTCTTAGAAGTGCACGCCTATTGAATTTTCTTCCGCTTGCCTGTTTCCCACCTGACTACAACTTGGATGTCTTCAAGTCCAACATAAGCAAATTCCAGATGCTGGGCTGGAGCTGCTAAAACAGCCTGTCCTGCCTTGACAGAGTACAAAATAGACTTTGGGACTTATTGGGGAATGCCCTTTTCTCTTCCCTGTTACCTTTCTCCCACAGAAGAGACGTTCGGAGCCTCTCTTTGTTTTATTGTTATTTCCATGGCAAGTGCTCATCCAATCTCTGGTCCCCCCTCGCTAATTTTCACAAAAGACACCCGTCTAGCTAAAACCACTTTGGACGTACTTGGCTTTTATACAGGTAGAGATATCTTTTGGAGCGGTAGAAGGATCCTACCATTTTCCCCGCGACCCGGGCAACAGACTTGATATACGTGTTCCATTTCAGGTCAGGAGTAAAGGTCAAACTCAGGAGCTTGTCAAAACATGAAGCCTCCCCAAGACGAGAGCCATCCATTTCAACGGATGTTAGATGGGGATCAGAGCGTTGATGATGTAAAGATAGGAGCTTGGTTTAGATGCATTAAAAGTAACCAGCTATCGCTTCCCCCACTGTACTATGCGCTCAAGATCAGAGGAGAGAGAATCAGAGAGAGCTTTGCCATTTACAGCCTTTGGTGTGTTGCCATAGATGGTTGTGTCATCAGCATAGATGTCAACGAATAATTTAAGTATGTGTTTTGGGAGATCATTGATGTAGATCATAAAAAAGAGAGTTCGACCCATGAGGGATTCCAGCATTAATACTGTGGGCATCTGATTTCTGCCCATCTACCACTACTCTTATGATCCTATCAGAGAGAAATGATTTAATGATTGAGAAAACATTTCCAGGCATACCGTAGCTTGAAATCTTGTGAAGTAGGCCCTTATGCCATACCTTATCGAAGGCCTTTAATATGTCAAGAGCAATTGCCCTAGATAGGAAGCCTTTGTCGAGATATTCACTAATTCTATAGGATATAACCGTTAGCACATCTGCTGTAGATCTAGCAGAACGGAAACCATATTGCATGTCACTAAGAGGTTATTTCTGCTGATGTGGTTGGCTACTTCTTTATTTAATATGGATATATTACATTGCATATTCTTTTTTCTTTCATTCATTTATTATTTCTTTTGTTATTTCTTTCTGTATTCAATTCTTTTAATTTTTGTTTAGTTTGTCTGCTGTGTTTTCTTTGTTCCTTTGACCTTTATCACATTTTTTTTTATTTTTCCGTGTTACATTCGTTAATTTAAAAATCCTTTGTCTGTCATTTCGTACGGCATTTCTCTATTTTCTTTCTTTTTCATTACTTCTCCCTTTCATAATCTCAACTGTCTTTATATCTTACTTTATTTCTCATTTTTCATTCTATTTAGTATTAATTATAAAAACAAAACATACTGAAATCAAATTTTAAAAACGCAGTTTACATTCCTTAGGATACTTACTAAGTTCAACATATCGTGGAGCCGCACTTTAATAAGTCAACTTACGCTAGAAATGTCACAATTACAAATTTAAATTTAACTATAAAACAGTAAAAAAAAATAAACTTAAATTGTTAAATAGAAAATCGATAATTATCAGACGTTTAGGAATATAGCTACTAAATACATGACTCTCCAATAAGAAAATGTAAACACAATCCAATTACTCTTTCACTAATACCACAATTGCATGTACATAGCCTACTTTATGTATCTCTTTTGTGTTGACTCGAGGGGGCGTCCTTATCTGCCTCGTAAAATGTTACGTAAATACTAGCTCTTCCGCCTTCCTCTTAATATTTTCTTACCGAGAACAACAATCAGATGGCTCTCTTTCTCTTTTTCGTTCAACGGCTGCACACGCTATGTCTTTGGAGACGAGACAGGTAAAGGACACTATCTTGACATGTTAGGGGAATTTTCTACTTACAATACTGTAGCAGAAGTAGCAATAACTAAAATGAGGGGAAAGAGTTTACCTCGGGTACGTCTGTTGTGTCACCGGTTGGGGGGAAAATAGAATTCCAAGATGGCGTCCGGGGTTTTTTATTAGCGTTTACCCCATGCAACTCTCGGAAAATCACGTTTCTTTCTCATGTGATTATGCAAATGGATAATTCCCGGCCACTATAAAGCAGGAGGCTAGAGACGAGTCGGCAGTGTCCTGCAAATTGTGTGTGTGGGTGTTTCTGGCGATTGGAGTGTGTCTTCTTTTATCACGGTTATCACGGACAGGAATTCCCTCTCTTCTGGAGGTGGGCGATATTGATTATTTTGAAGTTGTACTGTTGCTGACAGAACATTTATTGTTTTTGCCTACTACATTTTTGTTTCTAGCTATTTCGGCCCGAATATGGCGAAGGTGCGGATAAGCAGTGATATTATCAAGCCGTTCTCTGGCGAGGGAGACGTTGTAGCGTGGCTGAAAAAAGTGAGACTTGTCGCACAACTTCAGCAGGTGGATGACGTAGCGAGTCTGCTACCTTTATACCTGGAAGGCGATGCGCTGGCCCTCTACATAGAAATGGAGGAGGACGATAAAAAAAATAGACCAGATTGAGGCTCGATTAAAGGAGGCATTTACTGATGACGCGTTTGCAGCATATAGAAAAATAACTATGGTTAGATGGGCTGGTGAACGTGTGGATGTGTACGCCAACAAAATCAGGCAGTTGGTTGGATTGGCCGGATTCACAGGAGAAAGCTTAGAGAGACTCACAAAATTAATTTTTGTCACTGGATTCCCTGACACCATCTCAATTGCTCTTCAACAGGTGCCGAACATCAAAGCCCTGACCATGGGGGAGCTAATGTCGAGAGCGAGAATTTTGACGACGACTGGCGAACAAAATCAGGATGTGGTTGTGGCCACACGCTCACCCTACAACAGGGCCCAGAATAATCCTGTTAACGTGACCTGTTTCAAATCCAATGTTAAAGGCCACCTTGCAAGGGACTGTCGAAAACGTGGAACACGGTGTTACCGTTGCGGTGAGAGTGGACACTGGGCTCGGAACTGCTCGGGAAACGAGCAAGGGGAGGACGCATAAGCGCCAGTCTCCTTCCCAACCAAGATGTGAACACGACGCTCCCGGTGATAAGCATCCATGTTGACGGGACGCGATGTTTGGCGCTTATTGATACAGGATGCTCCAGAACAATTTTACATGCAGACCGGTGCCGGTCTTGGAGAAAAACAAACGTAAATGTCAACACAATTGGTGGAATGTCCCATGCGTGCTGCGGTGTTGAAACGGTCTCTGTATCCACTGATGAAGGTGTGTCTGCCAGAGTCGATGTGTTGGTGGTGCATGGCAAGCAACTGGGATTTGACTTGCTTCTAGGGATCGACGCCATAAAAGCTCTAGGAGGTGTCGTTGTCAAGCCTACAGGATCAGTGCGGCTGGGCGCCTGGAAAAGTATTAAATGCGCAGCCATTTCTATCGATGAACCAGATTTCACTGCTACCTTTGACCATCAAAACAGAACGTGGACCGCATCGTGGAAATGGTCTGTGGACCACCACCCTGAAAGGCTGCATAATCGAGTGTCAGAGTACCCAGTGCCAGCAGAAATTCGTGAAGAATACACGCAGGAGCTCCACACCTGGATAGATAATGGTTGGCTCGTGCCATACCCAGAGGATAAATTGGGACCCCCAAAGGTCTAATTCCCCTGATGGCTGTGATACAGCAGAACAAAGCCAAAGTGCGCCCGGTGATGGACTACCGGAGCTAAATCATTACGTAGACGCATTTACGGCCAACGCAGATGTTTGTGCGGCTAAGCTGCGTGAGTGGAGACAAAAAGGTGCTAACGTGTCTCTACTGGACCTCAGAAGAGCATACCTACAATTCCGGGTCCATGAGACACTCTGGCCATACCAGACTGTGGAAATCGATGGGGGAAAATACTGTCTAACCCGTCTGGGGTTTGGTTTGAATGTGGCTCCCTTGATAATGAGAGCAATTGTCAGCGAAGTACTGTCTCAGGAAGAAGTTATAAGCCGCGCAGCATCTGCTTATATTGATGAGATTTTTGTCAATGAAGACGTGGTGCCCGCGACCCGTGTGAGAGAACACCTCGCGCAGTTCGGGTTGGAGTGCAAGAACCCGGAGCAGTTGAAGGACGGTGCACGGGTGCTGGGATTGGCAGTCAGGATGGAACGCAATGAACTGCGGTGGAAGCGAGGAAATGCAATTCCGGAGGCTCCCAGTATTGTTACGCGACGAACAATCTTTTCCCTGTGTGGTCGACTTGTCGGGCACTTTCCGGTGTGCGGTTGGCTTCGTGTGGCTTGCGGAATACTCAGAAGGAGAGTAAGTTCGGTAACGAAGGGCTGGGATGATGAAGCAAGGGACGCCGTACTACATCGTATGATGTTCGAAACCTTAAAATCTGCACAGCAGAACGATCCGGCACAGGGAAATTGGTGTGTGGATTGCAAAGAGCTGAATGTATGGGTCGATGCTAGCTCCCTAGCAATTGGGGCAGCCTTGGAGATGTGTGAAACTGTGTTGGAAGATGCATGTTGGCTGCGACCTGAAGATGACTCTCAATATATCAACTTGGCTGAACTGGATGCCGTATTGAAAGGCATCAATTTGGCTCTCCAGTTGCAGAGCAAGGTGCTACACATAAAGACAGATTCTGTTTGCGTATACCATTGGGTCTCGGACACGCTAACTGGAAAGGCGCGAGTACGCACCAAAGCAGCAAGCGATATGCTTATTAGGAGGCGATTAAGCACTCTTAAGGAGCTCGTGAAAGAGTACGGGCTGACAGTGGATGTGACGTTGGTTCCATCAGCACGAAACATTGCTGACCGACTGACACGAGTGCCACAGCGGGGGTTTGAGGCAATGAAAAAGAAAAACGGTCTTGACCCAGTGATAGGCGCGGTCCACACATACGAGCTGGACGAGAGTCAAATCATGGCTATTCACAAAGATAGTGGACATCCGGGGGTGCGGCGCACTACTTACTTTGTCAGGAGAAGATGTCCAACCACGACAAAAGCAACTGTCAGAACGGTCATACAGAAATGCGAGGAATGTCAGTCCATTGACCCAGCACCAGTCAGGTGGGAAAAGGGAAAGCTGGAAGTTAACGAGAATTGGCAGAGAATTGGAATGGATATCACGCATTATGGCACCTTCCATTTTTTAACTTTAACAGACTGTGGTTATCACGTTTCTCCATTTGGAGGAAATTGGCAAGGCAGGACTCGGCAAGCTTGATTCATCAGTTGGAGGCAGTGTTCCTCGAGCGTGGCGCGCCGCATGAACTCCTTAGACAATGACACAGCTTTCTGCAGCAATATGTTCCAAGCATTTGCACGTAAATGGGGAGTTCACTTGCGATTCCGTTGTGCATACGCTCCAGCCGGGAATGGCATAGCGGAGCGATGTCACCGTACAGTGAAACGAATAGCGGCTAGAATGTGTTGTCCCATCCAGGAGGATGTCTGCTGGTATAACATCACACCAAGAGACGACACATCTCCCTCCACTGCGCCTGCCAACAGGATTTATCAAGACGAAGTTCGAGTAAAGGAGACCAATCTCGCAACTGCGTCCCCAGGTCCCAAGAACAGCTTTTACCAGGTTGGAGATCGCGTATGGGTCAAAAGACCGCAAAATCGATGTACCACGAGGTTCGGCAAGAGTGAGGTGACCAAGGTGATCAGCCCTCAGTCGATTTTGATGGACGGTGTGCCTCGTCACGTGAAGGATTTGCGCCCTCGCCATTATGTTGTTACATCGGAGGAAGAGGGAGACTCAGACAGTATGATGTCTTCTGAAAAGACAGAGAGTATGATGCAGGACGACGGAGAGGATTTTGAGCCATATAATGTACATACTGAAGAAGCGGAGGAAGGACCACCCGTCTTGCCTTTACGAAGGAGTACCCGACAGAGACGAATACTGCCCCCCTGCCCTGATTGTGAAACACCGCCTATGGAGCAGACTGGTGGCAATAATGGCGATGAGGAGGATGGCAGGGAGGAAGTGCTGCCTCCGGTTCTTCGGAGAAGTACCAGACAGAGACGACTGCCCACCTGCCCCATTTGTGATCATGAGATCAGGGGGGAGTGTAGCAGAAGTAGCAATAACTAAAATGAGGGGAAAAAGAGCTTACCTCGGGTACGTCTGTTGTGTCACCGGTTGGGGGGAAAATAGAATTCCAAGATGGCGTTCGGGGGCTTTTATTAGCGTTTACCCCATGCAACTCTCGGAAAATCACGTTTCTTTCTCATGTGATTATGCAAATGGATAATTCCCGGCCACTATAAAAGCAGGAGGCTAGAGACGAGTCGGCAGTGTCCTGCAAATTGTGTGTGTGGGTGTTTCTGGCGATTGGAGTGTGTCTTCTTTTACCACGGTTATCACGGACAGGAATTCCCTCTCTTCTGGAGGTGGGCGATATTGATTATTTTGAAGTTGTACTGTTGCTGACAGAACATTTATTGTTTTTGCCTACTACATTTTTGTTTCTAGCTATTTCGGCCCGAATATGGCGAAGGTGCGGATAAGCAGTGATATTATCAAGCCGTTCTCTGGCGAGGGAGACGTTGTAGCGTGGCTGAAAAAAGTGAGACTTGTCGCACAACTTCAGCAGGTGGATGACGTAGCGAGTCTGCTACGTTTATACCTGGAAGGCGATGCGCTGGCCCTCTACATAGAAATGGAGGAGGACGATAAAAAAAAATAGACCAGATTGAGGCTCGATTAAAGGAGGCATTTACTGATGACGCGTTTGCAGCATATAGAAAAATAACTATGGTTAGATGGGCTGGTGAACGTGTGGATGTGTACGCCAACAAAATCAGGCAGTTGGTTGGATTGGCCGGATTCACAGGAGAAAGCTTAGAGAGACTCACAAAATTAATTTTTGTCACTGGATTCCCTGACACCATCTCAATTGCTCTTCAACAGGTGCCGAACATCAAAGCCCTGACCATGGGGGAGCTAATGTCGAGAGCGAGAATTTTGACGACGACTGGCGAACAAAATCAGGATGTGGTTGTGGCCACACGCTCACCCTACAACAGGGCCCAGAATAATCCTGTTAACGTGACCTGTTTCAAATCCAATGTTAAAGGCCACCTTGCAAGGGACTGTCGAAAACGTGGAACACGGTGTTACCGTTGCGGTGAGAGTGGACACTGGGCTCGGAACTGCTCGGGAAACGAGCAAGGGGAGGACGCATAAGCGCCAGTCTCCTTCCCAACCAAGATGTGAACACGACGCTCCCGGTGATAAGCATCCATGTTGACGGGACGCGATGTTTGGCTATTTTGAAGTTGTACTGTTGCTGACAGAACATTTATTTTTTTTGCCTACTACATTTTTGTTATCAGATTTTATGATATATACATTGAAAATACATCTTTACACACTAGTATACGCGCACACAGACAATAATACGCACACGTATACACATACCAATTGCACTGACTTTGCATATATTTTATGCGCACTCTTTCATTGTCTGTTCCGCATATAATAAAAAAATTGTTTTATTTTACTCAACGTTGTACATGTGTTTATTAGTACATACTTTTACTGTAACGACCCCTTGTCCACTCAGTTTGCCTGTACTACAAAATTAGAGAATAGACTTCAGGCCTAAGAAATTAGATGCTTCAGAAGACTGTGAACACGTGGAACAAAAGTATGTTGGTTGGTTGGTTGGTTGTTTTTGTTTTACGGCATATCAACCCTTTTCAGGTTATTTAATGCCGAATCTGGTGATTTTGAAAAAAATTTTTTAATAGAATATATGTTTTTTGCAAGTCTGTTTCTATTTAACGCATAATTGGGACCATAATAGGTACTACCACTCCGGGTCAGAGTGGACCTGGGAGCAATGGAAATTAAAGGGTGGCTCCACACTCCCCAGAGCCCGAAAGCTGGGGCCTCACAATCGGATATGGTTTAAGGTCATATCCAGGACCGGGAACAAAAGTATGAAAATAAGAGAAAAAACAAACGAGTTAAAAAGACTAACTAGGATGGATATTAATATATATATATATATATATATATATATATATATATATAATCTTATATGAAAACATTAAATTCAAATTTACATGGAAAATTTATAAAAATATTTCAAACAAAACTAATTCATCAATGTAAACTGGGCCTGACTAAAATTCCGAAGATTATATATATATATATATATATATATATATATATATATATATATATAGTTTTATATATATATATATATATGCATATATGTATAAATATATAAATGTATATATATATATATATATATATATGTATATATATATATATATATATATATATATATATATATATATATATATATATATATATATATGCATATTGAAATTAAGTTCTTCGTTTCTTGTTCTTACCGAAAGTCTTCATGACACTCTGGAATTACCAATTTCGGTCTGCCGTTCATTTTTATAATTTTTAAAAACATTGTACAAATGTTGTTCGCATCTTATGATCACCGTTATATAATAGAGATTAGTGCCATGCTTAATAAACATGATATGTAGATTTTATTTTACGGTTTTCATTCATATTTCTTCTGCCAAGCTATACTTCCTATTGTCGCTATATATAGCTCTTTTATTTGGCTGAGATTAATACATAAATATTAACTTTTTTATTAGATTGTAATTTAATTTTTCATTGTTTAGTAAACTTTCCTTATCTACTGCCCGATAGGACATATACTATAATTAAAATTTATTATTATAATTTATTTTTGTCAATTTGCGGTTTCTAATACACTTGCAAAATAGACAATGTTTTCCTCTTGAATTATTGATTACATTTTACGAGATATTAGGAAATTCTCCAATTTTGCCAAACATACGCTTTTGTTTATAGAAGATTCAACATGGTCTGTATGTGATTATTGAAATTATTGGTTAAGGCTTGTTAGTTTGATATAAAATGAATTGTTATGATTTCAGCTTTTTGGTTGCATGCAATTGAATGTGTTTTACTGAATGGAACATTATGACACAAAATTTTTATGTAGCGATCGGCAATTTTATCCGAATATTCCACAAATAAAATTGTAGTCAGCCAATGAAAGCATTACAAATAGGTTACCAAGCTTCAAGAAGTGGACGCTATCAATTTTACTACCAAATAGAAACACGAAACAATGACTGCCAAAAACTTCAATTGAAATTAGACGTCCTGATTTTGGATGGGAGGAAGATAGTATTTTTGTACTGAGTGCAAGTTAAATCCACTTCCTGAAATTATGACTATTTTGGAGAGGTCAGGTTAATTGGAATAAATATAGTTAATCTGAGAAAGTGAACGAAACGCTATCAATTTCCGAAACATTCCTCAGTTATTTGTAGAGAACATAAATTTGTTAATATTGTAGTGTATTTGCTTATATGCATAGCATAACTGAATTTTTAGAGTAAAATTGATTGAGTTTCATACATACATATATATATATATATATATATATATATATATATATATAATATTTTAGGGTGTAAAAGATAATATTATGTTACTATATTCCCTATGAATGCGTATCAATTTTAAAAAACGGGATAACCTGATCGCAAAAAATTAAATGCAAAGTACTATTTAAAAAAATAACATCTGATATAACCTTAACTCTTTTTTGACTTTTACGATGCGATCATGTATTTTGTTTAACCAAATTACAATAATAGCGGCGACAGGTAGGTGAGGAGTATCCATAGAAAGGCATATGTCACAAATTCATAGGATTTACCGTGTGTAGATAAATAAATGTTTCACCTTCAACAAATCTGCTAAAATAATCTCGTGAAATATGTGTTTATGCATAACGACTAAAAAGTGGAAATATGAAACACATTCCTAAACAGATTTTAAAATAAACCCTCTATCAAATGGTTGTTGGTGGTTTTACTAAACAATGAATAACTGCAATATTCTTCTTAATTCTATTTTGACTGATTCGTATTGTCTGAAATGAATAATCCGTCACATCACAAGCATGGCTTGTTTTCCGCTAATGAACTTCCCCGTTCTTAGAATTGCTTGATATTATGCTTTTATGATATCTTTGAAGATAAAATTCGCTACCTTGTCTTTCTGTTGTTAAGTAAATCGACCTTAACAAGGCTCAAGCATTAGGGGCGTTTCTAAGGCAAGTCATGTTCGCAATTCCACATTTCTCTTATATAGTTATATACAATAATTGAAGAATATACCTTTGGTCTTACCCCAGATCACGCTAGTATATATAAATAATCATAGGACAAATAGTTTCAACGAACATTTAATTCTTCATGTAATTATCTTAGAAAATATTTTTCAGCGATGTGTACTATCCTAATGACTTTTCGGTGTTGGCGTGGTTCCCTTAATAAACATGTATTAAATGTTTGTGTTGGAATAAGAACATGCCCATATACATACATATTTACACACACACACACACACACACACACACACACACACACACACACACACACACATATATATATATATATATATGATACAAGTAATGATCTCTGTTTCTAGGAAGGTCATTTCTTCAGATAGTTTATATCTATATTCTAATCAATCTTTCCTGTTTGCTTCTAACTCCGTGTTTGTTTCTGTTGGCTTTCTATCATAATGAATGATACATTTACAAAAGAAAATCTCTTGTCTTCCTCTGATACGTCCTGGTCTTAATTCATTTTCTCCATTTGGTTTGTGGCTTCCATCACAATAATTCTGTCCATAGTTATGAATCCATGCTTTTCAACTTCTGTAAAATGCATTATGCTACTTTTTTCTTTATGTTGTACTTCTAAAACTCCATTGTATATAACGTGTTTGTGTGAATATCACCTTAGCCATGGCTTCCTTATCGCTTCTTTCCCGGCCTGCCGATACCAAGTAATATATAAGAAGTTTTTATTAATTTGATCTTCCGTATATACGAAGTGTGTCTGCAAAGAGATAAGATTGGTGTCGCCCAAAAACATTATTTCTGTTCTGTAAGCAAACGAAATCGTACGGTTTCCATTTCAAATTTAAAACGTTTTGTCTGATGATACATTTTGTCTGGCACTGATCCTTTGCACTGCGGAAAGAATTCTTCTTAAAATACTCTACCTAGGATCCATTTTATATATAAACGGGCCCGCTCAATCTTTGGGGAAAAATATGACATATAATGAAAGATAAGATAAATAAGTATGTTGTATCGGTAAATCGATGTTCTATTTTGCAATTAATTGTCAAAGAATATATATATATATATGTGTGTGTGTGGGTGTGTGTGTGCGTGTGTGTAATATAATTATAGGCAGGATAAAGCCATATGTTGCTATGCACAGTGATATTTGTCGATATAATAAGGAGCCACAGTTAATTATGGCCGGTGTTATATGCTCTTTATACGTATACATTTCGAAATCTAATGCTTCTCATCAGAGAGGGGCTAAATGGATCAGTTGCAAAAATTTCGATGCGACGTTTAGCTGGGGAGGATAATTGGAAGGATATAAATGTATCAGGTATATAGGGGAATGATTGACGAGAGTTAGGAGGAGCATCAATCGGTGTTTAATTACCGTTGGTGAATTTTAATTAGCTGGGAACTTGCGAGAGATTAGGAGCTGTACAGAATAGTGAGATTATATATAAGTCGATTAAAAATTCGAGTATAAACATCAACAAGTTCGTGGACACTGTTGGCAAAGTCCGTACCTTACGCGCCTCGCAAGACATTTTACCACATTACTGCTTTTCTCGAATGCAATATTATTTATAGTATGGTGATAAGTTCTAATGTATGACACTTCAAAAAAATTTAATTTGTTAATATTATTTTCACATTGTATAATTTTTGAGCTGTGGACGTGAGCCTTTATAAGATTGGAGGGGGTCAGTTGTGTTCTTTTATCAAATGTTGATATATAGCGCTAGTATTTTTTAAATGCATGTTGATTCGCAGAGACAACGTTGTCGTTGTATACCCAATGTATGTATTATTCATATATTTATTATAGGAATTACATTCTCCCAGAGAACATTTGAATCTATACACTAAATTGGTTTGTTCCAACGTCTTTATAGCCAGTGAAGAGTTGTTTCTAAGCACGAGGTTTTGTATAGCGCTTAAGGTACGGACTTTGCCAACAGTGCCCACAAACTTGGTGAATTTAATACTCGAATATTTAATCGACCTATATTTTTAATTGAATTCTCATCGACTTTATATATTTTAACTTAGCATCGCCTAACGTGGTTTAATGGATATTTTAGTTTTCACTTTTCACCTTTTAATTTCCATTTTCCTTCCTTCAAACTTTTATTTCCTTAACACATGAAAATGATTCGTGGACGAAAAGAAAGCGCTCGTTATAGTAACAACTATGGAATGTTTATTAATATTTTCGATTTTGATATGAAAAAGAATATACGCTAAATCGAAAAAAATTAAAGCAAACAAAAAAAAATCAGAAATTTAAAGCAAAGTGTCTCCGTTGCATTAAATATTTTACTAGAATGAAAAAAAATACTTCTAAATTATACCAATATATATATATATATATATATATATATATATATATATATATATATATATAGATATATGAACAAATGATTAATAAAACATGTTAAAATACATCTTGAAAAAGAGTTAAAAACATATTTAATTTTAAAAAGGAAGCACAAGATAAGTGGATAGTCCTTAATCCACTGAGTTTCGAAGAAATACCCTCCTTCTAAGCAGAGGGCAGGAATTAGTAAAATGCGGGATCGGATTTTGCATGTATAGGCACCGCCAAAACGGGAGGGGGGGCAGGTCAGTACTTTTTGACGGACCGTCTTTTTAAAAATCTACCAAAAATCAGGTTATTATCGGATCAATACGAATTTTTCAGCGATTATTAAGAGAAGAATGAACTTTATAACAGTGTACTTATTTTTCATAAACGATATTTATATATATATGTTTTTTTTGCTTACAACCCCCCCTTGTTTTGAAGTGGGAACAAATATGCTTAAAATAATAATCTGAAACTGAACAAAACATATTGTGTTGTTGTAAGGGACAGAATTATAGATTAAAAAAAATTGTTTGCATACCTTATTTTGACGTCTGAATATCAGAATTTCGATTGTGTTTAATTATCCCGCTTTTGAGTTTTGAAGTGTGAAATTCGGTGAATATGTTAAGTAAAATAATTAATTTAAGTTAAGCAAAACAAAAAAAAATGTTTTTAATATTTATACGAAAAAAGCCATTTTAAAATCTTTGATAAATAAATTAACAATTTTTTTATCAAACGCAAACGTAAACAGTGTCGATCTAGACTCTAGATCGACGCGAAATAACTGGTTACATATATGAATAAGTGGAATTACTTGAAATCCAGGTAGTTATATTATAATATTTTTGCATATTCTCTTAGAAAATCATCCTAAATCTTAGTTAGACAATAAATAAATAAATTAATTATTTCAAAAACCTTTTTTTTAAATATTTATGTACGTTTTTTGTGCAAGACAAAAAATGTCAATTGTTAACTTTTTGGGAAAATTTAACATTTAAAATTTAATTAAAAATAGTAGAAAAAGTTTTACATTATATTGTTTTCTATATGATAAAATTCAGGGTTTTATCTTTCTGGAAAAAAAAAGTTACTCAGAAATAATGGATTTTAATAAATGTAATTTCGTTTTAAAAAACAACAACTTGATTTTTCGGCCATTTTTGGCGGTGCCTATAAAAGTATTTAATGAAACCACAAGTAAGTCACAGATCTTACTTGGTTAAAAAAGGGTAAGTTAAGGGAAATAGGAGGTAAAAGAAAAGATGATAAAAATATTTCACATGAATAGATAGTCCGGTAAAGGGTAAAAAATCCAAGAATGGTAAAATCAAAACACGGTCGAATTAAAAACTTCCAATCCAACATTTTACATGCAAAATTTTACATGAAAAATCCGATCCCGCAATTTGCTAATTCCCTCCCTCTGATTAGAAGGAGAGTATTTCTTCGAAACTCCGCGGATTAAGGACTATCCACTTATCTTGTGCTTCCTTTTTAAAATTAAATATGTTTTAACTCTTTTTCAAGATGTTTTTAAACATGTTTTATTAATCATTATTGTTTATATTATAAGCTCTATTTTCTTTTCGGTTTTATTGAGCTTTTACATCTGGTTGAGATTATTTTACTTGTAAATATTAACTCTTTAATATTTATAATATATTTTAAGTTTACCATTTTGATTACCTTGGTAAACTTATTGCAAGGTCTATATATATATATATATATATATATATATATATATATATATATATATATATATATATATATATATATAACATATATAACATTTCTGGATCATCATTCAATCCAGGGCAACGTCGAGATCGATTATATATATATATATATATATATATATATATACATAAATATATATATACATATATATATATATATATATATATATATATATATATATATATATATATATATATATATATATAATCGATCTTGACGTTGCCCTGGATTGAATGATGATCCAGAAATGTTGCATGCTGCATGCTTCCATATTTTCTTTTGTCCTTGAAATCGATAAAATCTCCCATTTTCCATTCAAAACGATTATTGATCTGCTCTAGTCATGAATCTTAACGTTTCTTCACCATAGATTATTACAGTTCAAAAGAAGATAAATGAGGTCCAGAAGGGTTGTACGAAAAAACATCGCCCCAAATCTTTGTTTTCCGTGGATGAGGATTGTCTGTAAAACAAAAAAAATATATTACCCAGTCCTCTAACCTTCCATGTGTAACATTCCCTGCTGACAAGCTTGCTAGGAAAACGAGAAACTTATCGCGAGGATGAAGCAACATTTGCCAAAAGTATCCATTAACGGAACCAATTTGACTACGACAGGCGTAAACACAGTTTATATATCTGAATTCGACGTAGAACCTGCTTCATAGAGTGAAGCGGATATTAATGATTATCTATGCGGATTACTATAAAAGAGAGATAGCATGTCAGCAACGAGAAGGGGAGGAGAGGGATCGGTAAATGAAAATTACTACAACTTTACAAATATCCACAAAGTCTACAAATGTTCCTCCCAATCTTTCACAAAGATACATTTCACTACTAGACTATTGTTGTCTTATAGTCCTAAAAGATATTACGGGTTTATAACAAGACGATAGACGTTCACACCATCCACAAGGATACAAAGAAAAGAATCTGTAACATTTGTACCGACGTTGCAAAGATGGGATATATATGACAGTGCCAAAGGCTAACGTTGAAACCTCTGCTGCTATAACCGTGGTTTGTCAGAGCGACTTGAAAAATTCTACTAATTTTTCGAATGCCACCTGTTGTGCTCTTGAGTTGGCGGCGGCCAAAGATGGAGTTTATAGCAAGTTCAGCTTTGTACGTTACGAGTATTCTAATCTTGTAAAAATGTGTCCCATGTCGTGAGAGGGTATATGTTATTTTTTCGCTTCTTATTTAAACAAGGCCGATAGCCATTAGTCATATGCTCTCGTGTAATGAATGAATGCGTGAATGTAGGAGTGACATGAAATTCCTAAAGATAAACTAAAATGACCGAAAAATTGGTTGAAATGACTTAAATAAATAAAAAGTAAATTACTTAGAATGGCTTTAATAAACTTAAGGATGAATTGAATGACCTTAAGAATGACTTGAATGCTTACAAAATAACTGGACTCCTTCAAAAACAACTTGAATGATCTGGAGAATTACTTGAATGGCTTTGAGACTGACTGGTTGTAAAGTGGGTGATCATTTTACATTAAGTTAATACAGAGAATTTATCCCCCACTTTCTATCACATTAAGTACAGCATGTAGTAAGAACAAATACTACACTTTGATCTTATCCAAAAGGCCAAGAAAAGGGTAGGTATTTATTTGCTCCCCCACCGAGCAAATTAGGCACAATGCCGATTTTTATTGTGAGGAGTGAATGGGGAAATGGGGACCAGCTCATCGGGGAGTAGGGGAGCTGGATAGTGACAATTGGTATAAACGGTAGCCCCTACATTGACCAAGGGCTTATATGTGGGGTTGCGCCCACATATGGTCTTTGTTTCCAGTATCTGCCGGAACAGAGAAAACACTTTGATCTTTGCCAAAAGGCCAAGAAAAGGGTATTTATTTGCTCCCCCACCGAGTAAATTAGGCACAAGGCCGATTTTTAATGCGAGGAGTGAAGGGGAAATGGGGACCAACTCCCCGGGGAGTAAGGGAGCTGGAGAGTGACAATTGGTATGAAGGGTTTCCCGTACATTGACCAAGGTCTTATATGTGGGGTCGCCCCCACATATGGTCTTTGCTTGCAGCATTAGGCGGAGCAGATGGTATTTATTTGCTCCCCCACCGAGCAAATTAGGCACAAGGCCAATTTTTAATGTGAGGAGTGAAGGGAAAAAGGGGACCAGCTCCTGAGAGGTGGAACATGGGAGCTGGTTAAAGGGTTGCCCCCACATCTGGTCTTTGCTTGCAGTATCTGCCGGAACAGATACTACACTTTGAGGTATTTATTTGCTCCCCCACCGAGCAAATTAGGCACAAGGCTGATTTTTAATGTGAGGAGTGTAGGGGAAATGGGGACCAACTCTCCGGGGAGTAGGTGAGCTGGATAGTGACAATTGGTATGAAGGGTTGCCCCTACATTGACCAAGGTCTTTTATGTGGGGTTTCCCCCACATATGGTCTTTGCTTGCAGTATCTGCCGGAACAGATGGTATTTATTTACTCCCCCACCGAGCAAATTAGGCACAAGGCCGATTTTTAATGTGAGGACTGAAGGGGAAATGGGGAACAACTCCCCGGGGAGTAGGGGAGCTGGATAGTGACAATTGGTATGAAGGGTTACCCCTACATTGACCAAGGTCTTATATGTGGGGTCGCCCCCACATATGGTCTTTGCTTGCAGTATCTGCCGGAACAGATGCTACACTTTGAGATATTAAATCTTTTATTCATGTTAAAAAAAAATACAGAAAAAAAATCAACGATGAACAAAAAACTTAGGCACATGGCCAACTCAAAAGGGGGGATTTTGGGGGTCGTTGGTCATCCTTGTCACTCCAAAATCTTAAAAAGATAAGAGCATCATATATTAACAACAGACCTTGATCTTAACCAAAAAGGCCAAGCACAAAAGTGTTACCGACCGTCCGACCGTCCGACCGACCGACGGACCGACCGAGTGAATTATAGAGTCGTTTGAATGCGATTAAAAATTGCATTCTGTCGGAGGTGTTGCTGGGGGAGGAGGATGTGCGTTCTAACTCTTAGAAGACAGCTATATACTCCTAGTGAACTTTAGATTTGTGTTTTATATTGCGTACTTTTAAAAGTAATTGTTTTTTGGGGAGATTTACCTTTCATAGTACAGTCTCACTACATTTTGACTCGTGATTTTCAGGTGTGTACAACGGATTTTAATGCCGTTTCAACAAATTAAAAATCTCCGAAACAGAATTTGTTTTGTTTCCCGTGGTAAACTTTCGAATTTGGTATTATGAAAACCCCTCTAGGCATACTAGGAAGCCACTTGATGTAAAGAGTTAAAAACTTCTGCAAAGTAAAATAAAATCTTGCCAATGATAACTGTTAGATGGAATAGATTCTAACACAGAAAACAGCAATTCTGTCTCTTTGTCAGGAACACTGCTACTGGAATCTGAGGAATAAAGGACAAAATAAAGAAAGCGAGAGTTCTCGGCTGCCAAGAGTAAACGGAAGATCCACTATATACGTTTCTTAAAATTGCTAGAGAGATCAACTTTGGATCCGCATGATCGATGTTGCCCCTCCCCCGATAGATTATGAGGACGGCAGATAATCAATTATACTATTAAATCTGATTGTGTAAAAATGTAATATTTTCGTATTGTTTTTGTTGTATTTGTGGCTTTGCAGCGATATATAATCAACACAAATACAGTGGTATAATTAATATAAAAGTTTATTGGCAGAAAAATTTACAGAATTATCCACAATTTTTCATAATTGCCAATAATAGCTTCCACAATATCTAACTATAACCGTATTTTTGTGATTTAGTAAATCCATTTGTCTCTGAAATAATTAAATTAACTTACAATATAACACCTTAATTAAAAGCTTATGCTTCGTAATGTTTTTTAAAGGTGGCCGCCACTTATCAAGGCCCGGAAGCCACTCGGGGATAAGGGTTATTGCGTGTGCAGTTCGTTAGTCTTGAGATTTGATAAAGTGTGTTACTTAAGGGGGCGGTTCATCAGGAATTTGTTTATGTTGGACTTGAAGATATTCAAGTTGAAGTACGGTGGCGAGCAGGCGAGCGGAACAGCGTTCCACAGGCGTGCACTTCTAAGAAAGAAGCTTTGTTCATGGAATCCACGTTTTGGTTTTGGCACAGATAAAGAGTGGGGGAAATTTTTGACAGTGGTTTCAGCTAGACGGGTGTTTTTCATGAAAGATTGGCGATGAGGGACCAGGAATTGGAGCCCAGACGAGCACTTGCCATGAAAGTAACGATAAAACAAGACAGGTTCGCAACGTCTCTCCTGTGGGAGAAAGGTTGCAGAGAAGAGAAGTTGGCTTTTATATAGATAGAGAATTGCATCAGCAGTGAGATATCTTCTGGAGCGGTAGAAAGATCCTACCATTTTCCCCGCGACCTTGACAATAGACTTGATGTACGTGTTCCATTTCAGGTCAGGAGTAAAGGCCAATCCCAGAAGCTTATCAAAACATGGAGCTTCCCCTAGTCGGGAGCCATTCATTTCAATTGATGCTAGATGGGGATCAGAGCGTTGATGATGTAAAGATAGGAGCTTAGTTTTAGATGCATTACAAGTAACCAGCCACCTCTTCTCCCACTGTCCCACGCGCTCGAGATCAGAGAAGAGAGAATTAGAGAGAACTTTGTCATTTACGGCCTTTGATGTGTTGCCATAGAAGGTCGTGTCATCAGCATAGATGTCAACGAATGATTTAAGTATGTGTTTTGGGTGATCATTGATGTAGATCAGAAAGAGAGTTGGGCTCAGGATGGACACCTGATGGACTCCAGTATTAATACTGAGGGCCTCCGATTTCTGCCCATCGACCACTACTCTTATGATCTTATCAGAGAGAAATGATTTAATGATTGATGTGCCAATTCTTTTTCTCTAAGATTAACTTTTATGAAGTTGGTATTTCTTCCTTTTATTTTTCTACACCCTGGAATAATGATCGTGGGGCTGGAAACTCGGACGTGACCAAACTCAAAATTTATTATTCTTTTTGTAGTGTTGTCATGACTGTACACGCATATCTTTTATGATTTGTCTTAATTCCTTTATGAGTAATTATTGTCTCTTTCACTGTTTAGAATATATTTAAAACGATTTATCAAGAATCCTGCTTTCTTAAAATTACTTATCCTAAACATTCGGAAAAGTGTATGTTCCTTTATGCGAAAATGTTCCATTTTGACATTGCGTTTTCGTTCCGGTTTCTGATGAGTCGATAATATCACGTTGGTGCAAAAATAATGTCGTTTTTTGATGTTCAACTTCAAAAGATAACTCCTTTCATAATAAACTTAATCGAAATAAGAAGCATTAGACTCGACAAATTTTTGCTAATGAGAAACAAGTTTATGCATCCAGTTAGCATAGAATCAAAGTTGTGGAAGCGATTAAGTCATTGAAGATCGATTCCGCATCATCCCGGCGTTTGAAGCATTTTTCGCACAGGATGTTGTCGAGATGCTTGAAAAAATAATGACCAGTGGGCGAGAGGTTCGGTGAGTATGGCGGATGCGGCAGAGTCCTGTAGCCCAATTCTTTCAGCTACTGCAAGGTCTGGTTAGCAATATGCGGGCGAATAATCTCGGGACATACGTGTGAGCTACGTGTACATTTCGTCAATTTGTCGGCAGTATTTCTCTGCCGTAATCATTTCGCAAACCACCAAAAAGTCACCATAATTTTTTTTGTGCAATTTCGGTTCCAGGAGGTGTTGTTGAGCTTCTTCCGCATCCAAGCACTGTGCCGAATGTTGCCGGTTGTCGTAGACGATCCGCTTCTTATCACATGCCACAATCCGCTCGAGAAATAGGTTGTTTTTGTTTCGCAGAAGGATCGTAAAAAACACCTCAAAACGACGATTTTTTTTGGATTATTGTTCAATGTATGCGACACCTATTTATCCAACTTTTTACTTCGCCTTTTACTTTAAATGGCGAACAACTGTTGAGTCCTCGACCTCGAGTTCAACAGCAACTTCTCGTGTGGTTTTCCGAGGAACGGCTTCCATTAAGGCTTTCGACTGCGGCCGTCTTCATCTTTCAGACTCTCCTAACCATTGCGAAATTTCTTTCTAGAAATTTTCTTCCATAAAAAATATCATTTTAAATATACTGGATATAAATTCCGTATCGGTATCAGATACTGCACAATCCACAACATAGAAACGTGCGAAAAATTAAACTAATTTCTATTTTCGTTTGTTTAAAACTGTATTTCTGAGTTTTTTTGCAAATTTTTGTATGTGTTCTTTCTGTTGTTGAATAGTTTTATAAATCATTTCATTAATATATACTATTTAGAAACGCCAATGAAAGCATTTGACCGCTGTAATACGTCAAGTAACTGCTTAAATATAGTTGGCGTTACTTTTATCAAAAGGTAGCTTTAAATTTATATAATCTCTTCCACGCAATAAGTTTTCGTTCACTTTGAAAAAATAATTCCATTTAGCTTTGCGAATACTTCTTCCAGTTGAATCAACAGATACTGATAATAGCTAAGAATTCTTTGTAGTTTGAAGCATATACTCTTACTGTATACTTACCGGAACTGTGTAAATTCAACAGCGGCATCTTTCATATATAATATATGCTGTTGGCCATTTTGTGGACATTAACAAAATCAACCTGGATATTGTTGTAGCCATTTTCGGAAAACTGAAAATGTATTTATCTTATCTGCCTAATGTAGTGTCAAAATATACCTGGTCATTGTTTTATCTCTAATATCCGTCCAGATAAATGTTACATATTTCCATTGTATGGAGATCTGGTTCGAACGGAAAACCCACAATATAATTATAGCGTATTTAGTAAGGAGAGATACTACCTTTTGATCCGACCCATAAAAGCAAGAAGATATGTTTTAGTTCCATGCACGGCCCCAAAATCGGAATCGTTTATTTATTTATTTTTTACATTGCGTGTGGCCTTCCCTGGTTGAGAGATGCAATTTTATTAAAAAGAATGATAAGTAATAACATACTAAGAACATTAAATTAGAGTATTATTATACGAGTTTTATGCTTGTAGCTTGTAATAACCTTCTATCTAAATATTTAATTAATAGGATCTCCCGATCAATTAATTTATGATTTGGAAATTACAGTAGAAGTGTCACGGTATTAATATATAGACGTTCTGTGTGACAACAAATGTGACAACGGATTCCTAAACTGAAGTCCATATTCGATTTGGTGAATGAATGTCAGCATTAGTGATTCGTGGCACCGATTAATAGTAAGCATTCTTATCTGTAGACAATTATTAATCTAAAAATAGCAATCTTTGTGAATGCAAAGCATTAAAGTATAATGAACTTTTTTGCAAGTTATTCAATAAATTATGTATTTTATGACGGACACACATTCTTATTTATTATACGTACAGGTTGGAACGATAGAGTTGTCGCCATAAAAGAAAAAACTCTGCAGCTTTATTTTAAACCTTTTATTTAAAATTCATCGCAGGATTGCCCGGAATAACATGAAAGTACCAAGCTTGATGAAAACAAAGTTTCTGACACGGTTATCGTCTTTATTGTGGTTTCAACGAGGGTCACATCATGCCACCTCACATTTTTGAAGTCAGCTTGAAAATCAACACCAAAGTGTACCCGGACCAGATGTGGTGAAGAGTGTGGGGATCCCCTGGTACAATCAAGTGACAAGTGGCAGATCCTAGCCGTGGCAGCAGAACTCGGCACCGGCCCACAAGTCCAAAGAAACCCAGGCTTGTTGGGAGCTTAACGAATACTCAGCGGAGGGCGGTGATCAGGCTGGTTTAGGTCTTGTAAGAGGTTATGGTGGTGATGTCTTTGATGTATGACGGAACGAAGTAGTTCGGCGGGTTCAGGTCGAGGGAGGAGGGGGAAGTGAGAGAAGATACAAAGTCGTAGCACTCCTTCTGAAGCCAAGTCTGAGTCTCTTTGGACTGGTGGGACGGCGCTGAGTCCTACTGGCACACCTAGGCTCTGCCACCGGCCACCTGATTGCACTAGGGTTCACCACACTTTTCAGCACATTCAGGTACAATTTGTGTTGACTTTCAAGTTGTCGTCGTTAATGTAAGGTGCCATGATGGGCCCTCATTAAAATCACACTAAAAGACATAGGCGTGGCGGGAAACTTTGTTTTCATCACACTGGGCACGTCTCTGTGATTCCTGGCAATCCAACGATGCATTTTGAGGGCGTTAGCCATGGTCCTGTTTTCATGACCTGGATTGGTAAAAAGCATGTGTTGTACAACGGCGAATCCCTGATCTCGCTCGTTGAACATTGTGTCACTTTTCGACATGACAGAAATATCCTATCGCTCTTGGGATTTCTATATAACTGCCCAACTAATAGATGATCAGCAACAAAAAAGAAAAACCGGCGTTCATCAAACGGAAATGGAATCATGCCGTCTTTTCTAGAGCGACAATCTAATTGTTGCAGCCTGTATTTAAAAAAATCTAGTTCTTATGTTTGCAATCAAATAGATCTTCATATTCGAACCAACGTTGCTTTCAAGGACATTTTGTTATACCGATGCGTATATTATTGTCTTTTCTACAGATCTTGTCTGTAAGTATTAATTGTTTAAAGTAAACGGAGGTTTTGTTTATCTTATCGTATCAAATGTAAAATAGCAATATCCTATCCTTCTTGCGTTCAAGTGACGGAATCAGCACATCCGCTGTAAGCTTACGAACTAGATTTTGTGAATGCGTCATTGCGAATACACTGGGTAAAGGATTATTCTCAGTATATACCTTCTTGAACTAACCCTATTAACTTTAGATGGTTTTGTACTTATTGGTCTTCATGCGTTTTTGTTTTGACAGAAAATTACTAAAAATAAACGCCAATGTTCTTTAACAGGAAATTGCAAGGAAATTAGCATTGTATCAAAAGTATCTCTACATTCATATCTTTTCATATGAGCAAAACGTAATAGCAAGATATGCATGAGGTGCGCCCATTTCATCAGAAGATTTAGTGATG
The DNA here is from genome assembly GCF_053919585.1 of Euprymna scolopes. Classification (NCBI taxonomy): domain Eukaryota; kingdom Metazoa; phylum Mollusca; class Cephalopoda; order Sepiida; family Sepiolidae; genus Euprymna; species Euprymna scolopes. Next base: position 8,198,629 of record NC_136497.1, read on the forward strand.
AAACATGATATCCGAAGTGTCATAGTTAAACGTCAGGAATCCGAAAATAATTGATGGTCAAAATCTATTGAAATATACGTAGTTTATAGTAAATATGTATTCTAATGCCTCAATAAATTTTAGAGCAAGCACTGAAAAGGATATAATACAAATATTACATAATAAAACTTATATATATATATATATATATATATGGTATTTGTGCTGAATATGAACGAGACGTAACTAACTTGCCACTCGGCTTTTCAAGGAACATGACGCCAACTGCCGTCTGTTTCCAATTATCAAAGCATAACAGCGCTACTGAAGGGTAATTCTGAAGAAAACATTTAAATATAATAAAATCACCAGGAAAAAATATATAACGAAAATGAAGAAAAAACGACAACGACCATGCGTAACAGTTTCTGTTTTATTCAAGGGGGGTCAAACAACATGAAACAAAATTAACAATTCAAACATATTTTATGTCTGTCATATTTTCCTTATTAAATGATCTGAAAAGCCTTTTTATATGTTTTTTAAAGTATTTTTTAATGTTTATTTTTGTATTATTTTCTTAATTTTTCTAACTAATGTAAAGTGAACTTCTTTTTTCATAAACATTTTTTCTGCCTGATGGAATGGTGCAACCGATTTAAAAACAAATTAAATGAAATTAAAACAATCGGGATATTCCCTTAAAATCAGGTAGACTTTTCTGCTGAAAAAGTGGGGTAAAGCAGAACTCGGATACATTTTGCTCAGCTACAAAGTATTTTAGGTGATCCACGTGGCGAACCTTAGTGTCGCAAACACTTCAGATGTTACCATTCCCTACAGAAAACAGGTGATTCAGATACTGGGTCAAGAAGGCATCTTACAGAAGGTTGCTGATACACGGTTACGTGGAGTACCGCCATGTCACCTATCCGCCGACCGAGTTAATTCGGGGAATGCATATCCAACATTGAATTAAACGCGCCCCCAGATAGGAATCCAATATTTTCTACAATTTAGCTCAGTATAAAACTTCCCACATGATCCCTCATCTAGTAGTTGCCAAGCTCATTGTTGCTTTAGTTCAGTGATCTGTCGAGAACCGGTATGTCAGCGTTATTGTGCCACACACACACACACACACACACACACTACCACACTCAAACACCCACATCCACACGTATCTCTCTCTTTCTCTCTCTCTTTCTCTCTCTCTCTCTATCTCTCTCTCTCTGTACTTTTCACGGATGCTACCTAAAGAGTGTATGTTTTTCACATGTTTCTTTTTCCGTAAAGGGAATTTTTCTTTTTTCTTTTCCTTTAAACAATGTTCTATTGTCAAAAGTGTTTTTATTCAGATTGTCTGAAGAAATGCTGGTTTTTGTGAAAATTTTCAAACGCCATAATGTTTGAAATTGTCGATCTGGCATGGAAACAGTTGTAACGTAAAATGAAATACACCTCCTGTTGCTATCAATACCTTTTTTGAAGTCTTGATTTTGCTTATACAGTATATATATATATATATATATATATATATATAAGTATATATATATATGTGTGTGTGTATGTGTGTGTGTGGCTGTCTGTGTGTGTCTGTGTGTGTCTATGTGTGTGTGTGTGGGTGTGTTGCATCTGTTATTAGTTGTTCTGTCCTGGATAGAGTTCAAAAAAGGTCCTAAACTGTCATCAAAGCTTCACTCTCTGTCCCATCGACGTAGTATTGCATCCCTCTGTATGTTCTATACGTATTTTAATGATTAATGCTCCGACGAACCCCTTCGACGTAAGTGCCCCGACAAAACCGATAGACAACAAAATCCCACCCCTAAAGAATAGAGATCCCTAGATGTAAGAAAGTCTTCTACTCTAATAGTTTCTTTCCCATATCTGCTAAACTTTTGAACTCCATTTCGGGTTCCTGCTTTCCCAATTATACTGACATGAAGAAGTTCACATGTAATGTAAACGGACATCTCGCTACTTACCTCCCTACAAAGTATCTCTGTAACTTATGTCCCCGATATAAGCAGCCTACGTTGTAGAACTGTGCCTTGTTGGGGTGAAACTGGAATATATATATATATATATATATAATAGAACAACAGGAATATGAAATGAAGTCACAACTATATATTGTTGGATATAGATTGGTTCATTAATTGAATAAGAGAATACAAGCAATTATTTGGGGGATAGAATGAACTCTTTATGCCAAGGCATTTCGAAGCCTAATGCTTATCATCAGAAGAGTAGAGAAGATGCTAGGTAGCATGGTGGAGATGCGGCGTCTAGCGTAGGGTTCATTAGGAGCGAAAAAGACTAAGTGAAATTATAGAAGGCTGAGGGGAGCGTTATTGAATTCTAAATAAAGGAGAAACTTGTTATATATAGTATAATGTAAAAATATATACGGTGTTTACCATAGTCTTGAATTTATTTTTAAAATTAAGGGGTATACGTTTTAGCGTTAAATTGGGGGAAAATTGTGGCTGCGTGGTAATTCTATTTTAACGGTTTGTGAGGTGTATATTAGTGGTAATTTGACAGGTGCAACCGATACGGCAAACAGCAACTATAAAATCGCGTATAATTTTGGGAGGGGTAGCTGCAAGGCTATAATATTGATTTTCAGAGCTCGGTATATGTTAGGTACTATGTGGCAATATTTCTAAGTTTCTTTTGTTATGGCATAGGGAGTGTGGTTATAAGGGGGCGGTAGGGGAATAGAATGGCAATGTCTTTGGGTGCTTGGCATTATCCAGATAAGTATCCTCTTGTGGAATTGAACTCTCTCTTTTCCTCTAACGCATTAAGCTATATATATATATATATATATATATATATATATATATATATGTATATATATATATATATATATATACTAGCAAAAGTACCCGTCGTTGACTGGGTTTAAAAACAGCCTACAGAAGATGGACTCTGATTTATGAAAGTATGATAGGTTATGAAAAGGAAGGGTTGTAAATTTGGGTTGAATTTGGAGGTATCAAAACCAAAGCAAAATATCACGAAAGTAAAAATAAAATAGATAAAACCCCATAATTTATGATACCATACCTGTTCACACTAAACCCTTATCACAATATTCTGTGGATCTATATTAAAAAACCTTGTTAAACTTTGTGTCATATTTCCATTCTATGGAGGTCAGGTGCGAAAGAACACCCCATAATTTTATTATAACATATTTCTTCAAACTGAAACATAATTATCAAAGTATACTTACGCAGATAGATATGAAAAGTCTTTATTAAAGTTTGTGCCTATTTCCATTCCATGGAGGCCAGGCGTGAACGCAGACCCCGCAATTTTATTATACCATCCCTATGTAAGTTGAAACATACTTATCAAAGTATTCTTATGCACATCTATATCAAAAACCCTTGTAAACGTTTTTTTCTTTCATTTTTTTACTTCCATACTTTGTGGACCAGACGCGAACGCAGACCTCACAATTTAAATGAACCTTCGTTCTGCCAGACCAAACATACCCATTACTGTGTCTCGACACATCTTCTATCTATTCTATAAGTTTTTTAAAATAGTCAACAATATAGGAGCCTATTCGTGACCAAACACACACACACATGCACACACAGACATTCAGCTTTATATTATATTATAATATATTATATTATATTATATATATATATATATATATATATATATATATATATATATATATATATATATATATAGCTGAAACAAAAGTGGTTACGAGTGAATCACAGCTTAAGTCATCTGCCCATTTATACTTACACGACCCGATCTAATGCACTGGTCTTGATAAAAACACATGCGTTCTATAGAAATTAGCAATGTTTATCGATGCGATTTCCTATTCTGTCAGAACGTTCCGAATTACAACTTAATGGTTAAAATCATCAACTCTTTTCTAGATGATCAAGTTCAATCCCGGCTTGAGGTGCTTACTAGTGTAGCTACAATGTAGTTCTTTGATTCAGCTATTAAGCCTGAATACGAATGACTATCTATACACCTATATATGCATATTACGTAAATGTGAAATTAGAAAATGAGAAATAAGAAAACACAATTACTATATAGAACGTAGATAGTGGTTTTAATCGTATACAAAACAAGGCAGATATCACAATGTTGTAGAAGTTTTTTTCATATATATTAATAGCATAGTGTGGAAAACGAACCGAACACTGATTGGATATATAACAATGAGAATGACATCCACGAATTTAGCTTGATGATTTCCAACGAGAATGAAACATAAACTAATTTGTGTAGCTCAATTACAATAACTATATATTCATATTATTATTAAGCTTTAATCATGCATTGAACACCACTTAAAGAAAATTAGACATGTAATTTATATATATATATATATATATATATATATATATATATATATATATATATATATATATATATATATATATATATACTGGAAGTAGGAGTTCAGAAGGGGATTCTGTTCATTGAATTTTATGCGTACATAAATATTTTCTCCTCCTTAACTAGCCCGAAAATATAAAGCAGTTCTTCTAAAATACGTCATCCAACACGCACATATAATTCAGCTAGAGAATAATTCATAGAGTACTATCTATAATAAAACAAAACTAATAAATAAAAATCTCCAGTATAAAATAGTTCACAATAAATAAAACTATATATAAACACTATGCAGGAAAAGAAAGATATCAAAACCCATAACAAAAGTAATACCATTCGCTGACCCAACAAATATCAAATGCATGCAAATTATTATTACTGTAATAAAACGATGCACTAAAAACTCATCCAATAACATAAGAAAATTAAACTGATGATCTATTACACAACATTAAAAACATATATTTAAAAATATCAATATTATTAAGCCAACAATATATATATATATATATATATATATATATATATATATATATATATATATATATATATTGATGTAAACCAGGGGTCACCAAACTACGGCCCGCGGGCCAGATTCGGCCCGCGACGTCAGTTCACCAGGCCCGTCGACATTGAACTGACGTCGCTTCCTCGGCTCGTGGTAGCTCCGCCTACGCTCTGACGTCACAAAGGTTTCCATCGCTTTAAGACCTTTTTGAGAAGGTTGTGTATCTTAAAAACATAGATTTGCCAAATATGTTTTAAAAAAACGATTCTTGCAATTTTTCATCGACTTATTCATTTATCTCAAAGGTGTGCTAAGTTCAATCAAAAAATAGGATATTTAAATTTTTTTAAAAATAATAGAAATATCATTCTTAAGTAAATTTCTTAGAAAAGACATGCCAACATCAAACTGAAAAACTTTTTATTTTACTTATGAAAGAACTAAGTGGAAAAAATTTAGAAATACTATTCACAACAACTTTCGACCTCTTTCCACTGAACCACTACCATCTCGGTATGGTAAATGTAAAACGATTGATATTTATTAATTTTCTCGCTTGAGTAGTTTGGCTCTTTGTCTACTAAGTGTCAGAGTACAGAGCGATCAAACACAGTACAAGGCCTGCCGACCAGTTTTACCCCCCTCACGGCAGGGGGGTAAGGATTTTGAAAATGACAATTTTGACTGTTTTTATATTGTCTTCAAACAAATTGAAACATCTTAATTTTGTATGATTAAAGTTTCTAGGTGAAAATAACCTAGTAAATCACCAAATGATAATCAAATTAAACATTTTTTGATAAATAGATATAATATTATAGAATTAATAATAGTACAAATATCTTATACTTATATTTTTTTTAATTCTCGCTCAGAGTTTTTCTGTTGGGTCTCGCCTGACGAAAGGATCTTGCGTCATAGCTAATTGTAATTCTAATAATAAAATAAAAATTAAATCTTTGTCGGATTGTAATTGAGTTAATTAATTCTATATAGCTGTTTTTCGTTGTCTCAAAAAATTTATGGTTAGGGTACTTTTCGCCAAAACTTATAAATAATTTATTTGGAGCTATTAATATTAAGGAATTTAATGGTGTTTTTTTAAAGCATATTTTTGATAAATGTTTATTAAAGACACAAAATATAAATTTACTTAAAGTAAATTTTGTACCTTCTCTGTTGCTGAAAATCTACTAAAGCAAAATAGACTATATTATGATTGTGCATCCTTTTTGAATCTAAGATAATATTCAAAAATTTTCTTGAAGTTTTAAAATTTAATGATCACAGTAAATATTATTATTTTTCCATATTTTTTTAATTTTTAAAAAATGTTCAGGCATGATTATTTATTAATTTCATTGATAAGGTGCTTAAAAAAATAAATTCTATGAGTTTTCGGATAAAATAATCTTGTTATAGATCTCTTCAAGGTGCACAGGTCAATTTCAATATGTCATGTTCTGCATTCTATTCCATGGGACTGGTATTCAATTATTTTTGGCAGATATATTAATATTTCTTTTAATCAATTAGCAAATTTTAATGTGATTATATAAGTTCATAAAATTTTAGAAAAGGGAAACGTTTTGCTCCTAACTCTGATTTTGTTTTCAGCATATTAAAATTTTTTATCAACCCTAGCAAAGATTTGTTTTAATTTATTATTAGAATTACTTTATTTTTTTCTATTTACTGTTATTCAAAAGTCCTTTTAAGGATCAAAAATTATATTCATAATACTTATATTCAATTTTTTAAAAGAATGAGGGATTGAATTGATAATTTGACTGTCATTTGTTGATTTATTGGATTACTTTCACCTATATGTCTATATTTATACAAAATTAAGATGTTTCAACTTGTTTGAAGACAATATAAAAACAGTCAAAATTGACTCATTTTTAAAATCCTTACCCCCCTGCCGTAAGGGGTGTAAAACTGGTCGGCAAGCCTTGTACTGTGTTTGATCGCTCTGTACTCTGACACTTAGTAGACAAAGAGCCAAACTACTCAAGCGCCAAAATTAATTCAATTTCTTTTTCATTTTCAGATCCTGTTTTCTTCACCCTTCATTATGGTTTCTAAGAAAAGAAAAGTGGACGCCGAGTGTCGCGTTTTCAATGAAGAATGGGGAATAAAGTACTTCTTTGTTGAAACAAAGGACCAGAAAGGTAGCGAAAGTGTTGCCGTTTTGAAAGAGTACAATATTCGGCGTCACTATGAAACAAAACATCTATCAACATATTCAAAGTTTTCTGGAAAGTTACGCTCTGAGAAATATGAGTCCATGAAACGTGGTTTAGAAACTCAAAGAAACCTCTTCACGAGAAAGTTTGCTGAAAATGAATCTGTCACTCGTACAAGTTACAAAATAGTGCATAAGATGGCAGACCGAGGAAAACCGTTTACTGATGGCAACTTCATCAAAGCGTGTATGATAGAAGCAGCAAATGACTTGCGTCCTGAGAAAGCCGATTTGTTTGGAAGTATCAGCCTTTCGACAAGTTCAGTTGTGCGGAGAACCGAAGAACTTGGAGAGAACATAGATCTACAGATACGTGAGAAAGCTAGGAACTTCTTGTGGTATTCTCTGGCGCTGGATGAGTCCACTGATCTCTCGAGTACATCACAACTTCTCGTGTTCATTCGTGGTGTCAATTCGGACTTTCAGATAACAGAAGAGTTGGCATCCGTTTGCAGCATGCATGGAACAACAACTGGAAAAGACATTTTCATGGAAGTGCAGAAAACTTTGCAAGACTATAACCTTCAGTGGAATCAGCTTCGAGGTGTTACAGTTGATGGAGGTAAAAACATGGCTGGAGGGAGGAAGGGTCTGGTGGGGCGGATCAGGACTCAGTTGGAAGATCTTCAAATTCCAGGCGCTCTGTTCATACACTGCATCATACATCAGCAAGCACTCTGTGGGAAAAAACTTAGATATTTCTTGTGTACTGAAACCAGTCGTTTCTGCTGTGAACTTCATTCGGGGAAATGCACTCAATCACCGTCAGTTCCAGGCTTTTCTTGAAGAAATTGATTCTGATTTCTGTGACTTGCCTTATTACACAGCAGTGAGATGGCTCAGCTGTGGTAAAGTCCTGTTTCGTTTTTACAAGCTTCGAAGCGAAATAGATGTTTTTCTCACTGAAAAGATAGAGCCGATCCACAGCTGTCAGATCCTATCTGGCTGTCAAAGTTGTCTTTTTTGGTCGACATCACATCCCACATGAATGAACTGAACTTGAAACTTCAGGGAAAGGATAACCTCGTCTGTGATCTCTACAGAATCATCAAAGGATTTCGGAGAAAGCTGTCATTGTTTGAAGCACAACTGGAAGGAGAAAACTTCTCTCATTTTCACTGTTTCAGAGAGTTTTGCGCTTCAATCGCTGAAGATGTCAACCTCGATTTTCCAAAAAAGATTATTCGTGACTTGAAGAAGCATTTTTGGAGAGATTTTCAGATCTCGACAGAACTGAGAGTGACATTCTTCTGTTCCAGAATCCGTTTGATTGTAACCTTGATGATGTGCCAGTTGAACTACAGTTGGAGCTCATTGATTTGCAAGCAAATGACTTGTTGAAAGAGAAGCACAGAGAAGGAAAACTTGTTGAATTTTACCGCTGCTTACCTGATCCTGAGTTTCCGAAATTGAAGAAATTTGCCGCTGGTATGGCATCAGTGTTTGGAACAACTTATGTCTGTGAGCAAACATTTTCAAAAATGAAGTATGTGAAGTCAACACACCGAACGCGATTGACTGATGATCATTTGAAAGCAATTCTATTGATTGGATGCAGCAATTCCAAACCAAACATTGATGATATCTTGAAAGCCAAACGTCAGTTTCACAAATCTCACTAAACTTTTTTGCTGTTTGGGTTGTGAGATTCGGATATGTGCACATTAAGTTTGATGTAACTATCTTTTTGCTTACGTCGCCTTCTTTGAAAACTTTTTAGTAAATAAAATGTTGGTTGTCTTTGAATGCTGAACTTAGTTTTTCATCTTTTTTCCCAGAGCTTTCGTTCTGACTTGCAAGTATTGAACAGAATGATTATGCGGCCCGCGCTCGTCATTCTTTCAGTTATCCGGCCCACTGTGAAAAAAGTTTGGTGACCCCTGATGTGAACGAATGATGTTTATTATTGTAAAAATAATATTTATCTTCGATGGAATAATAAATCAAACCCATATCCAGGGGGAGATAACTCTGAATTACTTATTTAATTTATTCAAATATATATCGTTGTATTACTTATTTTGAACTCATAGTAGTACACTTATAGATGTATTATAAATAATCACTAGTTATTAATTAGCTCAAATGTTTTTATATTACGATTGATTTTGAATAATTTGCCGGTGTCTACATAATCATATTCAATTATTATTCAATTACATTAACTTACGATGTCAGTGTTTACCTAATCATTTTAGTTTCTTTGTGTTTGATTATTACTAAAAAATAATTTTGAAGGATTATTTCGATTATGATGGGTTAAATCTAACATATTACTTACATTATGAATTAGTAATATTATAGTGTATTTATCGTTTTCATTTTTTATCTATGGAAATTTAAATTGTGTAAGCCAGTTAATCGTACGTAACTTGATTTAAATCTTTCATTTGCTTAGACTACAATTGTTATATGTTATTATCAGCGTTTTGTTTTGTTATTTTTTATATTTTTTATTTTATTTTATTAACTCTTTTATGTTTTATACTTTTTTATTTTTTTATTCACCATTCGTTTTTTCAGGACAGACCAAGTGTAGTACCACATCTATTCTATAACCCCCCCCTACCGTATGTAATAATAACTATTTTTTAACTTAGTTGTTGATATTGCCAGGGGTTGAGCTAAGTTTCCAAAACCATTATTGCAGTTTCAGTAATTGCTATCTATCCTATTCAGTGTAATCGTTTAATTGACACTAAGTTACTTTTTCAAACATCTGACGAGATGTTCGCTACAAAATGTTTTAAATAACATAAAATTAAAAATTGTCTGGTTGATGTCGGAATAAACATAATATCCGAATAAATACAAACATGAAATTGATACTTCGTCGTTTTTGGTTTTTGCCAGTAAATATATATATATATATATATATATATATATATATATATATATATATATATTATAGTAAAAAATAATCATATATATATATAATTATTTTTTTACTATAATAATTAATTAAATACCTACAGACACTAGTGTTTCATCCTTTCGGGATTCTTCAGTGTAAGGTGTCACGATCACTACCAGTCGAACGATTCGAACCCCGCGACACGAGACATCTCTGGCTCGATTAGCGGAGGCCGTATCCATTCGGCTACCATTAACCGTGTGAAATAGCGTTGAATTTTAAACATTTTAATTTAAATGTTCATTACGTCAGACAGACAGTGATCAAATCGTTATACGATGATCTACGCATAAGAGCTAAATTGACCGACTTTTAATTCAACTGAAAGTGCTCAACGATAAGAAACGAATTTCTTAAAGGGCTGTCATAATTATTTTTTTACTATAATAATTAATTAAATACCTACAGACACTAGTGTTTCATCCTTTCGGGATTCTTCAGTGCAGGGTGTCACGATCACTACCAGTCGAACGATACTTTTCCCCACAGTTATATCTTTTCTAAATATTCAGAAAAAAACATAGTACATACTAAATCTCTTTAGAACGACTAACGCACATTGGCTTTTACCAAAAATGGTGCACTTTCTCCAAATGATGTTAGAAAGAGAAAAATGGTTGGATGGTTGTTTGTTTTACGGCATATCAACCCTGTTTAGGTCATTTAATGCCGAATCCAGTGATTTTGAAGAGTTTTGAATAGAAGGTTTTTTTCAAGTCAGTTTCTATTTAATCCATAGTGGGGACCCTAAAGGGTACTACACTTCGGGTCAGAGTGGACCTGGGAGCAATGACAATTAAAGGGTGGATCAACACTCCCCAAAGGCCGCAGGCTAAGGCCTCATCATTGTACATAGTTTAAGGTCATATCCCGGACCGAAAGAGAAAGAGAGGGAGAAAGAGAGAGTGAGGGGAAAGAGAGATGGATAGATAGATAGATAGATTGATAGATAGATAGATATCAATACAACAGATTAAACTAATACATAATCAGAACAGTTTATAATCATTTACTTGATTTTTTAGGCAGACGAATGTTTTTTTCATATTATTTGGGATCATCCCATAATATACATTTTTATCTACATATCCCGGTTTTCAGCTAAGATGAAAGTATATTATCTCTTTGTAATCAGTGTAAAAAATAGTTCTCGATCGAAGTTTGCTCAGCCAAAATTCTGTCTATTCGGGATCCTGATATGTAACACTTAAAAAAGGCAAAGCTTCATCTAATTTCTCTTTTGTAATTATATTAGTTAATCGTAATAATAGCAACTTATTTTAATTTAGAATTAACCATACTTCTATTCTTTTAATTTCAAATCTTTGCATACAGTCGACAAAAACTTGATTTCATGCTTGTAGTTGCAAGCAAAATATCTCTAGATTACAATTAAAAACGGCCCAATCAAATAATCAATACATTTCCATTCAGTTTCATTGTGAATTAATAATCAGCTTGACCAGCGTCTTCGTCCGATCAAACACCAATCGATTGCTTCTCCTGAAAGGATTTATTAAGAGCAAATCCGGATGAATCAGGTTATGCCCCTTTTTGTGTGATCTCTGATTCTATAGAAAAGCTATCGATCGGCAAAATACAAGATGCTTCGGCGTGATTTCACATCGTCAATATATTTTAATTGTCATTTCGCTCGGCTTTCTTTTGAGAAATAGCAAATAAACTAGATAATCATATTGCACGAGTGGTTGCATTTTCTTTTGAATGCAACTGTTGCGATACATCCATTAAAAACAATTTTCAACATTATTTAAGCTTTTATTAAAAAATATCGTCAATCGGCATTGAGTCCATCTGATTTCATATCATGTGAAAACTGCTTGACAGACAGATATACACTGTTCTATAGAGATATCTTCGGTTATTATTCGGGCGACTAAACTTAAAACAAATTACAAATACTTAAACAGCACTATGTAAAAAATAGAACTCATTGTTCAATGTTGTCGTTGTCTTCAAAATCACGTTTACTTTAAAATACAAAGGCGGATTTAATGTTACCTAGCGTAACAATAGAGAAGAAAATGAAAGGTTACCGGCTTTAAAATCTGTGATTTGTTTCGCTCGTTGGGCAGTCGAATTTCTATGGAAAAAATATTCGTGTTTGTGGTTAGATTTTTATAGGTGGCGTTCATTTTTGTCTGACGAAAACAACTAATGTTAGAAGGGAAAATGCGAGAAGGCTGACAGTTTCATTTGTGACAGTTTAAAGAGTGTGTTTATGATTAGATTAATCAGTATGCATAGTATTTTCTCTGTACGGAATTACATCGTGTATGTTTGTTTTTCTGTGCACATTGACCTGATTTTTTCGCGAAAAATATTTGTTATTATTTCGGAAGTATTTTGTATACATGGATACAGTATGATGTAATTTCACAGTGCACGCTGAATCGTTTTTTAGGCTAATAATTCCCTGTGGATCGTACTGAAAAATTAATATTAATATACATACGTATTTTTGTTGCGATGTTTTCTATCGAGCTATAAGTGTGTGTGAGCATTACGCCTACCCTAACGATGAAATAACTATGCAGAATGCAAATGCCTGTCAGGCTTAAGTATAGAAATAGCTGTTTGAAACTAAACTTCTGAAAATACGCATCAAAAATGTAGGTTATCTGAAGTAAGGAAAAAATTATTTTACTTTATATATGATTAGCAGCGCTACCCAGCGTTACCCGAGGCTAAAATCTCACTGATTTCTATTAAGCGTGTACTCCTTCCGTATTTCCCCTTTCCACTCTCCGGCTTAGCTATCTAATCCCTTTTTGTTCTCTACTGAGTCTATTCCTTTCTAGAGAAATAAGTCGGCATAAGGGAATTAAAAAAAAAACAAAAAATAAAGCTGCTTCACTTGTATTAGTACATAATCTAGCCACACAAGCTACATCTCCCATGACGAAATGTGCACCAGGTTAGGGACAATGAATCATAGTTTATAACTAAACATTAGATAATATCTAACTGGAAAAGACAGATCTGGAAAATACTAACTTTCTGAGTATTTATTTTGTAGTTGTTTTAGTTTTAGCCATCGATATACGCATATACATTATATTTTAGAAAATTTGGGCAGATTCGGACCCCACTGTATTGTTTTGTAGTAAAAAAAAACTATGACGTAATTTCTAAGTATAGTTTCGAAGGAAATCGGCGTTTAATGTCAGCATTAAAGTTAATGCCAGAATTAAGTGTGTGCTAAATCAGATAGCTTAGAAGACATAAACTGAAATACAATTCATTGCCACAATTTAACCGAGTACTTATGTCTATATGTATGTTGTTAATCCAATATGATTAGATAAACATATCTAACACAAATATACATTTAATAATTATTCCTCAAACTCCATTTCTTGTTTTCAATATGTCTTCTAGTTGGAGTAATGCAGCTTTCTTTATTTCTATTCAACATAAGGCATGATGTGTAAACACATGTCCTCGCAAGTTGGTTACACTAGAGAAATTGTAAGAAACATGAATATATTATATTATTTGGATTAATCGCACAATTTTTATAATCTTGAGTCTCATCTGCGCAACGTTTCGGTCATGTATAAAAGTCGTTATATTTTTGCAGAAAAAAGAAGAGAGTTTAGTCTGAACTCAATCATTTGAATTTCTGGATCTGAGTTGGTAGTAAGTATGGGCAGGAGCTGTTAAAAACAGCCTATCCTGCTTTGACAGAGTACAAAATAAACTTCGTGGCCAAGTGGGTGATGCCCTTTTCTCTTCCCTGCAATCTCTCTCCCACAGGAGAGACGTTGCCAGCCTGTTTTTGTGTTATCCTTACTACCATGGCAGGCGCTCGTCTGAAATCCAATCTTTGTCCCCCTTGCCAATCTTTCACGATAAACACCCGTCTAGCTGAAACTACTGTCAAAATTTTTCCCACTCCTTATCTGTGCCAAAATCAAAACGTATATTCCATGAACAAAGCTTCTTTCTTAGAAGTGTGCACGTCTGTGGAAATTTGTTCCGGTTGTCTGTTTCCCACCTGACTACAACCTGGATGTCTTCAAGTCCAATGTAAATAAATTCCTGATGAACCGCCTCCTTAAGCAAGAAACTTTATCAAATCTCCAACACTAACGTACTGTACACACAATAACCCTTATCCCCGAGTGGCTTTCGGGCCTTGATAACTTGTGACTACCATTTAAATAATATATATATATATGTATATATATATGTATGTATATATATATATATATATATATATATATATATATATATATATATATTGTAGCATACCAATACACCAAGTTACAAATATCAATTTATCTTAGTTGTAGTCATTTATTACTTTTCAAATGATATGTATCAAATATTGTTTCGAATTGCGACTAACAAGTCTGCAAAATTATGTTATCGCTGCATATTTAGTCACGTACTCTATAGATGTTTACCTTTAAAATCTTATAAAAAAAAAAACTATTTCGAACAACTGAAGAGTAAGCGAATAAATATGAATCAATACCATCATTTTGTAGGTGTGTTAGTCCAAATATAAAACAAAATTATAATGGATACCTTTTGAAAAATAATAAATAAGAAACTGAGAAAACTTGAGATTTGGAACTTGGAGAATTATTATACTACAATATATATGCTCTGAAACCACTTTAAGGCGTTAATTGAGCTTGGACTTTTTTTCACAATTTACAAAATTTACAAGAGATCTTGTTTATTATAAAACCATTATTTGTGAGAAAGAGTTTTTAATCCATTCCGAATACCTAATCAAATAAATGACTAATCTCTCTTTATTTGTCTCTTTCTCTGCTCCACTCTCTCTCTCTCTCTCTCTCTCTCTCTCTCTATATATATATATATATATATATATATATATATATATATATATATATACTTAAAATCTTTTCGTGCTTACGAATACACGTAAACCTTTATTCTAAGATTAATGTATTGCTGATAATAAAGCGGAAATTAACCTGAAGCATTGCAAATCATTACAAAGTGTTTCTTATTCTTATTCTGTTTGTCTAAATGTGTATTTGCAGTGTCGGATTGAAGTATTCGTTCCAATCATGCTTGTGAGTTTAATAGCTATGAATATTCATGGTATAATTGATCTTGTCAATAACAAGCGCCCCCCCCAAAAAAAAACGATGAAAAAATTGTTTTCAATTGTTTTCGACGATGTCTTCAAGCGGAAGAAGAAAAGCATCGCTTCTTATTCCTCCCTTTTTAACATCACACTTTTCATTAAAAAATAATTTCTTAAATCGGATTGCTTTTGTTGTTGTTGTTGCTTGCCTATTATGCAGAGCTGGGCGAGAAAAGGAAGCTTTTCAATTTATCGACGATCATTAAGTTTTTTTTCTGCCTAAAGATGTGAGATTGCATTGTTTGGCTATTAAGAGTTCGTTCAATGAATTCGCTATTCGTCCACCATTTAATTTTGTATTCCTTTTTTTTTACCGCTCATTTTTCCAATATGATTGCATTGTTTTTTCTTAGACATTTTATATTTACACGTCAGTCTGCGGGATTCCGTTGTTCCTCTTTATTATTAAAGCCATTCAATGACTGTCGCGCTGAACAGACAACAGTTAAGTGGGCGAGACCAAAGCCATAAGAGAAAACTAAAGTTGCAATACTGTTTTTGTTCATAAACGTTGTTTATACAGATCGTCTGACTAGCAGAAATAACCCCGCATAGATTGTGTATTTTAGTAGAAACGACATACAAATCCGGAGGTGCAAAATAATAATAAAACTACGATTTAGGTAGTCAATCTTTTGGTATTCGTGCACTCTCGATGTACATACTCAAGGCCAACGCAACTAGTAGTAACTCCCCACCTCTCCATTGGTGGTGTCAATTGATGACGGAAAAAGTTCTGTTATAATAGTTTCTTCTTTCAGACTTTGGAATTATTTCACTGTTTCCTGCTTTTTTATTGTACTGGAACAAAGAATGCCTAAGGAAATGCGAATATAAGTCTCGCGAATAAGCCCCCCCCTCTCAGTTGCTTGTTGGACATGATTCCAAAGAGTAGCCCTAACATTTAAAGTGGCTACATGCCTTGTTTTAGCTTTCAATAATAAAAATAATATTAATAAGGTACCACAATTTCCATTGTTAACAAATCATTATCTAAGATAAATTGAACACAATTGTTAGAGGATGATCCCAAAATAAGATCTATAAAATCTTGAATAAAATTAACATTTGTTGCAACTAAACTACAGTTTGTACCTGAATTGTGTACCAAGTTTCGGCTATGAATATTTTTTCAATTCAAAAGCCACCACTTATCAATGCCGGAGGGTTACTCGAGGATAAGGGTTGATGAATGTAATGTGGTAGTTTAGTAATCATTACTGGTGGAAATTGGGTAGAATTTGATGATTCATTGAGACGACTCTACAAAAACTTGTTTGCATTGGATTTGAATATTACCTCATTGTATTCCACCGGGAACAGATCAACAAAACAGTGTTAAAAAGGCGGGAAGTTCTTAGAAAAAAGCTTCGTTTATATTGGTTGTAGTTTGTCTAGTGTTTTTGTCAGAGTTTGGCTAGGGGAACCATAGATATTAGATATTCAAGCATTATTTAGTCTTCATTTAATGGTATGGACGAAATTTAGAGGTGGTTTAAATATATTAAACGGATCTTGATCCCAGGATTCTTCTCTAAGAAAAATCTTTATTAGAACAATTCGCACATAATGTTTTAATTGAAGTAGATTATCACAACCAAAATCAAATCTGTGCCTAGAAAAAGTGTATCATAGTTTGCACGTCATGTCGAGGTGTAAACATATTTTATACGACATATTTTAGTTTTATAAAAATCACTGCAGACAATGTCTGAAGCCACTTGATATAAAAATGCACAACATAAGGGAAGCAAGAGTTTCGAAGCTTCCGAAACTTAAGGTAATATCCACTTTCTATTCTCCTGTAAAAAAATTATAACTGATAGTTGGTAAACTATGATGAACTGCTGACAGATACAAACTTGGCGTTTGAAAAATTGCAATGCTTTTTTTAAATAAACGCTACACATAAACACAAAATACCGCGATCATTAAATTCATTTAGGGGCACACCTTTAAGCTTAACTAGATAACAAGAATATATAGTTGAAATAAATTTTATTCAGTTCTTATGACCCCTCTCTTAACAAAAGAATATAAACCCAAACAATATTTCATGTATTTCATGATAAATAACCCAGCTTTTCTAAAAGAAATATTCGCTACTCTTAATGTAGATGACGTGAAAGATGCTTCAGACATCACATTCTCACATATTCTCCTTAAGTTTATGTGATGCTTATATGACATAAGTTTAACGTTCCAATCGACTATTTCAGATCATCACTATTATTATTAGCATTATCATATTGTATGACTCCGAATATTACATGGTTGGCATTGATTTTCCCGATCGTTTCGTAGTCATAATTCTTCCTACAAAGACATCGGCTATTTACGGGAGGAACGTTGAAAAGGCTGTCAACATTCTAAGTGAAAGCGATTTTTTGTGGACTGAACTGGATTTTATCTTTTTATAGAGGATTTCCAGGTAACGAAATGAATTGGTTGATCCCAACAGCGTTACAAACTTATGGAACGGTACGATTTAACTGCAATTGCTAATTTTATATCAAGATATTTTCCTTAATAATTGTAATAATGACTGTACACTTTAAAAGCGTCATCAAATATATGAATTTACTGAATTCAATGCGGATTATCAAGCATCATCTTGGCATCATGTAAATGTCATGATAAGCGAATATAAAAGCAATTCAGTGCTTCCAATATGATTTATAATTTCTATGTTTTCTTGTGATTGAATTCGAGTTTGTTTCGACGCATACATTATTATTCCTAATCGGTACTCCATTTATACTCCGTTTCTGACTTTTTGAAATGAGGAACGTTGCGTTGTATTATTTATATATCTTTATTAGATGCGCCACCTGTTGATCGATCTCTCACGCCTAAACCTTAAATAATATTTTTGGCGATCGCTAATTTAACAATAAAAATATGTTTTATACTTCCACGTGTCCTTATAAGAGATTCTGCTTTCCAGTACTGTAACCGTCTGCCTTGATTAAACGCTACAAAAAACACAAAATACGACGATTATTACATTCATTTAGGGGCACACCTTTAAGCATAACTGGTTAACAAGAATATGCAGTTGAAATAAATTTTATTCAATTCTTATGACCCCTCTCTTCGCAAAAGAACATAAACCCAAAACATATTTCATGTATTTCATAATAAATAATGGAAATAAGGTTTTTATGACTTAGCATGAACTTAAGTAGAGGTAATATAAAATGTATGTTCTTACAGTTAAGAATCTTTAAATGGGGATTAGTTATTCATATTATTGGCGTTCTTCTGACTACTGTTCTCCTCTTGTAGTGTTATTTTGACTGATTTGTCATCCATGTGAGTATTTTAGTATTTTACCGATGTATTTCTTTTATTGTATTATTTTCAGACTATAACGAATTTATGTTACGCTTCTGAATTATTAAGATGAGAATTAGTTGTTCGTATTATACTCATCCTTCGGACTACCTTCTTTATCTTGAGTGTCAGTTCCCAAAAAACATCCAAGATGAGTACAATAGTCCGAAGAATCCACTTAATATGGATATCTGCTCTTGTTTTATTTTATTTTGTGTCTAGCCAGAAAAAAGAATTATTAATACAAACTTAGTTACAATCCAACATATTTAGGAATCTGTGATGCTAATTACGAACAACGTTTCAGTACGACACACCTTGGACGCGTGAAAGCAGCGTATTATCAATGCTACAACACAAAGTATTTTCCAAGTAACGAGTTATCGTATTTGCAACGTTATAGCTAACCAACTTTGTAATTTGTAAGTGGGATCCTAATTGTTTTCGAGCGAGTATAACTTTGTGCATCCGTGTCGTTAAAATTTTTTCTGAAGGTCTTTTACGTCTTGAGCACAGTAACAAGGTCTCTGACGTAAAAAATAATATTAAATGATAGGCAAAACCCTTTTATACTAAGGTGTTAATATATCATGGTCTACGTCTGCTGGTGTGTCTTCTCTCCGAGTTCACAGTGTCTTTAATGATATCATAACTGAAATCATTACTGACAGGGTCAGTCAACTGAAAATTGTGTACACAAAGGAAGAGAAAAATACATCATTTTATAAATTAGAAATTGATTTAAACATTTAAGGAGGGAGTATTTCCTTAAACTCATAGAGTTGAGACACGCGATCAGTTGCCTTCTGGATCCTAATTTCAATTGCTTATCTTTTTCTCTCGTGATGGCGAGAAGCTGTTTAAAAAGTCAAGAGAAGAAAAGAGGAAGAGATGGAGAAAAAAGAAGACGAAGAACAATGAATAAATATAATAAACAAAAGCATTGAAATATTTTCATTGTTTAACAAATCTTAGTTTGACTTTTTACACTTGTCTACCCCGATCGCTTTTACATAAACATTGGAGCTAAGATCAAATTTAATTTACAAATTCTCTGGCGTGATCGTGATCACAACGTTATACAAGATGGGGCATAAATACCGTTACAACATAAAACTAAAATTTATCTAAAAAAATCATTTATTATAAAACCCAATTACAGAAAATGATTAGCAAATACTGAAGGCAAAATATGGCTTAAGAATTAATCAAAATGTTTTCCCTGACCCTTCACTATACAACGAAGTTTTTTTGGGAAATCATCTCTAATAGCACGCAAACATCTAATGATATTTTCTCCCAGTATTTGTTCAATTTTATTTTAAAAGCTTCAATATTTTGACAAGGGGTAGAGCAGGCTTCACTCTCCAGGATTTACCATAAATAATAACCAAGAGCATTAAAATCAGTGATGAGGGAGCCATTCTTCTCTGCTGATCCTAGACGAACAGTTGCCTCTACCCAACTGCTGTTTGACATTACCAGTATGGTTTGTCGCACCATCTTGGAGGAGAGTTCAAACTTCATCAACGAACACGGAATTACACCATCGGGTTAGTGCACCTTCAAAAACGTCCTCAATGTAATGTGCTTTGTTTATCTTGACCCTTTGAGGGAGTAACGAGTGGTGATTTCCTTTGTTAAGAAATGACTGCTCACACCATCACTGATTGTGGTTTCTGCGTTCTGAAAATGTTCCTGCATTATCAGGTATTGTCTCAAGACCTCTCGCAAGGACTCTATAATCTTTATAATTGTGGAACTGTTGAAGTTAGAATAACTTTTCATCTGCGAAGATGACGTTTATTGAGAGTGCCCTCTTTGATACGGTTTAACAAGAGTCGACTTCTGTTAAGTCTATTTGAAATTGTGGAGGCAGAGAGAAGCTGTCGCTTTTGGAGCTTATAGGGACAGTTGTAAATCACTTCGGCATATCCTACACATAGTCCTTGGTGATGTGTGTGAATGTTTGCCATTTATCTCATGGATATTTTCCGATTTCGCCTGATTTTTCCCTGATATTTTTTATGAGTTTAGACGTTCCCGCGGTGTGAGGACGGCCTGAGTGTTGTCTATCTTCGATCGATGAAGTTTCCGGGTTACGATCCATCGTTCTTTTCATTAAGATTTTGTTGATTTTGAGGTTTTTCTCTAACTTGAATATTTCTTGCAGACGCAAACCCTGCTCATATTGCTTTATGATTAATATTAAGAAATCATGCATTGCATTATCATATAATGACAATAAAATAGTAAATTCATTTTAATATTATCAATGAGAAATAGTTCCGAAATTTTGTAGTAGGACGTATGGCCCACCCTGCATATGTTCGACTCTATTCTAATACAAAAAAGTAATAGATAAATTTGTATTTTTAGCATACACTAGGTCAAATGTCAATATTTTTTGTGGCCACCATCATTATCCAGAACTGATTTTACTCTCCTGTGCATGGAGTTTACCAGAGCTTCACAAGCAGCCACTGGAATTTTCTTCCATTCCTCCATGACGACATCTCTACGCTGGCCAATATTTGCGATTTTGCGCACCTCCATCTTTCGCCTGAGTATCTCCCACATATGTTTTATTGGATTCAAGTTTGGAGACATGCTTGGCCAGTCAATCAACTTTACGCTCGGGCTCTTCAGTAAAGCGGTAGTCGTCTAAGAGGTGTGTTTGGGGTCATTGTCATGTGGAATACTGCATTGCAAGTCAGTTTCTGCTGGGAGGGGATCATGTTTTACAGCATTGTTTCACAGTACATGTTTGGAGTTCATGTTCCCCTCAATTAAATGTAGCTCTCCAACACCTGCAGCACTCAGACCATGGCATCCCATCACTAGGATTGACTGTCGATATGACACTTATCTCTGTTCTCCTTTCTAACACATGCTTGAAAATATCGGAATCAATCAAGTAAATCTTCATCTCATCAGACCAGTATTCTATGTTTTGTTGACATGTCTTCAGAACACTGTTTGTCGACTTTATTGTGCATCGTCTTCAAAAGAGACTTCTACCTGGAGTGAAAGGCATGCACATCAATTTTATGTAGGGGTGTGGTGTATGGTCTGAGCACACATAGGCTGGCAATCGCCTCTTTAAACTTTGCAGTAATGTTGACAGAACTCCTACGCTGATATTTCAACAAAACATTTGGATGTGACGTTCAGTACGTGCGCTCAGCTTATTTGCATGACCTACCCGATGTTGTTTTGGATAAACCTTGCTCTTGTAAAATGCTGGATCATCTAAGTCACTTTGCTGCAGCTCAGTTTCATGGTGTTGGTAGTCTTCTTGTAGCCTTCATGTAGTGCAACAATACGTATTTTAAGATCCTTAGAGTTCTTTGCCATGCAGTGCTCTTTTGGACCTCGACCGTGACCAGTCTGAGAGAGTGTGAGGGCTACACTATACATTGGAACGCACTTGCCTCCTATGAACACATGGTTTTAATAAAATTAATGAGTCTCACGATATTTTGAAGGAGGAATGACAAGTACTCAATTTTGACATAAAGGGCTGTAATTTCTTAAGGGTGTACTCACTTTTTTCAGCAGGGGTTTATCTTTTGATTGTTATATTGTGAGTTATTCTGATGCTAAAATAAATTAACTATGTTATATAAGCTGCGCAAAGACTACTTTTAATTGTGTCAGCGTGTCATTTTGTCAGTGATATATTAGATATATGCAAGAATATGAGGGGAATACTCATTTTGTGATATGTGTTAAGTATTTCCTATGGAATAATGCAAAGTAACTGCAATTTTACAAAGCAACATATTTCCCAGACAATAAAGCAAAGTAGTTGCAATTAAAAAATGCAATGCATTTGCGGCGTTATACGGAATAAGATAGTTGCAATATTTAAAAAAAGACAACGTATTTAAAAAAATTTTTGCAATGCTATGAGGATACGTCGTTGCAATTTTAGAAAGCAGCATATTCGTTTCCGAGCTGAATTAATATATTTATATTTTATAAATTCATTTTTGCGGGTTAAATTGTAAGAAGATAAAGAAAACGTTAAGTAGTGTTTCTCTAACATTCTATGAACACTATTTTGTTAGCTGAATATTTTCTCCAAGAATAAGAAAAAAGTGCTACTTGTGCATTTAACGAACCAGATGTAACTCAGAATTTGCTCAACTTCGTCCTGCGCATGTCGTCAACAGCCGGATAAAACCGAGCATTGCCGATAGCATAAAAACAACGCTAAAGAATAACTGTAAAATGGAATTGTAAAATGGAGAAACATTCAAAAATAAATTTTAAAAAAGCAAAAAACTACCGTTCATTTTTTTTATTACTATTAGTATTATTGTTTGAAATTGTTTTCTGTTTGCAAAATAAATGCCTAAAACGTTTTTTGTAAATAAATAATAGTTAGTATTTTTTTAATGAAACATTTTTGTTTAATTTTTTCAACTATTTACGTAAAAGAACCAACAAAAATGATATTTGAAGGATATTTTTTAATAAATAATAGTTAGTAATTGTTTTTTTATGAAACGTTTATTTTCAACTATTTACGTAAAAAAATAAATCGTAAGAAAAAGGAAAGGAACAACTTTTTTTTAATCCAGGATTTTTTTTTAGCCAGAAACAAGGAAAAAAATTTTAAACCAGAATTTATGCGAGATTTTTTTTTCTTTTTTTTTTGCCTGGAACATATTTTCTCAGGAGGATGTATTTTCCTCAGACGTTTGGGGGGCATCAGACTACAAAGTGGACGGAGGTTCACAGTTAAATGGTGATGCCCCTCCTCTCCTCCTACTTTGCTCTATGCCCTCCAACAGTCTGATACGACCGTGATCCCCGGCAGAATCTTTTTTCTTATTAGTGGAATGAGGGGTTCGGCATTCCTATTTGGTACGTTTTCAGCGGGGTCGGCGTATCCACCAAAGACCCAGACCGGTGTTAAACATCTGCTGCGTTCTGTGTCCGGCGGTTGAAGAAGACAAACTCGTCGATTTCGACTGTATGGCCTGAGCCTCCTATCCGCCGGGGATTCCTGAGAAAGTAATTCCGGCTTATATATCGCAGGAAATTCTTCCAGTCGACAATTGCGGGCGTGACCGCAACGTACATTCGCGCTGGAGATTACTATTCGCCGCCATCTCGAACGCCCATCTCGAAATTCTCGTCTACTGCCCGGCGCGCACACGCACGTCGTGTTGAAACTAATCGCGCAGCGTTTTGATTGACTGATGACCATGTTTTCTTCAGACACCAGCGAAACCCGAGCTGTTTACGTCATGCGCCGGACAAAGCCGAGCAAATGCTGGGTTACATCTGGTTTGTTAAATGCACAAGTACCAAAAAAGCTATGAAGGTGTTCTTAATTATGGTTGTTCTACCTAGTTCGTGGAAAAACGATTTTCTTTATAGTTTATTTTCTTTTCTAAAGGTTTTAAATTAGAAAATGTTTATTTAATAAAAACCGAAAGCACATCTAAAGCCGAACAAACTTCAAAGGAAATTCTTTGGATCCACTAACAACGAAGAACCGAAAATGGAACGAACTATGTTATTTTGTAGAGAGGATGATACAGCAAGAATCCTTCAAAAAATGCCAGACTCAGGTGAAGTCAGGTTATGAAAATGGGCACAAATAAGTGAGGAAAACAGAACGAATACGAGAATATCTAGCTGGTATGTAAAATAGGAAGAGAATATTCAAGAAATTGTAGTGACTAAATCGCGAAAAGATCCCGTAAATGCTAAAAGCAAATAGGTTGAATAGCGAATCGATTTTATATTTAAGTTTATTTAGCTTCGCTCTCTTTGTCTCTTTTCAATGCAAGTACGTTTTCACGGGAACCTGTTAAGTGAAATTGTTATAAGCTAATAAAGATTGTGTTATGTAATGGATGGCTGGAACCATCATACTTAACTGAAAAGAAAAAAAACTTTAATAAAAGATTTAAAAGAGTGGGCATCGAATAAGCGATTGTCTACCAGTTGAAAAGAGAAAGGGCTTACGTCATAAACAGAGAAATCGGACGACGATTTTTTTGTTTACAAAACAAAGAAACGTGACATTCCTCGTAAGCTCTGGAAGTACAGATATTGGCATGAGTGGGTAATTCACGTGTCGCTCGGCTGAAGATGAAATCGAATGATCATCTGAGGTCAAAACGTGACTAAAGAACGCATGTTCTATTATCGATCAACTAATTGACAGAACGCGTGGATAGAAAAAACAAAGCGACAAAATGCCAATAAAAACGGTGAATCTACAGAGAGAGCTAGCAGAGCAGAGAGAGGAGAAACAAGGGACAGCATGTGTTGCTGAAGACCGGATCGTTGAAGCGTCATTTTCCCTCCTCAGAGCACTGTGAGAAAACTGTTACTATCGCTGTGAACTTCAGAACCACCAAAAGAAAAAAGACGAACTGTTTTAAATTGTATAATATTGTAAAATATAATTTTATACAAAAACAAACGCAATTGTGACTTACGTCTTTTAATGCATATTTTTAAGTTACGGCTGATCGTTCTAAGTGTCAACCGCTTTGTTTTCAGGTTCAACGTTGTTATGACATTTTTGACAATTGACGAGAGGCAAGATAAGGAAAAAGTGCCAGTCTAAGGTGAGATAACTCACTAGTCTTAACTCGTTGTCATGACAACCGCTTAGTAAACAAGTGAACCCATGGACGACCGACGTAATTAAAACTGCTATGTATGACACAAAAAAATCGTCGTCCGATTCCTCTGTTTATGACGTAAGCCCTTTCTCTTTTCAACTGGTAGACAATCGATTATTCGATGGCCACTCTTTTAAATCTTTTATTAAAGTTTTTTTTCTTTTCAGTTATGTATGATGGTTCCAGCCATCCATTACATAACACCCCTCCATTAACCATTTTTTTTTTTGTTCTTCTAAGTTAAACGGACAAAAAATACAGTAAAAGGGATGAAAAAAAATTGTGACATTAAAAACATTATTGGAAATATCGATAGACCGATGGACGATTGAAAAACAAAAAAAAATGGTTAATGGAGGGGTGTTATGTAATGGATGGCTGGAACCACCATACATAACTGAAAAGAAAAAAAACTTTAATAAAAGATTTAAAAGAGTGGGCATCGAATAATCGATTGTCTACCAGTTGAAAAGAGAAAGGGCTTACGTCATAAACAAAAAAATCGTCGTCCGATTTCTTTTTTTTGTTTACAAAACAAAGAAACGTGACATTCCTCGTAAGCTCTGGAAGTACAGATATTGGCATGAGTGGGTAATTCACGTGTCGCTCGGCTGAAGATGAAATCGAATGATCATCTGAGGTCAAAACGTGACTAAAGAACGCATGTTCTATTATCGATCAACTAATTGACAGAACGCGTGGATAGAAAAAACAAAGCGACAAAATGCCAATAAAAACGGTGAATCTACAGAGAGAGCTAGCAGAGCAGAGAGAGGAGAAACAAGGGACAGCATGTGTTGCTGAAGACCGGATCGTTGAAGCGTCATTTTCCCTCCTCAGAGCACTGTGAGAAAACTGTTACTATCGCTGTGAACTTCAGAACCACCAAAAGAAAAAAGACGAACTGTTTTAAATTGTATAATAATGTAAAATATAATTTTATACAAAAACAAACGCAATTGTGACTTACGTCTTGTAATGCACATTTTTAAGTTACGGCTGATCGTTCTAAGTGTCAACCGCTTTGTTTTCAGGTTCAACGTTGTTATGACATTTTTGACAATTGACGAGAGGCAAGATAAGGAAAAAGTGCCAGTCTAAGGTGAGATAACTCACTAGTCTTAACTCGTTGTCATGACAACCGCTTAGTAAACAAGTGAACCCATGGACGACCGACGTAATTAAAACTGCTATGTACCACAGCCAGGGAGTCCTACGCACTGTTACGATTTTCCAACCTGGGGGGCCACTCCACAATATAACAATTGTTTCAAGTCGAAAAAAGTAACAAGTCTGTGTCAAAAAAAAAAAAAGACAAAAACACAAGTGAATGCGAATTTATAAACTGATGTATCATTTATTCACAAAAATAAGATTTTTGTCAGAATTCTCAAGCCGGTTTGATCTTGGACGAGGGTCTAAGAATGTCGCTCGACAGCCTCCATGTCAAATCGGACAACCTATCCAGCGTCAGGCAAAAGAGACCGGTTGCTATTCACGGCTATAAACGCACGACTAAACCAACACGCATACACAATGGCGGACTGCCAAACACGCACATGAGTATATTGCTTACACACGCACAATCATACAATGAACATATTAAGATACACATTTCTAAGTTCTCTGAAAACTAACTCAATTGTCTTTAGCAAAAATATGTTTTTATAAATAACTGAAAATAACTTTTATGCTTTGATATAAAGTCTCATTTTTTTTTCAATCTCTGTGTTACAAAATTCTTTTTTCTGAATTATGTAGCATGTGTTTACTGGTAACACTTGTATTCTCTAATGTTTCATTTAATTCCATTGTATTTTGCATACACGTCTGTATATTTCATTCATTTTCGTCATTCGTTTACACATAGCGTTTATGCCTAATATAAGTTGTTGGGGTGGATCTTAGCAATATCCAAAGACGCTATTAGCGTCCAAAATGGCATTAATAAAGGCAGAGACTGCACCACAAAAGTTGCAAAAGTAGTAAATAGGAAGGAAAAAATTTATACCTTGGATTTTTGACTAAGAGTAAAGTATATTATATGCTCCTATATTGCATCACTTTCCTGTCTTCATTCAGTAATAGACAATGATTTCTACAATAAGGAAATTTCTTTTGTTCCAAGCCATAGAATCTTTATTAAAAGATCAACTCTAATATTATTGTGTAAATTATATATATATATATATATATATATATATATATATATATATATATATATATATAACCAAATTTAGACAACAAATTGAAAAAACATTTTTGGCATCGTAAAATGGGTAATTTTTTTCCAAGGTTCCGATTTTTAAGATTCCTAGTAATCGTTCGCAAACTCATATATATATATATATATATATATATATATATATATATATATATATATACATATGCGCAACATAATAGCTATTGGTTCACGCTTAAAATTTTAGCCTTACAGCAAACATGTCTTCATAGCTCAGGCATAAACATTAAAAGAAAAAGTAACGCATATTTTATGACTGGGCAATGCCGGGCGACTTTCTAGGATATATATATATATATATATATATATATATATATATATATATATATATATATATATATATATATATATATATATATTAAGATATCAGCAGTCATGTCGAGTTGGGAAACAATCACGTAAAAAAATTTGAGAAGGAAGCGAAAAAGTGATTCTTTCCCAACTTTTGTTTCCATCTATTATGAAGTTTTATGCCACTAAAAACTATAATTTCTATTATGAGTAATAATGAATTGACGATGAATACACTAGAAAAGTCTTTTTGGATAAATGTATAGCTAAAACTTTGCTTAACAAAGAAATGATTTGCGGCTATTTTAAATGGCACCTCTACTTTTATTATAAGCTGGAATTAATTATAAGCAAAAAAATAATATAAATTGGTGGGAAACACCCGGTCTTGAACAGAGGATAATTCAAGCTGTAGTTGAATGCTCTACTATAAAGCTATATCTCTAGACTTTCATAAATTTGTTTTCTAAATTAGTTGCTGAAATGTTTTATCTCCAGTTGCCGATGTAACGTAAAACATTACCCTATTAGAAGTATTACTTTTTATGCACAAAAGAAAAAAGGAAAAAAGATCGGAATTCTCTGATTTTCGATACTTGTCTGATGAAGTCCTGAACAAAATACATCTAAGAACACTGCGAGACACATAAATAAGTTTTTTGTGAAGTCTACTATGAGGAACGAAACTCACAACCACAAAGTCACTTTATATATATATATATATATATATATATATATATATATATATATATATATATATATATATATATATATACTCTCCGTTATGGCGTCGTTTAAGCATCAACTGGATTTTTTTTAATTTTCACACTTTTGCACCGATTTTTCCCGGCTAAAACCCAAATATAAAGTTTTGCATAGGTTCGAGTACGCTATATGTTAGGTCTTATATATATATATATATATATATATATATATATATATATATATATATATATATATATATACTCTCCGTCGATATATCCTCATAATATAATATTACTCACTGTCCATGTCTTATTCTTTTTTCCATATGTATGTATGTATATATATATATATATATATATATATATATATATATATATATATATTGCATATACACCCCTATCACACACATCTATACGTATATATATATATATATATATATATATATATATATATATATATATATGTATTCATGAACATTTCTCAGATCCTGTTTTCTTATTGCGTTAGATGTTTTACGTCAGACAGCTTTTAAATCATCCATTGCGTGCGATGAGTTCGTCGACCTGTACCAACGCATCTTACAAGCAGCCATTTTTCCCGCTAATAAAATTCTTAACTTGTCCGCGCCATCTCGACCGGCTATAAATTAGCTTGCTACCTGTAGAGATGAAAGCGGCAATAATAGAATTGTTTATGTACAAAAGCCCACTGGCCAGATGCAGGCAAGTTCGTAAGCAAACGCAAAGCGGGCGAATGGAAGCCGTTAAATAAACTTTGTGTGTCGGTACATTGCAAAGAAATGCATGTAGATTGACGTCCGTACACGAAGGATGCCCAACGCTCTCTTGCTATTTATTCTGTTTCTCTATTTGTTTTTCTTGACTTTATATGGCATTTTATTCTTTTTTTCATCTTTTTTTTTTCATATTTCTGCATCTTCCCTTTTACTTCATCACTTTTCAATCCATGCTCTATAGACTCCATATCTCCATCGCCTTACTAGTATTTCGACTTTTTGACTTCTTTTTGCCTGCACGTCCTTATATTTTTCAAACCATCCTACTTCCTTAGTTTATTAAATCGAGTTTGATATATTTTCACCCCAAACAAAGTACGGTGCCACTTTAATGAAGGAAGCTACTATCTAGGACATATTTTGCAGGAATAGGACGTAGGAAGTTGAGCAGCAAGATATCGTTTCACATTGCATTTAAACTTCTGAATATCAGTACAGTCAAGGAAGCAGAAACACGGAAAGGAATTCCAAAGTCTAGAAGTTCTAGAAAGTGAAATTATTACAGTAGATGGCTTTCTGGCATTGTGGAATCTCTACTGTGTATAGTGAGATTTTGCTGCTTTTCGGGTGTGTAGGGGGTATTTACGTTGAGGGGGTATACTGCTTGTAGTTTGTCGAAGCATCTGCTATTAAAATACTCGTTTACTTCTTTGTAATCACTTCAAGGGGTCCCAAGATAAAATGGCCATGGACGTAACTCTTTTCTGAAACTCCATGACTCTTATTATTTTGAGAAATCTTATTTTCACTAAAGGGGATAACAATTTTTATAGGATATACGTTAACTTGGTCGCTTTGACATTCTCTGGCCTCAAGTCGCAGATTTAGAAAAAACAAACTTTTCACCACGAAGAAAAATAGAAGACAAAACAAAGAAAAAATATTGTCACAACGAAAAAATAGGGATTGACTTTTGAACTATACATAAAGAAAAATATAAACACAACAAAAAAGTAGAGATTGCACTTAAAACTAAACGCAAAGAAGATCAAATATACAAAGAAAATTGATGATGACAAAGAGAAACACACACACAGAAAGAGCTAAGAAAGAAATTAAAAAAGATGTGTAATAGAATACAACGAAAAAGATAAAGAAAAATACAAAATCCAAAACGAAAATATACACGTGCTTTCTAAAAAAAAGCAAGAGATTTTAATGTTTGAAAAAATATTGTTTTCTGTGTTGCTTAAGAGAGATATAAAAAAAGTGTTTTAATTATGTGCTTAAAAGTAAAAGAAAAATCCTATTTCATAATTGTTGTTTTTTTTAATTATTAGTGAAATGTTTTGTCCTTGTTTGAATTTGTGGTTTCTGAACTCTGTTGAACAAATCATATATGGTTAAATTAAAAAAAAATAAATAAAAAACAGGAATGGGATCGCCGGGCAGGAGCGACTGCTTCTGCAGGGTGTGTCTGGTGACACCTATATATGTGCGTGTAATGTACGAAGCCTCTTTGGTATAACGGTGGCGCTTAGCGAAATTACTTTTTAAGAGGAAATTGAAATTAAGCGATTCCTATTTTTTAAATGTTATATTGTATTTTGATGGTGTTTTAGGCTTTTGATAGGGTATGGCACGATGGTCTTCTAAGGAAAATTAGATCATATGATATCACTGGAAGAATACACAATATAATTAAATCCTTTTAAGTAAGAGAAAAAAAACCAAGTTGTCCTTGACCGTCGTACATCTAAACAATATAATATAAATGCGGGAGTACCTCAGAGGTCTATCCTTGGACCATTATTGTTCCTGATATTCATAAATGACCTCCCTGATAAAATTGTTTCGGAGATGGGTATATTTGCCGATGACACCACCCCCTATAACAGGCATGAGGGGAAAACAAATGAACACATATCTAAGGAAATAGTAGAATCACAAGAGGACGACCTCCAATCTGTAGTGGAATGGGGACAAAAATGGATGGTCACATTCAATGCTGCCAGGACTCAGCTTGTTTCCTTCAATAACTACAAGAAATATTTTCTACCATCAATAGCAATGGCTAAGAACACACTGCCTGAAAGTACTTCCTTTAAAGTCCTTGGCCTAACGTTTATAGGAAACATGAACTGGAATATATACATTGAGAGCATTGCCAACGCTACTGCAAAGGTGGACCCTCTCTACCGTGACAGAAAATTACTTACGCCTGAAAGTATCCTGTACCTCTATAAGGCCACCATTCTCCCATGCATGGAGTATTGCTGTCTCATTTGGGCTGGTGCATCTGCTGCTTGTCTCCTGGACTGGGTTCAAAAGAGAGTCGCCAACCTGATCGGTTCTGAACTGTCATCTAAGCTTCAGCCTCTGTCCCATCGACGAAATGTTGCACCCCTCTGCCTGTTCTACAAATACTTTAATGGTCGCTGCTCTGACGAACTTCAAGCACTTGTACCTCCTCAACGTGACTACCCCCGATGGACCCGACAAACAGCTAAGTCCCACCCCTTTACAGTAGAGATCTCTAGGTGTAAGAAAGCCTTTTGCTCCAATAGTTTCTTCCCCAGAACTGCAAGACTTTGGAACTCCCTTCCGGGATACTGCTTTCCCAACTGTACTGATATGCAGAAGTTCAAGTGTATTGTGAACAAACATCTTTCTACTCATCTCCCTTCATAATGCCCTCGCAAATTGTCTCCGATAGTAGCCCCCTACTTCAAAGTCGCACTTGCTTTGTTTGGGGTGAAGATTGAATTAAAAAAAAAGAATCCTCGTTGCTGAAACTTTTGAAATGTTTTATCGTGTTTGTTGATGATTTTCTTTTGGGAAAGCAAGAAACGAAAAAAAAAAGAGTATTAAAAATGGAGGAATTGAAACGAATGGATCTAAACTGTTGATTTCGCCTGATCTGTTTCGTTTTAATTGAGTCATATTGTCGTATTTTTGGAACGAACTCTGAAAAAGCGTTTTTCAGGTGTGAATTGAACTATGCAGTGCAGTTAATGTGTTCTGTTGTGATTCACGTACAACATGTAACGGTGAATCTTCTGACGCGGAAGTTTTTGTGTTCCAGTTTTAACGCGACTGTTATTTTTTACTGTTTGATGTCAAAAGAACGTAAAATAAAATGGAACTTTGTGTGATGATTTTATTTTAAATGTTGTTGAAAGGAATTGTCTTTTATGTGAACGACAGTATTTGATTTTTGCGCCATTTTAGACAATATTTCTTGTTGATTTGTAATGTATTGTGTCAGAGACTGGAGTGAACAAATGGATCTTTGCGTACTTATTCTTAATTAATAGGTAATTATTAAAAAACAAAAAAGCAGACGCTCTTCATACTTGGGTAAACGCTTATTTATGGGAATCAAGAGTATCCGCAAGGTTATGTGTGTACAACTACGATAGCACGGGACATTGTGTTGACTAATAAGGATGTTCTCATGGGGGGGGAGTATCAAGGTACCTAGTTATTGCCTTTAAAGTTGTATTAAGTGGGAGTCCTTGATTTTGATTGTTCCCCAGTATTAGTAGTATGATTGAATGTCGATAATGAGAGACGGTGTAAAGCATGTTATGTTAAAGTTTTCTGATACCACTCGTGGGAACAAGAGCATGTCCAGCCAAGCAGAATGACCCGTCCGTGTAAATGAGACGGAATGGTTCGATTTGTGTAGTTTCGACTGATTGCTATGGGCTACATCGACCACGCGTAGTGTCAACGGGAGCGGAAAGATGCTCCTAGAATTGAAATTTTATTTTACTAAAAGACGATGAGGTCATGGTGACTGAGTCGTATTTTCGACATGCCGCAAGTATAAGCGCTACATGGAATTACTTGTGGATTTTATTTTATAGTGGATAATGATATGAGAGCTTTCTTTACCAGCGGGTGGGCATATTTAGTTCCTCTTAATTTAAACTGGAAGAGCAGAAAATGTACACCTTCAACATACTTTTTTTTATAAAAAAGGGGCGAGAGAAGGTTAGATAATACCCGGATAGATGCAGATAATTATCCGTGTATCTATATATTTATTTATAAATCTATCTATCTGACTATATAATTATCTAGCTGGCTAGTAAAATGTGGAGAACAGAAATTTGAATGGTGACATATTTTGACAAGTATCAAACTTTGTGACAGGTTATTTGCACCGTAAGTATCCGAATTGGAATCGGACGTTACGTATCAGGTTCTCCGGTTTGAATAAACCACGTTAAGTTTTGTTAGGTGGGTCTGGGACGTCGAGAAAAACAAACGGGCTAAAACGGATATGCCCATGAGAGAAGGGCGGTCTAAAAATGGAGACATAACATATTAACCAAAAGATTGTCGGTCACTCTCTCTCTCTCTCTCTCTCTCTCTCTCTCTCTCTCTCTCTGCTGATGGAATGCCTGGGAGTTAATATATATATATATATATATATATATATATATATATATATATATATATGAATACACATTTCTTAGGTCCCTATCTTGAAACGTTTCCGTTAAACAGGTACTAACCCCACCCAAGATGAGTTTATGAATCCCTCAGAAGCGACAGGCATGTCGTCTTCGTTTCGGGTATTATATGTTCTGGCACGCACACACAAACACTAGGCGAGTCACAAGCCGTTAAAATATACACTTAGGACACGAAAACAACAGTCCGTTATACTAAGACAAACGCACATAGACACATATATATTGACCATTAATTAAAAACATATATCACAAACAGAACCAAACACTGGTCTATATAGATTATTAATCTATTACCCGGAGGGTATGGAAAAAGCTATTATTAAAATGAGAATATATTCGATAAAAATACGGATTATTATGATGAACATTTAATTAGATCATGATATCAAGTAAAAACCTAATACATAAAATAGGTGTAAAATAAAAATAGCAAAACAAACTACACAATATAATATAGCATGGTAATGAAAGCAAGAATAAATGTAAAGAATTGTAAAGTTTGCAGGTTGAAACAAGTAACGTAGCAGGCAATACAAATGACGACTCAACAAACAAAGGTAGATCAAATAAGAAGTGTATTAGGAAAAGGTATATTTACAGAATATTTACATAATGGTGTCAAATAAGAGAGTCTTTGCTGGAGAAACATATCTGCTCTCGGCGGCCTTCGGTGGCTTTTGGTGAACACGCACTCAGACTAACTGAGTCTTCCTATTTATGTGTAATTACTATCCACATATGCAAATGAATGTGTGCCACCACAACACCCTCCTCCCAAGATTTGAAGTCGCACAGATTTCAATATCTTTTTCTCTTCGGATTTAACATTAATGGTTCATTAAACTTTCTTTTTCTACCTGATCTTCGGGGTTCAGGTGTATATTGAGGCGGTTCCAAATTAAAGGATTCGTATATGATGTCCATGGTTTCCTCCTCTTTGACTGCTGTTGTATAATCACCATCTTGAATGCGGCGTTTTTTTTATTTTGTTCCGGTGCCTTTTATGTATATTTTGTGGACTTTTAATCATGTATGTACAATTACCAATGCGTTTATCCACTACTCCACATTCGCAGTAAGAAGTGTTATTCCTGTAGCACTTGAAATATACTCGATCTCCTGAGTTATATTTCTTTCTTATCATGTGTGTAGTGTTTCGGACAATTGCCTGTCTAGACAATAGTTTATCAAACGCGGATTTCACCTTCTTTTTCTTTACATATACGGTGGAGGCTGCCCAGTCGCTATGTTCTATTTTTGATAGTATCCCTGTCTGTTCTAATCCGTCTAATTCTTTATTAATCTTTTCCAACCCAGCGAACGGAACGTTTCGCTTTTTTATAAAAATTGGGCTGGTGTTTTCTTTAAGTTTTTTTTTTTTTACACAGTGATCACCACTTATCAAGACTCGGAAGCCACTCAGGGATAAGGGTTATATCCACTCAGTTCAAACGAGGCCTTAAATTTATTGCAACGACCTAATTTAGTCATAAATACATCAGGGAATAATTTCTCAATTAAATCTATTCCAAACAGGTTTTCGCTATTTTTCAATACGAACCTTTTTAATTTCTTCGTAATCCCTTTCAATTTTATCGGAAGGATAACTTCTCCTTCAAATTTTATCTCACCACCAGTTACCGTCCGAGCTGATTTACTTGTTTTCATCATGGTTGGTTTACCCAACTTTTTCCATGTATTCAAATTTATTATAGAAATATCGGATCCTGAATCCAGTTGTAAGTTTATTGGCGTTTTAAATATTTCCGCTTTTATGTATTTTCGCCGATTTTTGTCTAATTTTTCATTTGATTTTGTTTGCTGTACTCTCTTTCTGGTGAAATCTTTATATCTGCAACAATCGCTTTTGTGTCCGACTTTCTTGCAAATGTAGCATTTTCTCTTCTTATAAGGGCAATCCGCTTCCCAATGTATTTCTGCGCATCTCTTACAGTTATATCTAGGAAGAGACTTGTTATATTATTTACTATAATTATAATTATTATATTTGGAATATCTCGTTCCGTTTTGACTGCTTTTATTTGTATAGTTCTTGGTTGGTGTGTATGGTTTTCTAACCTTTCTTACATATGCCACTCCGGATTCTTCTATCTTTTTGAATCCATTTTTAGTGTAATGGCCCTTTCACAATCCTGTGCTAATTTCTGAAGTGTTAAATCTTGGTCAGATTCAAGCTTAGACAACACTCCTCTGCGTATTTCTGCATTTATTGTGGAGACTAACCCTTGTGCGAAGATTAGGCATTTGAAATCTACTGTTAGTTCCGCTAGCTTAAAATTATCACAGTTTTTATTGACAACTGATGCGTTTGTCAAATATATTGGTTGTCCATCTTCCTTAAATTCATACACAACCAGCTCTTATGAATAAGAGATATATTCGCATTAAATAATTCTTTTAGTAATTTTAAAGCTTCCATGAAATCTAATTCCGTAGTTTTTTTAGGTAGTATATAATCTACGAACTTGCTGTGTTCTCTTACACTCAACTTCCTGAGTAAAAGGCTCAAATTCTGGCTATTTGGCCAATTTTGCAGTCCAGTTGAAAGACACCCTCGTATCTTGTATAGTATGCTTCAAAAGTCTTTTCTTCCTCCGGCCCATAATTAAATGTGTCCATGCTATTAAATATAGTTGTGTGCGAGAAATTAGTACTGTCGACATTTTCTCGACTAGTCTTTAATAGTTCCAGTGTTTTAGCAAAACGTTCATTTTTGCCTTTCTTCATATTCGAATTGTAATTTCTTCTGCCTTTCTTCTTGTTCAAGTTGTAATTTCTTCTGCCTTTCTTCTTGTTCAAATTGTAATTTCTTCTGCCTTTCTTCTTGTTCAAATTGTAATTTCTTCTGCCTTTCTTTTTGTTCCATTTGCAATTTCAATAATTTCTCCTCTCTACGTGCATCTAGCTTGTATTGCGCCTTTTGTTGCGTCTGCAAAAATTGCATTAACATTCTTGATAAATCTTCCATTTTTTTTATCCTTCAGTAGCAGTAATGCAGTTACGAAGAAAAATTGTACAATTTCACATGCAACACAATATCCGCACCATATAAAATGGGTTGTGTTACAAAAAAAATTGTTCATAGTTCCTGTTTTCAATAGTAATATCGCTGCTCGAATAATATTTTCTCACTTCGCTAGCGAGTTAAGCTCATCAACCACAACATAAGAACTGAAGCGTTTGCTGAAACCACAAAATACGATTTACTTTTCTGTTTTAGGCATTTCCTAATAAATAACAGCCGAACTTAAGTACAACTCTTTCCATAGAAAAAAAATTTTTTTAACTCGAGTCACAATTGTAACAAATAAAATGTATGGACTACATTTAAATTCTTTTTTTGCGTGAAGTTTTACTGTCTTATATTCGTTATCCAGTGACAACTTTAAAAAAATCTTTCCTTGACTTTAGTTTAACTGTGGTAGTTTGTTTTAAATACCGAAGAGACAAAATTGGTTTACCAAAAAGCCTTTAGTTGGTATTTACAGCAATTTAGGAAATCCATTTTCTTCGTATGTTACTTCTTTGTAATTTAGTAATACGAATCTGTTCTTCGTAATTTAGTAATGCAAATTTGTTTGTCGTTTTACAAAAATTCACTTTTACAGTTTGTTATTTTTTTAAAGATGGATGCCACGGGAAACGGCGTAAATCCTCGCTTTTTTGCCACGTTCGATTTTTTTTCT
The DNA here is from genome assembly GCF_053919585.1 of Euprymna scolopes. Classification (NCBI taxonomy): domain Eukaryota; kingdom Metazoa; phylum Mollusca; class Cephalopoda; order Sepiida; family Sepiolidae; genus Euprymna; species Euprymna scolopes. Next base: position 8,235,985 of record NC_136497.1, read on the forward strand.
TTGAGACTGCAATTAAAGGTTTTGGTTTGTCTCTTTTTTTTCGACTAGTATTTTAGTAAATAAAATACTATTAATCGAGGTTACTTTTTTAACTTGAATGTAGTTTTTGTTCTTGGAATTTGGGAAACAACCGTTTCTTTCCTTTAGTGTTGTACTTCGCGAGGAAAATATTTTATAGTTTTCCAATGTTCGCTGAATTATTCATTTATTCCGCTTGAGTCAAACTTCTCTTTAGCGTAGAATCCGTTTTTGCGACTATTTCGTTCGTCAAAACTTGTATTCCTTAGAAAGGTCAACCGTTGCGTTGTACTTTTTCTAGTGAGTTTTTTCCGTTTCTTCGTCAAACTGTTATATTTAACGTTCATCCTCGTCGTCACTGTTAAGTTTGCAGGTTGAAACAAGTAACGTAGCAAGCAATACAAATGACGACTCAACAAACAAAGGTAGATCAAATAAGAAGTGTATAAGGAACAGGTATATTTACAGGATATTTACATAATGGTGTCAAATAAGAGAGTCTTTGCTGGAGAAACATATCTGCTCTCGGCGGCCTTCGGTGGCCTCTTGGTGAACACACACTCAGACTAACTGAGTCTTCCTATTTATGTGTAATTACTATCCACATATGCAAATGAATGTGTGCCACCACAACAAGAATAAAATTAGGTATAAATAATAAGACTAAAAAGGATAACATTTTTTTAAAAATCGAAGAAACATATAATAATAATAATAATAATAATAATAATAATAATAATGCTATAACGAATAAGACAAATCGAGTCTGGTTTAAATCTCCTTCCAGTAAACACACACAGAAAAATATCCCTAAAGACTTTTACAAGATAGTTGATAAGAACTTCCATCCAGAAAATAGATTATGTAAAAAGATTTAAAACACACAATTAGACTTTTATTCTCAACCACTGACAATCTAGGTTATTCTATAATATGTTCTAATAATGGTAAAATAAACAAAATAGTGAATAATAATAATAATAATAATAATAATAATAATAATAATAATAATAATAATAATAATAATAATAATAGGATTGAATTCGGTACCTAAATTTGAAGATAAATCTAATGGTAGAATGTCAAACGAATTTGCATTGGAGGAGAATTGCTTAATTTCTGAAATTGTATACTACTATAAAGTTAAGGTAGATAATAATAAAAAGATATACCTAGAAGAAACTAGATGTTTTTAACTGTGTTGAATTATGTACAATGAGACCAGAACATGAAACAAATCGGAATAAGGATAATGACAGAAATAAGGATAGAACAAAATATTTATTAATAATAAGAAGAGGAACGCAACAGCATTACGTGAATTAATTAGGGATCTACGTAATAATAAAAAGAATAAAAATTAAGATTTCAAAATTGGACAAAAGAATGAACCAAATCGAGATGAGCATAATAATGAAAATAAGGATGTAAGAAAAATAATTATTATGAATAAGAAGAATAAAACTGCATTAGTTGATTGGGTTAGGGAACTACGTAAGATTTAAAAAAATAGAATTAAATAGACAATAGTAGATACAGCTATAAAGTATAAACCAAGCAAATCAAAAAGTTGTAATTTATGTTTAATGAAGCCATATTCCATAGCTAATTTTAAAGAAGAAATTTAAACAAAGTGAAATATTATAGAAAGCTCTCATCACAAAGCTAAATTCATGTTATCACGCCTAAAAAGTGATTCAAATAAATTTTAAAAAGAAAAAAATAATACTGAATATGTAAAAGCAATATATAAGTGTGGAAAGAGAATGTAGAATTTTATACTAAGATTTTAAAATGGAATATTAAATAAATAAAATATTAGGTCATCAACAAAACATATAGAAACAAAAATAATTATACCTAAATGGTAGAAATAGAAGTAAATGTAATTCAACTATTGGATATGGGTCATAAAATAACACCTGAGTAATTTCAATAGCAAAAAAAAAATGAAAAAATATAACTTTAAGTATCTACAAGATATGGAGACAAACGTTTTGTGGGGTACAGATATCCCCTATTTGAGAACTAAGTGGAATCAACCAGTCCTGTGAATACCACTGGTTTCAGAGACCAAATGTAGACATTCATATGTTTGACCGCATGCTATGAACATGTTCCTTTCATACCACTTTAGTGGCTCCTGTATTCCTTATGATAAATACATATATTTTATAGACGTACATCAAATCTGTTGCCAAGGCCGCTGGAAAAATGGTGGGATCTTTCTATCGATCCAGTAAATATCTCACTGCTGATGCAATTCTCTATCTATATAAGAGCCAGGTACGTCCAAGGATGGAATACTGTTGCCACATCTGGGCAGGAGCTGCTAGAAAGGACTTGGCCTGCCTTGATAGAGTTCAAAATAGACTTCGTAGCCTCGTAGGAGATGTCCTTTTCTCTTCCTTGCAACCTCTATCTCACAGAAGAGATGTTGCGAGTTTGTCTCTGATGTATCGTTATTTTCATGGAAAGTGTTCGACTGAGCTTCAATCTATGGTCCCCCCTCGCAAAACTTTCACAAGAAACACTCGTCTAGCTGTAAACACTATCAATAATTCCCCCCACTCTTTATCTGTGCCTAAACCTAAACGTAGATTCCATGAACAAAGCTTTTTCATTAGAACTGCACGCCTGTGGAATTGTCTTCCGTTTTCCTGCTTTCCGGCTGACTACAATATGGTTGTCTTCAAGTCTAACGTAAATAAGTTCTTGATGAGCGGTTTCATATAAGTTATCAAATTTAACAAATTTTCATTCCTAATGATTATTATATTGTCCAATTTCTACTGTACACTCTTTAACCCTTATCCTTGAGTTGCCTCTTTGACCTTGATAATGAGTTGATACCTATGAAAAAAAAAAAGAAAAAGTCCAATGTGAACAAGTTCTAATTGAATCGTCCCCCTAAGTAATCCAAGTTTCAAAATTCCCACTGTTTACTATGCTAAAATCACAATGACTAATGTATACCTATTAACGCTTATCCTTGAGTGGCCTCTGGGCCTTGATAAGTGGTGGCACCCTTGTAAAAAAAAAGACTTTACAGTACTTGTGGTTTCTTTCATTCCTGACGCCTAGCAAGGGTCTACAACAGATAGATTACATAAATTTAATCAAAATATAAAGTTGACGAAAACTAAGTGAGAAATTGAACTGAGATTGTTATAAGAAGAGAATATTGGAACTATAAGTTTAAAATTAAACAAAGGTGATTAATAAACACTAAAGTCAATATATTAAAATATGAATGCATAGAATTTCAGTAAATTTATAAATACTGACTAAATAGAACATAAAGATATAACGAATAATAATGGATAAGAATTGAAAAGATGAATTTCAAATTATAATTATTGATATAACCAGTGTAAAATGAATAATACTTTTAATTAATACTATTATAATAATTACCCTTTTCATTACAGATCCTTCTTAAAAAATAACATGTTAAGCAAAAATTAATTAGTAAATCGTATGATGTAAACAACCTTTATACGAAACTATGGTAGAATGAGGAGGAAATGGAGAAATATCTATACAGAAATTAGAATTTGAAGGTGTAGATTAAAAAAGGGAGAATAAAACAATTAAATGTATGAATTGGGGAATAAAAATAATTAAATAATTAAAAACATACAAATGATTAAATTAAAATTAAAATTAATAATTGGTTGAAATATTATTTTAAAAGTAGAAATACGAAAATGGGGAAATTATAAAATGCGAAAGCTATCGATAAAATAAAATGTGAAAGCTATCAATAAAATGTGAAAGCTATCGATAAAATAAAATGTGAAAGCTATCGATAAAATAAAATGTGAAAGCTATCGATAAAATAAAATGTGAAAGCTATCGATAAAATAAAATGTGAAAGCTATCGATAAAATAAAATGCGAAAGATATCGATAAAATAAAATGTGAAAGCTATCGATAAAATAAAAACCAAAAGAAAATATAGGAGTGGTGTAGAGGTAGGTTCAACTGCATAATCGCTTAAAATAGAGATTATGAATCTATTCATGTATGTATAACTAGTGTATTTTTCTGAGCAGAAGCTATTTTGGAATATTTTAAAACGATATAATGTTAAAAAATTGTCCAAACAAACACAATTGTAACGCATAAAAATATACATTATTGTGTTCTAATTTTATATTTTGTTGTCTTGAATTTGGCGAATATATATATATATATATATATATATATATATATATATATATATATATATATATATTAGCCTGACGAATCGTATAGTGGATAAAACGCCGAATATTCAAAGTAGCTTAATCGCCATATATATTTTATAACTTACTAACTAGCTCTACCTACGTATTGAGCACGTTTGAAGTAAATACTTAAAGTTTACGCATAAATCTATACTTTCGTATATTAATTTTTTGTGAGTAAATGCAGTAGTTATATATATATATATATATATATATATATATATATTATTTACTTACTAATTATCTTATTTATATGTGTTATGGAAGATGTAAACAACATCCATACCCTCGATTACAAATCCAAAACAAATGGTATAGGTATTTGCTTATCTATGTATGACTCCCTTCTGTGTCTGTTTATATTTGTCTCCCTGCACCGTGCGGGAAAATATTTCCTTGGGGACGGATATTAATTGAGACTGTAGAGAGTCCAACATCGATTACCCCGTGTCTCCTTTGTGTAAAATTTGAAAAGCTCAAAACCAACTCCTTTTGAAAGGTTTTGACAGCAATAATTTCTAGAATCGTATGCTAAAGAAACCACAGGATAAAGGATCGGCAACCTATTGGTTATAAGAATTATGTGGTTGTCGCTATATAGTTCTAAAATTAGTCAACTGTGTCGAATAATTCCTTATATTATGTTGCCAGGCATACTAATTGTGCTTGGTTGTTAAAGCCTACGTTTTGTTAAACCGACATATAAGAGACCTCTGAATCACATTTTCACTAAATATGTGTGTAGACTGTTTTGCAATTTCTTCAGGATCAGTTGCTTGTTCAATGGGCGTTAAAAAACAGAAACATAATTTCCTTTTCCACTGCTAAAATAAAACGTAAAAAAACAACAACAAAACACGCTATCAACTTATTCACAGTAGAATTTTCACGGCTCGTTGTTTTACCATTGTTCCTAAGCGACGACGATAATAGATAAATTAAAATAACGGTTTCTCATGATTCGGTTTTTGGGGTTCGCGAAGGAGTGAGTCACTCGCTCGACAACAGCTCGTTTCTGCCATCTTCTTTTCCAATCGACCACACCTGGCCTCTCGCCACCAATGTCACACCGCACAATCTGAACGTCAACAATACGAAATACTTTTCAAGAGATGTTCACGACTCTTTTCTTTTTTCAACCTCCAGGGAATTTTTCCCAGCTTTTATATCCTCCTATCTAGAAAAAAAAGGAAGAGACGGGGGGTATAGCTTCTCCCATCATACCCTGCCTTCCCAAGATGCCCTTCGTGTATATAAATTAGCTAGCCATCCTTTCCTTCTTCTTTCCCAAAGAGCGATTCAGATACGCCCGGTACGTTTTTTTTCTAACTATATACTCCACACGCCCCCCCTGATCTTCGAGATCAATAAGACACTTCATAATCCTTGATCCAAGCAGGCCTCCTCCTCTCACGTTGAGGTCTCTGGGGAACAACTTCTTGGGGGTTGATGTTTTCAGGATCACTACAGACATTCTCGTCTACTTGTAAAGAACCACAATGTGGGTCTAAGTCGAATTGGGGTGCATCGTTAGCTTCTTGGTGGATATCGATTCTATCGACACTGCCATCACTGCGCACCGGCAGGGTTACACGATGCAGGTTTAGGATATGCCGAGAAACACCATTCACCATTACGTTGTTCTCCGACTGCGTTACCGTTACGACGCCCCTCCCTCAGCGATTGCTACATTTTGCATTGGGGGCTTCACCCACACCTCTTCGCCCACTTTAATGGTAGCTTCTTCACCCTCAATTCCTACCGCTTTGTTGCACGGATTCCGTCACTTCTATGCGAAGATGGCTCTATGAGGCACAGTTGTCTCATCTTGTCTGGTTTTCGGTGAGATGTTGTACCAAAACACCGCCTCCATGAGTGAAATGTTGCTTTTTTTCCACAGCAGCCTTGATGGTGCGATGATTCCTCTCCACAATCCCATTGCCACTCAGCCGATATGCTGCTCTAAAGAATTGCCTTAGTCCCCACTTTTCACACACCTCTTTAAACGCTTCTGATCGGAAAGCGGGCCCATTGTCTATTAACAGTTCCTCAACTGGCCCTCTCTCCAAAAATATTTCTTCAATGACCCCTGCGCTCGCCCATGCAGCTTCTGCCCTGATCTCTCTCCATATTGCAAACTTCCCCGGTCCACAGTCGATCATCGACAGATACAGTTTATGGCGATAATGGGTCACATAAATGACCAATCACTTCCAGTCCCCCGCAATGTGTAACTCTCCTGCTTCGTGTCTGGATGGCCGGGGTCTATCGATTGGCACTACTCACAGTGCTCCACTACCGCCCTGACCTTCTCGGTGGTTTCCGGGTAAACCTCTCTTGCCAGAAATAACGTCCATTCTTGATCAAAGTGGTGCATTTCATGTAACTTTCTAACTTCCTCCCTTGCACAGCATACTGAGGAAACCTCCTTTCCCTCTTGCGGCCAGGCCTTCTTTACCCGTGTCATCGAATCCACTTTGTTCTTTTCTGATGGTACCAGCACTACAGATACCTTCAACTGGAATTCCGCTATCAAATCTGCAAGGGCTCAAAGCCTGCGGTTGATCAGCATTTCTGCAGCACCTCTGGTCCTACCTCTCTATTATCGCTAGTCACTGCTGACCTGATTCATGAAACTACCGTTGCCGAATCGGATTTGATTTCAATTGTTTGCAATCCCCACTTCAGGGCCAGATTGATTCCTTTCATAGTGGCCTCCAGTTGGACTACGTTGATATGGGAATAGTCGTTTTTCTTTCTTAGCTACGCCGCATCTCCCACAGTTACACCTCCCATCTCTAATACGACGCCCAATGCCAGACTGCTGGCATCGCAACAAATCACCCCCGCGTCTCCGCCGCTGACGTACCATTCCCCATTTACTGGGTGTACTTTCGTCACTCTCGCGATGATTTCCTGTAGCATGTTTGTGACCTCCTTCGTCACATGGCCCTCCCAGCCATCAGTGCCCGTTTGTCGTTTAATAAAGCTGCACGCTATCCTGGGCCAGCCGGCGATGGGATAGTGTCCCACCAGTCTCCCGTAGACCGAGAAGAGTTCTCGTTTTGCCATGTTGGTTCCGATTTCGGGTATTGCATTCCCTCGTCTAAAGACAAGACTTCCTTTGCCATATCCGTATAGTTTCAACCTAAACGCCGCCCCTCCACCCAGGGACTCCGCCGGTTTTGAAGTCAACCCATACCTCGCGACATGGCCTCTCACTTTTTCACCTGTCACCTTCGTTTCCTCCACAAGTATGCCGTCAATGTTCGAGCTAGTGGCCTTGGCCACTGTACAGTCTTTACTCAGCACCGTCTTCACCGTCTTCAGCACGGCAGTCATAATTCAGGTCGACAATCTTAGTGACCTGCTCCATCCTCCTCAATTCCCTGATAAACTCTTCGCATACGTCAGTCTCCTTTCGAGTGTGGAAGGCTACGTATCTGTTTAATTCTCTGAAAACTTGTACCGGTCTAACTTTGTTCTTTGTGGGTTGAACAAACCCCAGTAACGGTAGCGCTCCTTTTTCTTCCTCTGTCCACGGTTTCAGAATTCCCTCCTCTATCCACCTCCCCACTTCTTCCTTGAATCTTTTTTCTTATTTCTCTTCGAAGTGTTTTCTCGTAGCAGCTTATTTTGTTTCGTAGTTCCAGAAGCCCGGAGATCCATTTCCATTCCACCGCCCACCTCTCACCATCGAACCTCGCCAGGAAATCCTCGTCGTCGGTGCAGCAAGCCTCCGGTTTTTGCGTTCTGATATTTCTATCACCTTCCACTCCTGCCATTCCTACTGCGCCGAGGCGTCCAAAAGTTACTTGACCCCCTCTCAACGTAGCTCCCCCCCAGTTGGTTGATCGCACTTACACCTAAAACCAAATCAGCATCAACCAGACGATTCAACACCAGGACTCATAGTCCAATAGGCACACTTTGCACCAGTACTTCCGCTGTTGTCTCTCTTAGGCATTTCACCTACCTGCCATACACGGTCTTAATACTCCTGGCTCCGCTCCATGATCTAGCGAAAGTATTATCTACCAACGTCGTGGTGCAGCCTGTGTCAACAAGGGCCATGGCTCTCTTTCCATTGACTACTACCGGTAACTGAGGCAACGTTTCGTTGTGCGCCATTTTCACATAGAAGGGGGAACCACTGGCGCAATGCCTCCCCTTCACTCGTTTCCCTGGTCCCGTGAAGCAACGCAATAACGGCTAATGTGCCCCACTCGTCCACATCGATAACAGGTGACTCCCAGTCTCGGCTATTCGCAGTCCTTGAGCAGGTGAGGTCCCTGGCACCGAAAGCACTTGATGGCAGGCCCCCCTCCTGTCGCCTCGCTGCTTGTCTCTCGTCATTCAAGTGAGGTGTCATACACTTATTTCCACTCACACCTGCAGCGACGATTGGGCCCATTACATTCTTGACTAGGACTTAGGCGCGGACCAAGAGATAGTCCACTTCCATTGTATTGATCTCAGTGATTCTCTGCATGTTCGCGGGGATTTCTCCTGGAAAGACATCCACTAGGTATAGCTTTACCGTCATCTACAGACTCCTCCCCACGTAACCAGCCAATCCTGCCAGTATCCTGATCTTCACAGCAAAGACGTCAACAGACTCGCCAGTCTACCTCAAACTTGCAAGCTTGCCGAGTGCTTCAAAAGGACTCTCGACAAAAGCCAATTTCAATCTTTGCTCCACTGAGGCAAGGTCTCCCTTATCTTCATCGTGCATCTGCTGGTAAATAGTGAGGGAATCCCCCTCTAAGTAGAGCGGCAGCAGGGTGACCACGTCTTCGATTTTTGCAACCTTGCCACCATCTTTAATTTTTCCAGACATTTAATTAGGCCACCCTCCCCAGTGAAGGGTCTTAACATCCGGGTGTTCAGGCTCCAGTCAGCCATGTTAACCTGCTTGACACGCCGAAATAGCTTCTAGGGTTACAATCAGTATTCGGTTCTGGGGTTCGAGAAGGAGTGAGTCACTCGCTCGAAAACAGCACGTTTCTGCCCTCTTCTTTTCCAATTGACCACAACTGGCCTCTCGCCACCAATGTCACACGGCACAATCTGAACATCAGCAATACGAAATACTTTTCAAGAGAAGATGTACACGACTCTTCTTTTTTCAACCCCCCAGGGAATTTTTCCCAGCTTTTATATTCTCCTGTCTAGAAAAAAAGAAAGTGACAGAAAAAAAATAGCTTCTCCCATCATGCCCTACCTTTCCAAGATGCCCTTCGTGTATATAAATTAGCTAGCCATCCTCTCCTTCTTCTTTCCCAAAGAGCGATGCAGATGCGCCCGGTACGTTTTTTTTCTAACTATATACCCCACAGTTTCGAGTATCGATTATCCGTAATTATCGGGAGTCTTCTGAAACAAAACGTAACTAAGATTACTCCCAGACATATACACTAAAGTTCTGTAAATTTTAAAGAAAATATGTTCACCTATTTCAGAGTCAGACTAAGTTCATTTATATATATATATATATATATATATATATATATATATAAACAATCATATACATACACATGGCAAAAAATCAACTCGATACGTAATAATAAACACAAATTAGAAATTATGTAAAAGGAAAATGAATGTAAAATGCAAAATCATTAAATAAATAAGAGATATAAATAAAGGTAGCTTCAGATTATTGCAAATGCAAATTGAAAAGACCAAAAATAACAGACTGTTCAAATGGGCAGGCGGACGAATGCATTGACACTTGCATTAGATAAAATGTTGCTCAAAGCGCGTCCGTTTCCTCATTACATCCGGCATAGCTGGAGACAAGAAAGTAATCAGCATTTGCTTGGCTAACCTTTTCCGGAAGCCCTCAGGCTTTCTGTTTCCAATATTGCACAGCAAAATGACACAATCGAAGTCTGTTTATTTGAATGTTAATATAAACATATTAAACTGCCGTTCCGACTTTACGCATTGAATTCCTCTTTTTTACTACTGCTTGTTTTCCTCTATTGTTTAAGAATATTTTATTGAATATAATAACAACTCAATCTAATATTAATCATCGAAAAACTTATAACGTAAAGATGTTTTGATTTATTTACGCTTACGACGTAGAAATACATTGAAAGCAACATTTTTAAGTGAAACACATGGACGTAATTGGTTTCAAATTAAATCTGAATAAAATTGTTTCGAAAACCGGTTGCTTTACGAATAACCCACTACAAAATAATTTACTCTGGGTTCCCACTATCATGCTAGAAGACAACTCACACTTGAGGATATACTGTACCGCTTTAAAGCCACCATTCGCCCATGCATGGAGTATTGTTGCCACATATGTGTTGATGCATCTACAACTAGTTTCTCCCTCTTTGACAGATCCCCCCCCCAAAAAAGAGGCTTCAATCTAATAGGCCCTGCTTCTTCAATGAAGCTCGGACCCCTGTCCCATCGCCCCTTGTTGTAGTGTTACATCCCCCTGCCTGTTTTACAACTATGTAAATGATGTATGCTCTGAAAAACTTATTGCACCTGTGTCCTCTTTACAATTATATCCCTGAAAAACCCGCTTAGAAACAAAATGACCTCCCCTTCGCTATTTAGTTCTCTAAATACCAGAAGGTTTTGTATTATAATAGTTTCTTCTCTCGAACATCTAGACTTTGAAATTAGTTTTCTGCTGCGTGCTTCCCGCTCTGTACTAATATGCAAAAGTTTAAATGTAACGTAAACAAAAAAATCTTGTTAATTTTTCCTAGGTGTGGTCCCAAATAACACTCCTTGCGTCCACGTGGAGATATGCGTTGTTAGGGAAGAACGTGAGTGAAAAAAATATCGTTTTAACATTATAGCGTTATGCGGAAAAATTTTTCTCTGTTTCCAGATCAGGTTTTGATCATTGAAATTTACCGCCGCCACATTATTTCTTTTCCTTTTCTATTTCTTTTTTAAATCTATTTACATATTAAAAATATATAATTTAATGCAATAATATATCTCATAGAAAAAAACAGTTTCGAAACACAAGGGAGGATATGTCTAATGCAATATTTACATTAATATCTAATACAATGACACAAAAACTAGCCAATCGCATTGCGGTGTTATAAAATCATGTAATGCGCATTATTGTGGACATCGCTTGATCGAAAAACAAACAAATACCCACACTTCGTCAAACTACTATCTTACGCCATCTACTTGATAAAACCTTTAAAATCTTTGGACATGTCAAACGATCGACCACTGGCCTGTCAGTAAAACTTTGAGAATATGTTAGAAAGCAAAAGAAACAGGGGAAAGTCAAGGAGAAGGTGGAGAGATAATGTTATTGATTGTACATCTCTCAACAGATGGGCGTCCATCAACTTGCCCGGGATCCGAACGAATGGCGAAAAATAAGTCACTCCGCTTAGCAATCCACAGCAATCAGAAATTGCGACTCAAAATGAGTTATATTTAGATAAGGCAGCTGTACATGCTTCTCTTCAGGAATTTAGGACTGTTGTATATTGCTTTTTCCCCTTTTACAATAGCATACAAATCATATGTCTCAACAAAAAAGGGTCAAGACAGTTGCGTGATGACATACATTTCTATCTGGTTGACACATTATTTTATTGAATGAAATTAGATATTAGTTTAGGAAGGCGCGAATTAATTAGAGAATATAAAAATAAAAACTGAAACCATTTTAACATCATTATTAATTAGAAATTAGTTGTAAACCGGTGTTGAGCAAACTAATAATCATTTGACATGATTATCGAAAGATTTGGTTAATACTTGAAATCTGGGGAGACATCTCAAACTCTAACAAATGCCACATGATTTTGACAGGGAGAAATCCTGGAGTATAGCCTCTGTGAAAACTAGTGATCATTTATTAACTCCTTTTTGCTGAGAGAAGTGGCAGTGTTGTAATTGTTAGTTCATCATGACAGCACCCTTTCAAGGTGTGGGAAATATGCGATCGTAGGAAATATGCATAAAAATGTAAAAACATCTACACTATTTAAGTTAATTTTATTGTGAAGCACTTTCCACAGATTGTATACTTTACTCCAGATAGTCAGTTGAACAGAAGCCATATTTTACATAATTTTATTCAATTTAGTTTATAAAATAAAAACAAAAGAAATTGAAATAATAAATGATTGCTCCTCGTCAAATTTTGTAGCTCATAATTTTGGAAGAAAAATATCTACGCGATTTGGAAATTAAAAATGCAAATGAGGCAACTCATTTTAAAAACGCATTGATCAAATTAAATATTTGTTTTTTTTTAATTGAGTCTTTCCATACGGGGACGTTTTTTATTATCATCTCTCGTTCAGTATCCATTTTTATTTTTCATTTCTCTTTTTAATCAAAAATATTTTATTATTTATATCAGAAATAATGTCAAAACAGATCGATTAATAAAACTATGTGACAAATTGTTAATATGTATACCATTACATTAATATTATGTAGAGTCTGATATCTGACATGTTTTGAAGGGCTCACAATAGATTTATGATTCCCAATTGTGCTTCTGAATCAACATGTCTTGATTCCACACTCGAAAGTAAAGAACGACTTGAAAAAATACCGAAATAAACAGAGAAAGACTGGTGTTTCTATTATCTCTCGTATTTGTACAAAGTGCTTAGTCTATTCTCCGATTTACATGAGTCGAGAATATATGGTTTCATACATTTTTACATGTATTAGTGAAACTTTTCTAGTAATGGAGACAAAATTAGAACCCCGTACAGCGATCCCGCAGTCCGACCCAAAAACCACTACAACACCTAAAAAATTATACCCAGTAATTTTTAATATAAGAACGTCCCACTAATAAAAAAATCACTCTAGATAATACTGTTAATATATTTTTGACATCTATTGGGGATAACACCAATGATTTCGAAGATTGTTTTTATAACCACAAATTATAATAACCAACCAATGAGAAGCTTCCAAAGTTATAATAACCAACCAATGAGAAGCTTCCAAAGTTACTATAAAAATTGTCGAATTTTGGATTCAATCAGTTTGCCATCGTGTCCGTCACAAACTTGCATTTGATTCTTCGCCGACATTTTTGTTACTAGGAATTACTTAACACTCGAGATTGGATCTGCACTGAATCTTCACCGCAATCTTTGTTACTAGAAATTACTAAATACTCAGGACCGGAACTGCACTGATTCTTTACCGCCATCTTTGTTCAACATAATGTCTCAACACTTAGCAGCTTATGGGCCCAGTCATCGTCTTTTCTTTGAAAGTTGGGAATCTAAATTCGAATTGTGGCAGGTAAAATTTATGGTGTATCTAAGGATTCGGACACTACACACAGCGATATAATCTCCAACAGAGAATCCTAACGACCCCGAATTTCTTGAAAAGAACGCGACTGTTTTTACAGAACTGATTCAATGCTTAGACGATAGAAGTCTGTCTCTGATTATAAGAGATGTCTTGGATGATGAACGGAAAGCATTGAACATATTAAGAGAACATTACATATCAAAAGGGAAACCGAAAAGTATATCACTATATACAGAACTAACGTCTCTAAAACGTAACGAGAATCAAACTATTACCGACTACGTTATAAGGACAGAAACGATCGCCAATGCCTTAAATCTCTCAGGTGAAATAATAAGCGACAGCTTGTTGATATCAGTAACCCTCAAGGGACTTCCAGCCGATTTAAAACCATTTACAACTGTTATAACGCAAAAAGACAAACCCATAGATTTCAGTGAATTTAAAGTGGAATTGCACAGTTACGAAGACGAATTAGATGCCCGTGGACAATAATAATTCCAGCAATATGATGAAGCTCAAAAATGCTTCTGGAAAACAGACACCACAAAATTACGTTTCTCACCGCAATTTTTTCCCCAAAAGTAATTTTCCCAAGAAAAAGAATAAAATTATCTTCTAATTGTGGGCGACCCAACCACAAAAATTTCCAATGTGGATATAAAAGCTCAAAAATTAATTCCATAAAAAATGTTGAGAACTTTGATGAAGAACATACATTTCTATTCAGATTTTACTTTGATAAACGGTAAAACTCTCCTTGTAGACTGTGGTGCTACAGCACACGTTATCACCAAGGAATCTGATTTTATTAATTTTGATTCAAACTTTAATCCACAAAGTCATTTTGTCGAACTTACTGACGGTAGTCAAATAAAAGATATAGTCTTGAAAAGAGGCGATGCTAAAATATCCCTAAAAAATAATAAAGGCGAAATCTGTAACTGTATTCTAAAAAATGCTCTTTTCATACCTATATTTTAGCAAGACATTTTCCGTGCAGGTTGCCATAAACAAGACGCAAATATAAAGTTTGGCCAATACAAGTCAAAATGTATATACCCCAATGGAACTGTATTTGACATTAACGAAAATGGCCGATTATATTATTTTTAAAAAATATGGTTTCCTCCAAAACTGCCTGTCACGACTTGCAAACCTGGCATAAAATTCTAGGCCACTGCAATACAGCAGATATAAAAAAAATAACAAATGTAGCCGAAGGCATGAAAATAATACCTTCAGACGATCTCCAAAATTGTGATGTGTGTACACAGGGAAAAATGATAAAAGATATAAGCAAAACGCCAGACAAAAAGGCCACGAAAATTCTCTCACGTGTGCACTATGACTTGGCAGTTCCAATCAGCCCGATGAGGATAAATAATCTAAGGTAGTTTTGAACTTTATTGATGATTTTTCAGGTTTAATTATAGTTTATTTTCTAAAATAAAAATCCGACACTATCCTCGCCACTAAGAAATATTTAGTTGGTATTGCCTCGTACGGCTCGGTAAAATATATTCGCTCAGAAATTGGGACTGAATTTACTAGTAAAGACTTTGAACTTATCTTAATTAACCCTCGTATTAAACACGAGAAATCTGCGCCGTATTCCTCATTTCAAAATGGCACCGCTGAAAGAGCATGGCGGACCCTTTTTGAGATAGCAAGGTTTCTACTTTTCGAATCATAATTAGCGCATAGTTTATGAACTACGCTTTAATGGTAGCAGCACATATCAGAAAAAAAAAATCGTTCAATAGAAGATTGGGCAAAACACTGTATAAAGCCTTTTGCGGTTGGAAATCCAAAATGAACCGAATGCATATATTTGGTTCAGATTGCTTTGCATTTATAGAAAATATTAGTAAACTAAATATTAAAAGCGAAAAGGGTATTTTCGAAGGTCACGATAAATACAGTCCAACATACTTAATTTACTTTCCAGACTAAAATGCCATAAAAAAGAGTTAGATTTGTAAAATTCAATTATACATTGAATTTTAAAAAATGACGATCCAGTGGATGAAAAACGTGAGGAAATATTACTTAGTATCTTAATCGATCGCAATGAAAATACTAATAATGATGACAATTGCGGTAGAACTTCTGACATAAATATTAATCAGACAGGTCGATCCCCGATAAGGAAGCGAAAAGGGTCACACTTCTTAAAAATTAAAAAAATACAAGACTAAGCAGTGGATTACTGTTACTCGTTGAAAGTTATAATGAGGCAATTAATTTAGAAAATCACCAACAGTGGAAAAAAAGCTATGGAATCCGAATTGAAAGCTTTATCCGAAAATAACACATACGAAATAGTGGCAAAATCAAAAGATAAGAATGCAATTTCTTCCCGCTAGTCCCCCCTCCCAAATAAAGCTTTTGGCTGTGAGACTTTTAAAGCAATATTTGTTGCAAAAGTTGTTCACAAATTTCTGGAGTGGAATATTTTGCCACATTTTTACCAACAACAACTTTAACGACAATTAGAATTCTATTACAATTTGCCGCCCAATACGATTTAAACATACATAAAATGGATGTAGAAATGCATATTTAAATGCTCCGAATGACTATGATATCTACATTTACCCTCCAGGGGGATTTCAAATGAAAAGTAAAAAGTGTGGAAACTGAATAAATCGTTATATGGACTAAGACAAAGTGCTCACAATTGGAATTTAACACTCCATAATTATTTAATAGAACAAGAACTCAAGCAATATCCCGTAGATGCGTGCATGTATACCATAAATATAGGTAATAAATTGTTGTTGTTTTTTTTATGGTTGAGTTTATATTACTCGCATCAAATTGTGACAGCACTTTAAAAAATGCTAAAAAATAAATTAAATACAAAATTTAAAATGGCCGATCTTGGACAATTGTCATGGTTCCTTGATATAAAATTTGCCTGTGAAAATGAAATTATAACAATGAACGAACTGCGGTGCATTGAACAAAATTCTACTCAAGTTCGGAATGCAAGATTGCAAATAGCGTACCACTCCCGTTGAGATGGATATAAATAAAAATATAGAGACCGAAAATAAAATTAATAGACGATCGATTATACAGAGAAATGATTGGAAGTCTCATCTATTTAATGACTCCCACTAGGCCTGATAGATGTTGCACTATAACAAAGCTGTCTCAAAACGTATCGAGACCGACAATTAAGGACCTTAATCGTGCAAAACTAATCATTCGTTATCTAAAAGGAACCACGGAGCTATCTTTTATATTTAAAAAGTCAACATATCCCCTAAATTAAGAAGGATTTTCAGATTCAGATTGGGGTAACTCTGAGGAAAGAAAAAGTATAACGGGATACTGTATTAGACTGTCAACGACTGGACCTATTATCTCTTGGAAAAATAAAAAAAAATTATCTTAGTCTAGACAGATTTCGACTTTATAAGAGTCAAAACGATAGTGTTTATTTCGAAAATCTGGTAGGGTCGTTTCCTATTCCATAGCTTGATTTCGCGAAAACATGCCTCTACCGTATGTGCTTTTATTATAAATAATTATTTCCCTCCTTCGGCGGGAACATATGATATATGGGTCGGAGATAGTATTGGAGATCCAGCCTCTCGAAGAAAGGAGCACCCTGGCTTGCAAAATATGCCTGGGCAGCGCTGTCAACACAGCATTCCTTAGTAGGGGTACCTAAGGCGATTAACAAACTAACCCTTTTCCAAAATGACTAGCTTTGGCAAAGTGGACCTCCTAGAACTGTATACAGCTAACGTCATTTATGTAACAGGTCGTTTCAATAATGCCATAAACATTGGTGATTTTGGAGCCAAGGGAAAATATCTCCAGCTGAGCTTCAATTGTATTCATAAAATATTATTATAAACGGACGTGTCTGCGAGAGGGAGAGGGGGCAAAGGAGGGTGAGATGTAGATAGAGAATGAGAGTCAGCGAAAATTAGAAAGTAATCGTCATCAACAGTATCGATGACCACGGCTCTCCAAATTGTAGAGCCATGGTAATCTCTAGAGGACAAGTAAAGACGGCAGTTTCTCGTGGGTTTCCGTTTGGATTTGGGAGTAAATCTCCCCTCACTGTGTTAAACGCGCCCCAAACACCAACCTGCTAATTTCAACGACTCAGCGCGGTACATACGGCGCCTTGCCTTCCTAAATGGTCACCTATTAGCTTATCGTTGCTTAACTTCGATGATCTGGCGAGAACCGGTTTCAACGTGATTTGTCCGTGTGAAATATAAGTATGGCCACCTAAATCTAATAATCAAGTAAATGCACCTTAATTTATTATTAAAATAAAATTCATGAAAGATTAGAAACAAAGGCCCTTGCACAAGTAGAATAATCACATTTAATGAAAATATATATTGCTTTTTTCTCTCTCTCTCTCTCTCTCTTTTCGTTTTATGTAACTGAAAACTGTACCCAGTAGACAATCCTCTACAATCCAGCTCATTCTATGCAATTATCCAGCTCAAAACTACAAGATAACCAAATATTACGTTCTCACAGCCGATTCAATCTCCGCATTGATACATCGCTTTCTCTTCACACACCCATTCATTCAGTGCAGTAACCGCGACTTCTTTTGATTGCTGAATATTTGATTTTACATTTAAAAGCTTCAGTTCTATTCTTAGCACCCTTCGATATTCAAAGCGGCGCGTCTATATTTAGATAGAAAGAATTGTAAAAAACAACGTCCTTGTTAAAGTAACGTTACTATATTTAGCGTCGTGGGCCGATATTGATCGCAAGACTTGAGCTAAATTTGGAAGCTAAGGCGCCTGCTGTCGGGTCAAGCATTTGAACAACAAGCAGCTGATCCATTGGTTGAATGATCACAGAAAAGAAGAAAAGAAACGGGAGAAAGGGGGGAAATATCGAACAGATGGGATGGGCGGAAAATGGGTCAGACAAGCTTGCACTTGAGCGGCATTTTTATTACTTTAATGTGTTTTGCAGGCAGATGCATTAACGTTCGATGAACGTAAGTACTTCCTGGAAAATAGCGGCAACAACAGCAACAAACAAAGTCAGGAGATGAACAACAACAACAATGTAATAATAATAAGAAGAAGAAGAAGAAAAGCAGAGGAATAATAATAAGACAACGAAGAAAAAAAAGACCATAAAGAGAAAAGAAAGAAAAGGGAGAAGATAAAACAAAGAAGATTGAATAACAAATAATAATAAAAATAACCATGATATATATTAAAAAATAAGAAAAATAAGAAAAGGGTGGTTTCATGCCACCCAAAATCCAGTGAAAATCAATCGTCACTGCCAGCGATAAATTAATGGTAACTGTTGCGATAACACAACTTTAAGTGCAAATGTTATCTAAAGAGGTGGAGAGTACTTGAAATCTGGGGAGACTTATTGTCAAATAGACTCCAGAGAACGCCAGAATTTGTTCTCGAAGTAAAATCTCTGATGATGGTCTGTGTGACTACTCATAGTGATTAAATAATAATAATAATAATAATAATAATAATAATAATAATAATAATAATAATAATATAAAGAAAAGAAGAAGAAAAAAAAGAAACATAGTGCGTGAGTAGATCTACCACTTTCTTAATCGTAGACAACTTCCAGATATAGGGAAAAGTATTGGAAGTTATAAGGAGAGAGAAAAGGCATTGTATACCTCTGTGACAAAACCAACTATGTTGATCAAAAATGGTCCTAGAAATGAAGCAAATGAGCGCTGAATTAGAGCTTATATTTATGTGAACGATCTCGGAGTATCCTGAGGTTCCGTTAATAGTTGAAAACGGCTTGATCGCTGATACAAAATACATAAAGAAAACAATATTCGGGAACATTAATAATATTAGTTTGGTGAATAGGATTGCTGTGTGTTATCTAATCATGATTTGTCTTGAAGTGACCTTAAAAATTGGAGGTCAGGATTGACTTGTATGGGGACCCAAATAATGAGGATGTTTGATTGCTGTTGGTAAATCACCTAATTAATATACATAGTTCAGTCGCAAATCAATGCGAATCAGATTGTGGTGTAGTGAAGAGAGATTGGTTGGATGGGAAACCTAGATCAGCTCGAACGTTACCCACCATTTCATTTAAAAGGAGCTACAGAGCGGGTGACAGTCAATTGTTGGTATTGAGAGTTCGCAGTTGCCGTTCCCAATCATCCCGCGCAAAAACACCCCGTTCACTTACCGACCGATAAAGAAAGAGACAAGGAAATCGCTTTTTAAAAACAAGAAAAAAGTCACAGTTACACAGAATTACGGTTCGATTTCATTCATTGATGTATATCAGTTTAAATCTGTTGTGGGTTGGCATTAGTCACGCAAGATTTCATCCACTGGAAATCGTGTCAATAAGAGTTCGGGCGAGTTAACTATTTTCTTTGGCTTGAGCTATATTTTCCCTGGCCGTTGGTGAGGAACCTTGAAAGCGAATTGTGTTTTAAGTAAAAAAGGGTTAATGCTTTTGTATTGCTTAACGATATCAGTTGTGTACAACAGATCGCATTTTGGAAGAAAAGAAGAAGTTGAATTTGTGGTATTTTATTTGTAGTTAATTGATTGATACCCTTGAATTGCTGAACGAGTCGATTTTTGTATTAAAGATAAGGGATTAGTGTTTGTAAGTAAAATTTTTAAGCGGGGATCGCACTTCGAAAAAGAAAGGTTGAATTTGTTGTTTATAATTTCGTTGTTAATTGATTGACGCCCTTTAATTAGTGAACGATATTAGTTGTAGTTGTGAACGATATTAGTTGTAGCTGTGAGCGGTATTAGTTGTGGATTAAAGATACAAGATTAGTGTTTCTAATTACCAGTATCGTTGAGGAAACCCAGTATGAAACAGTACGGAACGTCTCCTGTAAAGTAGAGACAATATTGTTGAAGCGTCACCTGCAAAGTAGAGACAGAAATATTCAGAGAAGTTTTGTTGAAGACGTCCAGAATAAAGCAATTATTGAACGTCTCCGCTACTGTAAAGACGGAAGTATCCAAATAAATGCTGGAACGTCTCCAGTTCTGTAGAGACAGAAATATATAGTACAGAGGAATGTTGAAACGTGTACAGTAAAGGCGGAAGTAAATGTTGGAACGTCTCTGCAACTGTAGAGACGGAAGTATTCAAAGATATGTGGAAACGTCTCTGGAAAACTTTCGTTCTAGTAAATGAAGAGCGATTCTTGATATTAATTGCTACACGCACTGTGGTTCTTGTTGCTGACAGGTGCGAGACTTCAGGTAATGGAAATCGAGGGAGGATTTATATTATAATTAGCTCATTACAAATCCGGATAATGAAATAGGAAGCGTCTCCTGTAAGGCAATTCCGATACAGATTTCGTAGTACATTCCCGATTCCGATACAATTACCTATTCCGATTCTTCATAAATATCTAAATATTTAACTAAAGAATTATTTTCCCGATTACCGTAAAAACACATCTTAAATGTCATATATTTTCTCAAACACCTCTCTTCCCTTTCCCATACCCCGCCATCGTCTTCGTCTTATGTCCTCATTTTTTACCCTAGAGTGATCTTCTTCCGCGGCCCTCAGAGCTTCACATCGTATGAAACTTATTTCCTCTTGTGGGATGCATTTTCCCTTTTGTGACATGAGGGATCACAAGTTGGGTAAAGATGCCTTCTTTTTCTCTGCTGGAAGGTTCGAGGCTCTTACTTTCTCGAAGAGTATCTCTCCCGCGCTTCGTCCCCATTTCTCAAAACTTGAGTAGTGGTAGCAGTGCAGGAGGATCTTTCTCTGTTCAACAGACCACACCTTGGTTTTAAGCCCTCTTCTGTTTCTTTTTTGGTTTATCAAGCGAGATAGAAGAAGGACGCTTGGTTCATCTTAGTCATAAACTGGTGGCTGTCCGTGCACGACCTTAGATGTTGTTATGGCACCACCCTTTGAGGCGAGAAGTTTCGCACCATCGCTTTTCTCTTCCTACTTGGTGCGTAAGCAGATTAAGAGGCCCATTTTATTCTGGGCTTCGGCCATTCAGATTGAATCCTTTTTTAAGCATTTTTCATGGTAATCCTCATTTTACACGGCTTCTTGGTTGTTCGAAGGTTCCATTTATTTTATATAAGTAGAGGGGGTGCACCATCAGCAACACCGTGGACGCACTGGATGGCTGGAGGAAGACGGCACACCAGAGCGGAGGAAAGCGACACATCATTAATGCAAACTTTTGTTTTAAACAAAATCAAATAAAAATAAACAATACAATCATATTTGGCCACGGAAAATAGACACAGTCTAAATTTAGTGAAAAACAGGTATTACATTTAGATCTGAGCTAATAGGCCAAGGAGCCCCAAAAAATAATGTGTTTTTTACAAGGTCTTTATAAATGGATTGCAAAATATTCATAAATATATTTTAAAAAAACGTTTTTCTCAATGATTTATACCAATAATATTGTTGGGTCTGCCTTCTCGGTTGACATTTATGAAAAGGAAATACGTGATAAAGCACATGTCTTATTTACTTGCTTCCTGCTCTTCCTGTAGTTATCAGGCTATGAACCGAGATAATTCCTTTCGAAAGAAAAACCAAACAACAAAGTATATTTTACGTAGATTTTATTTTCACATTTTCCTCGGAGTTGCCACGTTTCTCTTCGTTTTTATATATTTTAGTTGCGTCCATTAGATGCTTCTTCGAATAGCAAAGGAAAAAATCTCTTTCGAGCGAATCTCCTCGGGGGCTTGAACTAAACTACCTCGCTGACTGACCCTGGCTAATCTGTTAAGGTGAATAACCTCGTATCCTCTTCACGTAAAAAGGTTAATCTTATTGTGTCTAAATATTATTTTTCCAAAATAAAATTTCTAGTATTTTAGTATTAAAAATATTATAACTTGCTTAAAATATTTGACCAGCTAAATATTTTATTGCAACGCTAAAATCTGCTATTATTTCAAATATTTATATTTGATAACATTGTAATATTATATTGTAATATATCGATGAACGTTCTGAACTGGTTACACATTGATTACCTGGGACCAATTCAATAATCAACTAAATTGCCCCCTTTTAACTGAAGAGGACTCTAGGTGTTGAAAGCTTTTCTAATCTAATAGTTTAAAATTCGAACTGCTAGCATTCAGAATATTTCCTGTTCCATTACTCTTAGCCTGTACCAAAATACAGAAATTTAAATGTAATGTTGCCAAACATCCACTGTAGAACTCTTTACATAGTAACTAAGGATCCTATTACGCCTCAGCGGCACTTCTCTATGTTAAAGTTTTAATAAGGTTACAGAATTATCAAAAACCTTATTATCTGAAAGTGTATGCTAATTTGCCTCTAAGTAGAGGCTTTTGTTTTCTCAAGGAAATATAATAACAAGATATTTACTGCGGGAAAACCTATGTGAGTACGTGTCCAATATAAATGCTGTTCTTGGCAACATAATTAAGTGTGCAAATGTAATCCGTATTAATTAGGAACATATGATATTTAAAATTAATCTCAGTTCTTTGGCATTCAATTCCCAAGTAGAATGAAGTACTCACAGAAGAGACCAAGTAAAGGTTTTCAACATTTAATAGTGAAAGAAATGTAATAATTTCGACAGAAAATATAAACAGTCCACGACGATGTCTTTTCGCCTTCGTTTCCAGCCAGTTTTAATTACGATAGAAATGTTATTTGCACCTATTCATCACTTTTATCGTATTTCTTAATCATAAAAAAATTAAATCTGACAGATACTCTAGAGGTATTTCGTGTTATATTAAATAAGTGTTAATTTATTATATAACAAACTAATATTCGAGACAGAAATTGTCTCAAGAACATTTTTAACTGTTTGATGTCCCTTTTAATTATGAAGATGCTGTCTCTTGGCCGGTTTGGACACATAAACAGTGTTAATAGAAAAATGAAAGAACGGCCGTGCGTGACTTTATCAATTGTAACAATATATTCAGAAACAAGGGTTTATTTATCTATCTATCGATCTATCTATCTCTATATCTATATCCATCGCTCTCCTTCGTTCTTTCTCTCTTTCTCTACACACATATATATATGTGTGTGTGTTTGTGTGTTTGTGTGTGTGTTATTGTCTACGTGTGCCCGAAGGGATCTCTACCAAACTACACTGTCTATTTTGTGGCTACAGACTTGCAATTTTGACTTTTATATAAAAGCCAATGTGTTTTTTAGTTTCTTCCTCATAGGTACCGAAATGGCTGCGCCTATATTTTGCAAAGTTCACACAAAGGTAATTTATATACCTGGCAGTCTTCTTACGTATGTTTTTTTAAAAAGAAATTCATCTAATAAGTGTCAAAAATCGAAAAAATCTGATCTTAAAAAATAGTATTTCTCTCTGATATATTAAAATAAGAAATTTGACAGGGGAATATTTCACTTTGCACTGGCTAAGGGAGATATTAAAATCTCAGCAAATAGTTTCTTTTTAAAAAAGTATTATCATCTGGAGATATAGTTGAGTGACAGAGCATGCGACTATATTTCAAATAATCCCCTGATCGAACCCGCGTGTACCTTACTATTTTATTGTAAGTTTTTCTTATTAATGAGTTCAATTTACGACAAAAGAAGAGGTACCATTTAAAATCGCTGCAAATCAATTCTTCAGATGCATGTTTTAAAATTAAATATTAATCAGAAGTAACTTTTCCAGGGTATTCATCGTCAAGCCCAAATATCAGCTGACATGATATTGTAACAGACGAAAATTGATGAAGGACATTATCATTATTATTTATATATTTTTTTGCGTATTAGTTCACTGGGCAAATTATTCCTCGTAATATATAATACTCAATAGAGGATTAATTCTATAATACATACATACGCAATCTGCAAAAATTACAATGTCATATTTAAGCGTATTATACGATAATGTATATAGGAAACTCGGACCATTGGACCAGATTTTATGTGGATCTTAGCCGGTGAAAGTTGCTGATAAGGAGTCTATGAACATTCACATTATGTTCATCCTCTTCAGGCAACGTAGATTACGATGTTAACGCCATGTCCACCGTATGGAGAATGAGCGGATTTCTAGAGACATCGTGTATTGAGAGAGAGTCTACTGATCACAACTAACTACGATGTGTTGATGTTGTGATGCGAGATATGGAAGCGATCAATATCATATCTTAGGAAAGCATTACAGATAATTGCTCGCGCTAAAAAAGAATCCTAGAGTGACATCTTGAAGGGCATGAATAGAAGCAAATAAAAATTGTCGCAGACAAACGTGCACGCATTTAGAACATGATCGCAAACAGTTCACAAACTTTTTTCGACAAAGTCTGCAACTCCTGCATTGGTTTGTTCATTCCTAATCGGTTATGCTCCAACCAAGCAAACGCTCGAAAAACGAAGCTAAGGATGCTAAACTTATGTCCGACCCTAACCGACGGAAGTTTACTAACTGAACTTAAATTTGACACCTACTATCTTCCAAACCATTGTACACAATACGCCTTGATATATTTTGGAACATATTTTCATTGCGTATTTGAAAATAAAAAAATAAGTGGGAAGTAAAATAGTAATTAATATATAAAATTGATATGTCGAAATAAAAATCCTCCTAATTTTGATAAAAACATATAGTAGATCATGGTATTTGACGACTTCTATTGCATTCTGGCTTGACTCGAATAATTACTCGAATAATTATTTCAACATGTGACAAAAACTAGAAAACGATTTAACTCTGTAGATTGCGGGATAGATTGGTTGTAGAGTACCAATAAATACGGATAATTTGTTCAATGAACAACAAATATTTCTAATAAGCTAAATGCATACTTTCATCTCGAAATATAAAAAATATAACGATATTAACTTATCTTGCGATACGTGTTTCATTCTAAAAAATACGTACTGCCATATAATACTACAATACAAAGATTGTTTTGTAGGAAGTAAACAAATTATTAAATGAGTTTTATTTTATGTATAACTGTGCATTTCTCGGCCGATTTAGCATTAACTTTAAAGCTGCGTATCTTTTTTTCTGGATTTTTTTACTGACACATGTTTTTTTAAACTTGATTGAAATATTTGTATTTTATTATTGTTTCATTTTTGTCTTCTTTGTTGAGTAAAATAAATGTTTGCGTTTATTGCATACTGGGGGAGCATATGTTATATATGTGTGTTTAAACTCGTGCATCATCTAGTGGAATAAAACTTACGACAGCTTATACATTTTAACAAAAGACATGTAGCATATACAACAGAAACGGACAAATAACAGTTCCCTGTGGTTTTAACATCGAGCCAATCGGAGAAATATCCCTGGTCTGTTGCTGATCTTCTTTAAAGGATCCTTTGTATAAGTTGTAATTGAGATTCAGATAAATGAGCTAACAAATCTGGTGTTGTCTTTCCAACAACTTTATTACTGATGTTACCCATTAGCAAGCTGCAACGCTGTTTATAGACTGACGTAATTTTAAATAACATTTACCTAAGACTATGTATGACTCTAGAGGTTCACCTATTTATAAATTATTGTTTATATTTCTAACATTTTTAGTCGCGTGCAATCGACTCTCTACGTCACTCCATCGGTCGATCGGTAGGTCGGTCTGTCGGTCGATCTATCCGTAACACTTTTGTGCTGGGCCTTTTTGGTTAAGATCAAAGGTATGTTATTAATAGATGCTGTTCTTAGCTTTTAAAGCTTTTCTTGGCCTTTTGAACAAAGATCAACGTGTAGTATCTGTTTTCGCAGTATACTAGGTTTTCTCTTTTTCAAAGACCAGCGACCACCCACTTGACCAACTTTGGTCAAGTTCAACGGTTTTTTCTTGTTTGGCCTCAAAGGACCGACCCCATTCTTTGGGTGAGTGGTCCTTAAGGCATTGTTGTGTTTTTGTTATTGTTGCTTTGTATTATTAACTGGTTTTCCCTCCTGTGCAGATAGTCCAGTGTCTGGATCCGACTTAAGCAGCCGGCCGGGCTAGGGAAAACTGACATGCCTTTTTAGGCGAAGCTGCCCCTAGTTTCCAAATCGGCGGGTCGGAGAAGGGCACTGGGCCAACACCTAGGGGGGAAGGCCTCTGCCTCTTCACCATGGGGGACGCCCCTGGTGTAGAAGTGTCCGTGGAGGGTTCGGGGGTGCCGTCCCGAAAGGCACCCCCAGGTCGAGAAGGGTTCCGGGGGTCGCCGCCCCCAGTTCGGAAGGGTCAAGTACCGGTTCGTTGTCGGTTCCGGGGGTCGCCACCCCCAGTTCGAGAAGGGTCGAGTGTTCGTTAGCAGCCTGTAGGGTTACGGCTGCAGGGGGTTGCCACCCCAAAAGGCAACCCCAGTTCGAGGGCGGGTTTCGGGGTGGCCACCCCAGCACCAAGTACGAGGTCGAGGTTCCGGTCGCGGTCAGTCTCCGGCAACTCTGAGGCGGGCTCTGAGGACGTCACTCCCAGTAGCTCAGGCATGGGGAATGTCGCAGTGGTGGACGAGGCTCCATGGAGAACACCGGCGACAGTGATATCGGCAAGTCGGGAAGAAGTGGTACAAATATAGAAGGAAGAGATCGAGGAAGCCTACAATAATAATAAGAAGAGACGATCAGTGAAGAGGTGGTGAGTCATCGACGAGGAGATATCTAGGCCGCCACCAACAACGACCCAGTCAGAAAGAAACAGTCCAAGCAAGCCGGAGATAGAACTAAAAAGAGCGAAATCAGCTGCAGTGATTATCTTAGATGGGTGCTCTCTTGGGGAGGGGGTATCTACCAGCAAAACGCCAGGCAGTGCGGTCGATTGGCCAACCCTCCCAGCAAGCGATTGCTCGCCGATACCACCAGGGTAGAGGACACCACCACAAAAGCAGACGGCAGCCGGCACGCCCAGTGAGCCCATCAAGGAAGCGACAACCTGGGGATCCCGGGAAAGCCTGAGAAAGACTCAGAATACCCCAAAGTACTATCAGGAACTTTTTCAAAATAAGTTCAAGGAATACGTCCTAGGAAATGAGCTGAAGGTAATGCCAGGGAGGCTGGAGGAAATCCAGGAAAGATCGGTCTCCCTGATAACCATCGACGTAAAGGGAAAGGGCTTAGTCGGGATCCCCAGGGATAAGATGATGGAAATCCTCGGGGAACTAAAAATGCCTGCTCAGTACGCGGTAAGAAGATATTTCGCCACATAAGATCTCCTTTTGCCTACAAAAGAGGAGGCAGAGAAGCTGTCAAAAGGGGATCTTGTGTGGAAGAATTTTAAAATGAAGACTGAATATCAGTCTAAAAGGAGGACAAATGTTACCATAATGGGCGTGCCGAGCTTCATCGAAGAAGATCAGCTGGGAGCGACGCTGGCCCAATATGGAGAAGTGGAGAAGGTGCAGGCTGTCATCGGACCTAGAAACATCAAAGCTGGCGAGTATAAAATCGAAATGCGCGCAGACAAAAAGGGGTTTGACAGCATCCCCTCCCAGCTTATCTGTGAGGGCTGGACTGTGACAGTAATAGTGGAAGGACGAAGACCGCACTGCTGGCTCTGCCAAAAGCCGGGGCATATGTCTCGTTTCTGCCCTGAGAAAAAGGAGTAAAAGAAACAGCCACGACCAGCAGAAACCCAGAGACCGATGATAAGAAGGAAGAAGGGAATAATAATGCCGCCACTGGAGCAAAGTTATCTAAAAAAAAAACAAAGAAGCAGAAGAAAACAACCCCTCAAACAACAGCAACAGGGGCGGCGGTGTCGGCAAAAAGGAAATTAAGAGTAAGCTCCTCAGAATCCGAGGGAGAAGAAGCAGACAAGACAAAGCAGATGGAAAAACGGGAAAGAAAGGAGCTAACTCCAACAGACGTCGCCCCAGCAGAGACAACCCCGGTAGAGATGGCCCCAATAGAGACAGCCCCGGCGGAGATAATTCCGGAAACAGCCCCAGAAGAAGTAAAGCAAGACCAGAATATTGAGCCTCCAACCCAGATCCCCAGTGAGGAAGCTCAACTCACCCCTCCCCTATTCAACACGCCTAAAGGGAAGGAGCGGCGCGAAGCTCCTGTCGCAGAGGCAGAAAAAGCTGCAACAATAGATCAGCAACAGGCGGCCCCTTGTAGAGAGGGTAAAACGAAGAAGTATCCGTTCTGGCCAGGAGAACGCCTCTGCGACGCAAGCATTGACCATGTGATCGGCGACCTCAACGGAAGACACAAAAGGTTTCTCAAAAGCCTTGAAGACCTCTCCAAGGTCGATGGGAAAGAGGTCGTCGATCCAGAAACTTCGCGGATGCTCCACATCTAATAACTTTCGTAAGAGCAAATAGGGGAGGGCGTTGTAAGGCCTTGTGGAGAATGTTGAAGGCCAGTAAGACTGCGTATAAGGGGCTGTGTTTCATGAACGGGGAGCACCCATCATTAGGGCAAATTGCCCAAAAATGTGAAGGGAGGGTCCCAATTTACGTTCACCCATCCCTTTATAGAGCCATTAAAATGACGTTCCCCCTGGACGTTGGGGACCTGGCTCGAGACGGACGGCTTACGTCCGACCTGATCACAGGCAATCTCGGTCAGACCTTTGACGGCTTTACCCCCGAAGATTTCAGGCCCATCCTAGACGAATACTACTAGTTAGGGAATTATGGCCACGAGCTTAAACCTGGCTAGTTTGAATGCGAGGGGCATAAGATCCCGAAGCAAGGCTGCTCGCGTGCTGAGGGATCTCGTGGCCCTTGAGGTAGACTTAGCTGCATTACAGGAGATCCACTTTGTTGGGGACGGGGACTGCAGTGTGCTGGTGAACGACTTTGACGTTTATTCAGAATATGGCAGTCCCCGTATCGCTGGAGTTTCTGTTCTAGCGAGTCGCACCCTGTCTGCGACGGTTACCGTTGTTCACGCTGATGCTCATAGGAGGTTGGTCGTGGTCGATGTTGCCGTTAAAAGCGGCAAGTTCCGGATCGTGGCAGTTTATGTGCCCACCGTCCGCAGCGAGAGGGTTTCCTTTTTTCGGCGGGTGGAGGTGTTTCTCTCTTCGGGTCCGGAGCGGGTAGTGTTAATGAGGGACTAGAATGCCGTCCTGGACCCCAATATAGATAAGGTCGGGGGAGCTAGTAGGTCGGCGTGGTGTGATAGCAGTCTGTCTAACCTGATGGCCTCGTGCAATCTGGTCGACAGGTTCCGTCTGGATTACACCGGTAGGGAGATGTGGACGTGGCAATCTAGTACGGCCATCTGTCCGAGTACATACTTGGGCAGAATGTTAATTAGAAGGGGCTATATAGATTTCCTATCTTGTCCCACGTTCCATTAGTTAGGTCATTCGGACCACAAACTCGTGCTGGCCCGTTTGAAATTAGGTAATATGCCTAGGTTGGCTAGCTACTGGAAGCTGAACGTCTCCTTGTTGAAGTCGAAAGACTTCCGGGAGCAGCTGACATTCAGAGGCAGTTAGTGGGGGCGGTTACCGAGAGTAGATGGTGGGTTCACCTTAAGGCTACCAATAGGCATTTTTGCGTCCAATACAGCCAACGCCTCGCGCTAACTAGGGCTCGGACCAAAAGGCACCTAGATGATAGACTGACCCGGGCGGTGGCAGGGGGTACTCCCTAGAATTAGCTCTAGTTAAGGAAGACCTGGGTCGCTTGGCTAGCAAGCGATATGCAGGTCAGGTAGTTAGAGCTAGGTTAAAAAGAGTCTCCAACGAAGCCGTAAATGTTGACGCTGCTGAGTGTGGGGCCGCCTTAAGACGCCCCTCGGACGGGTGCATTCGGGAGGTGAAAAACCTGGAAGGGCACACTCTCGCGCCGTGCAATGTGTTTCGGCAGCATTTAATGGATCGCTTCACCCAACTACCCAGACTCCGCGGCCAGGAGTTTGGCAGCTATTTAGCTGGCTCGCCCCGCCTTACTGCGGCCCGGGCGGCTAGCTGCGAGGGGATGGTTACGGAGCGTGAGGTCGTCACTGCGTTGAAGCAGGTTGGCTACAACAAATCTCCGTTGCTCGATGGTTTGCCCTACGAGTTGTTCTTGAGGCTGTCGCCCATGTTTGTGCCCCTTCTGACGGGCGTGTTTAACCACTGGTTTGCCCAGGGCTCGATCCCGAGGCAGGTAACCAAAGGTGTGGTCCCGCTTCTGAAGAAGGGGGACCAACATGGAGGGGGGAATCTAGACGACTATAGGCCCATTACTCTGCTTAACGCAGACTTCAAGATTTTGTCCCGCGTTCTTGCGAACCGACTGCAGGTTGTTATCAGTTACTTGGTTGATACGGATCAGAACTACGCTGTGAAGGGTCGATCGATTCAAAACAACTTGCACGGTGCGCACGATCATAGAGGGTTTAGAAGCCGACACAGAAGCCGCGCTGATCAATTTAGACCAGTCTAAGGCATTAGATAGGGTCGACCATGGGTTCTTGAGATCTGTTGTTGAAAACGCCGGCTTTGGTCCGGACTTCTGCAAGTGGATCTCCGTTCTGTATCGTGATCCCGCGGTAGTGGTGCAAGTTAATGGTAGGTTGTCGGAGTCCTTTGGGGTCTCTCGGTCGGTGCGCCAGGGGTGCCCGCTGTCGCCTCTGTTGTATGTCCTGGCGTTGGAGCCTTTCCTTCGCAAGTTAGGAACAAGCCGGCTAGACCAGTCCTGCGCGGACTAGCTCTACCTGGTGGAAAATTTGCCAGGGTGTCCGCGTACGCTGATGATGTCACCGTTTTTGCCGGGCGAAGGCTTGATATTAAGGCGGTGATGGAGGCGATCGCTGAGTATGAAGTTGTCACGGGGGCCGTAATCAATCGCAGCAAGTCCGTTGGCCTGCGGTTGGGCGCCTGGACCGGGGTAAACTCGCTTCCATGTGCGTTCGGCTGGACTGATGGCCCAGACAAAATTCTCGGAGTATGGTTCGGACCGGGTCTCCAGCTGGACAAGAATTCGTCGGAGGTACAGATGAAGGTCGAGTCGTCAGTGAGGACTTGGATCCGGAGAAAATTGTTCTTAAAGCGTCGTGCGGAGGCATGCGCAACGTACGTGTTTTCGCTGATCCTTTACCGCTTGTCTGTTCTTCCCCTGCCTGCGGATCGCTGTAAGGCTTTAGAGCAACTCCTATTCAAACTCCTTTGGGTGGGAGGAAAGCCGAATGTCCGTAGACAGGTCTGTACGCAGAAACTTAGTGAGGGAGGCTTAGGAATGCCGGACTTGCAGAGTCATAAGCATGCTGAGAGATTGGCGTTCCTGAGTCGGACACTGTTAGAGAAAACATACTGGGTACCAGCCGTGGAACTTGCGTTTCCGCGGCTCATATCCAGCCTTGCCAATGAAGGTCGCCGAAGACGGGTAGGGGAATCGTGTTTCTTCACCGAATGCCAAGCCGCCCTTAGGGCATTGCCGGGGTCCAGAGTGACCTTGCACGGTCTAGGAGGAGGCTATATCAGGATTTAGTGGAGGGAACCGCTAAAGATCCGCTGGTGGAGCGGCTGCATCTGTCGAGGGGGGAAGTTCTCTTGCTGTGGAGTTGGGCGCCAGCCAGTAGCTT
Source organism: Euprymna scolopes (assembly GCF_053919585.1). Classification (NCBI taxonomy): domain Eukaryota; kingdom Metazoa; phylum Mollusca; class Cephalopoda; order Sepiida; family Sepiolidae; genus Euprymna; species Euprymna scolopes. The sequence goes on from NC_136497.1 coordinate 8,268,019, forward strand.
TCTCAACAGTGTTGAGTATTCAATCAGGTGGAGGCTAGTCCGGGACGCGCTGCCACTCTTTGGCAGACTAGCCAGGGACTGCAAGGATAGTGAATACTATTATCCCCCCTGCCCATGCTGCAACGATGAAGAGGAGGAGGTGACAAGAGAACACGCGTTCTTTCTTTGCAGCGGAGTTCAGAGTCTCTGGGAGTATGTCAGAGAGGTAACGGCTCGTATCGACCCCGAGCGATCGGTGCCACTTGATTTAGCATACGTCGTCGACAATGTGGACCCGTCGTTTACTAGGGAGAAACGGCTGGTGTTTCTAGCGATCCTAGCTGTAGCTAGGTTAGCGACGTGGGTTTCGCGTCTGAACATTGTCTATGAGGGGCAATCTGTTTCGGATCACGATCTGCTTGTTTATTTTAAGCATCAACTTAAAATGAAAATCAGATGTGATTGGGAAAGATTGCACCGCATACACTTTGATAAGAGATGGGTGCACAACACTAGCTTGTGCATCCGGCGAGGCGCTAAGTTTGAGCTCGTGCTCTCGCCTTAGTGGTTATTGGTCGGATGGCGCTGGAATTTCATTTTTCGGAACCCAGCCTTTTTTGACAAGACACAGTCTTCTCGGGTAGAGCGTAGTTAGGCAATAGTAACCACCTAGAGTGGAAAATGAATACTTTATTAGGGTCTAGTCTAGGATAAGTATGTGTGTTGATCCTGTTCCTTACTTTATTTTTTCATCAGGCACAAGCAGAGCTTCCAAAGATACCCAGTCCACCTGTATGTTTTGTCCCCGGTCTACTTTGCCCCTTACGTATTATATCTTGGAAGACACCGTCCATCCCTGACGACCCGACCCTAAGTTATTTTCGCGGAAGTGCTGTCCCCTATGTCCCCCACACCCCATTAGGGAACGACCTGCTTGCTTTCACCCTTTCCTTTAGGGAGGGGACCGGAAGACAGTGGGCGCTCCATTTAACGATTAGTGAGTAGGTAGGGAGGGACCCCTTACTAACCCGCCTCCATAGACATTTTGTTTAGTTGTTTTATTTTTCTTTCTTTTTGGGTGTTTTCTAGCTTGACCCCTCCCCTTCATCTCACCCCCATATATTAAAAATAAAAATTAAAAAAATACTCTTTGTTTTGTGCATATCCAATTTTGCTTAGTTGAACTGTAAATATTTTACCTTCCTTGTTTTGTAAATATTATTATGCTTTTTGTTCATTGTAAATATTTTAATTCTTTTTTCTTTAAGAATGAATGTCGCCCGCCATCCCGTAAGCTGGGGAGTTCATGTTTTAAGATAGTCCTGGTAAAAATGTAGGCGGTTGTTGTAGTATGATAGCGATTCTAGAATAGTTATACCTAATAAAGTACTTGTTTTTACAAGTTTAGCTTAGTTCAGCAAAAGACCCCGTTTTTTCCCCCAATGCCCTTACTGGCCTTAGTGCCTAAGCGCTTTCGGACCCCAAATGAGGCCTTGGCAGTAGATAATGCCAAGGTCGGGGCCGAAAGGCTGAATAATGCTTTTCGTTGCCTTTTTGGCCAAGATCAAAGTGTAGTATCTGTTCCGGCAGATACTGCAAGCAAAGACCATACATGAGGGCAGCCTCACATATAAGACCTTGGTCAATGTAGATGCAACCCTTCATACCAATTGTCACTATCCAGCTCCCCCACTCCCCGGGGAGTTGGTCCCCATTTCTCCTTCACTTCTCACATGAAAAATCGGCATTTAGCCTAATTTGCTCGGTGGGGGAACAAATAAATACAGCTTTTCTTGGCCTTTTTGGCCAAGATCAAAGTGTAGTATATGTTCCGGCAGATACTGCACGCAAAAAACTATATGTGGGGGAAACCTCACATGTAAGACCTTGGTCAATGTGTAAGGGACGCTTCATGCCAGTTGTCACTGTCCAGCTTCCCAGCTCCCCGGGGAGTTGGTCACCATTTCCCCCTCACTCCTCACATCAAAAATCGGTCTTGTGCCTAATTTGGTTGGTGGGGGAGCAAATAAATACCCTTTTCTTGGCCTTTTGGCCAAGATCAAAGTGTAGTATCTGTTCCGGCAGATACTGCAAGCAAAGACCATATGTGGGGGGCAAGCTCACATATAAGACCTTGGTCAATGTAGGGACAACCCTTCATACCAATTGTCACTATCCAGCTCCCCTACTCCCCAGTGAATTGTTTCTCATTTCTCCTTCACTCCTCACATTAAAAATCGGCCTTCTGCCTAATTTGCTCAGTGGGAAATCAAATAAATACCCTTTTGGTCAAGATCAAAGTGTAGTATCTGTTCCGGCAGATACTACAAGCAAAGACCATATGTGGGGGAAACCCTACATGTAACACCTTGGTCAATGTAGAGGCAACCCTTCATACCAATTGTCACTATTCAGCTTTCCTACTTCCCGGGGAGTTGGCCCCATTTCCCCTTCATTCTCACATAAAAATTGGCCTTATTCCTAATTTACTCGATCGGGGGAGCAAATAAATACCCTTTTCTTGGCATTTTGGCCAAGATCAAAGTGTAGTATCAATTCCGGCAGATACTGCAAGCAAAGACCATATGTGGGAGAAACCCCACATTTAAGACCTTGGTCAATCTAGGGACAACCCTTGATACAAATTGTCACCATCCAGCTCCCCTAGTTCCCCGGGGAGTTGGTCTCCATTTCCCCTTCACTCCTCACATTTAAAATCAGCCTTGTGCCTAATTTGCTCGGTGGGGGAGCAAATAAATACAGCTTTTCTTTACCTTTTGGCCAAGATCAAAGTGTAATATCTGTACTTACTACATGCTGTTCTTATGTTTGTAACTTTGTGATATAAAGTCGGGGATTTCTTTTCTCTATTAATTTAACGTAAAATGATCACCCACTTTACAACCAGTCAGTCTCAAAGCCATTCAAGTCATTCTCCCGACCATTCAAGTTGTTTTTGAAGGATCCAGTTATTTTTTTAGCATTCAAGTCGTTCTTAAGGTCATTCAATTCATCCTTAAATTCATTAAAGTCATTCTCAGTAATTTACTTTTTATTTATTTAAGTTATTTTAGCCCATTTTCGATCATTTTAGTTTATCTTTAAGAATTTCATGTCAATTCTACATTCACGCATTCATTCATTACACGAGAGCACGCGACTAATGGCTATCGGTCTTGTTTTCTATTGAAACTTCTTAATATAAATAATTTCCTCTGTAAATATTTGTTTTGCTATGATAAATTTAATGTATTCATAAATATTACAACGATCAGAACAATCGTTAAGTGACATACCTTCGGCGTTGCCCTGCTAATAACTAACACGTTCAAGTCGATATAATTAGAAAAGATTTTATTGTCTCACGCGAACATGATAATAACACTAGCAAAACGTCAAACTCAAGTAAAGAGAAGATTAACGAATACACTAACGAATTCTCGGTTCTCTCATACATTTTTAGTTGAACAACAAATTCATATATGCAAAAAGAAACTAAAGACTGAATTTAGAGATACAAAAATATGCGTATGTATTATATGATATACATCCAATTTTTTACTAATTTACTCATGGGAGACTCTAGTACTGTACTCGTAATGCGATTTCTTAAATTATAATAGAGCTTACCCGTAAGTCTTCTTGAAGTTATTTAGAATAAATTATGGTTATACCACAACACTCGAGAAGCTGTTTATGTTCGTGTTCATTCTAACTAATACAAAAATATCACAAGGCATTGAAGTAGAGAAAGTAATTGAAGAGAAACCATGTGTACTCCTGCTTCTAACTCTTAGCATTTCGATTTTTATTTAATTTCTGCAACTTACGAGTTATAAAACATACGGAGGATCCATTACGTCGAGATTGACTGATGTTGCATGTACAAAAACAGCAGCACCACTATTAATTACATTCAAACAATGAACTATTTCTATCACAAGTTGCTGCAGAGGAGATAACTTTTATATGATTTATCTCGCACTGATTACTGTTGTCTATGAGATTACACAGTATCAAATGCGTAAATATCGAATAATTGTTTTACATGTAGTTTTTCCACTAAACACGCAAGATCCTCAGGATGTTATTTCTAACACACAATCAAAGTATTTAATCATTACATATGAAGTAAAAGTGAGCTTACATATTCTTTATGTACCCGGCAGTTACGTATTCACCAGGAAGATGCAGTAAAAAATTATTGACCCTTAAAACAGCACAAGCAATAAAATTAAATTGCTTTTTTGATTGAGAACATTTTATAGCTTTTATTTAAAACAAAAAAAAGTATTCTCGCCCTGACTGTTTGAATGAACAAACATCCATTTGAAAATTAATAGTTCGTTTAAATTCGCAGACGAAAGGTTTTGCTTATTTTAAATCTCAACGGACACACAAAAGCTTTCATGCTATAAAATAAGTGTATATAATCAATAATATAAAGTCTACAAATTCACACACACAATGTTTATTTCGAAACTTCAATATTATTGATTACTTATTTTGATTAAAAAGAAATACGTAATTTTAAGTTTATTTGTTAATTGGCTTAAAGGTTCTTATACACACACACATATACATATATATATATACATATATATATGTGTGTGTGTGTGTGTGTGTGTGTGTGAGTTCCAAATTTGTAATTCGCTCATTTCATTAAAATTGGTCGCTCTAGATTTGTACTGGTTTGTATCAGTTTAAAAGTACGTTTTAGATTTTTTACAACTATTTTAAAACTTGCTATAACATTGTGAGTTTTGCTCTAACTCGCAATGTCATAGCAAGTTTACAAATTTTATTATTTTTTATTAACCTCTAAGTCTAAACGCTAACATTTTGAAACTATTGAATGAGGAAATAATCTTTTGCATCTTGTATCTACTACGTTTAAGCTATATATTTTAGAAGCGTTAATTTCCATTATCTAATCACTACCATACACACACATACATACATGCATATATATATATATATATATATATATATATATATATATGTATACCTTTATGTGTTTATATATTTCACGGCATTCTTCTTATTACTGAACACGCGTACAGTGTTGTACGCAGTTGTGTCCAGCGTGATATGAATATTCCTATAAATCATTTAATTAAGATATAAACGTTTTTTTTTTATTATTTAAACAAGGACGAAAAATCACAAATTTAATAGAGTAGTTGTTGTAACTAGACGAATATTTTTCGAATGGAGCATAGATTGAAGCTCTGTCGAGCGCATGTGATTAAAATGACAATAGAGCAGAGATGGATACGTGTTAGACGGTGTTCGTTAATGAAGAACGTGTGTATGTAATTCATTGAGGTATTCATGATAAAATTCCTTACATAAATATTACAAAATAATATAAAAAAGTAAAAAAATTACACAAGATGCATTAATACTCAATAAGATCCCAAGTAATGCTTTATTGTATTCTTTTCCTATCAAACTCAATAAATTACATAAATAGTAAAAAAGGGTTATTGAGTACTTATGCAGAAAATAGACCTGTTTATCGTGCATGTTGTTTCGGCTATTTCCGACAGCTTGCGATTTACCACTGCATTCCATGTTTAAAAAGGATGTGTCCTCCATAGTGTCAGCCCTGGCCGAATGGCTAATTGTAGGCATAGACCGATTCATACCATCTAAAATTCCAACAAAAACCTACCAGCCAGCCATGATTCTCCCCAGAATGTGCTGCTGCCATCGTGCATAGAAATCACTTTTTCCATAGCTACCAACGTAATAGATGCACTGAGACTAAAGCTGCCTTCAGGACTGCCAGCAACCACCGCAAAAGAGTTATACAAAATGCAAGAGAGCTATATGCTCAGTCCGTTAAATCCAAAGTAGTTGAGCAGCGGCTTCGTTCCCACCAGTTTTGGCAAATAGCAAACAGGATCCTGAATAGAAGCGTGCATTCTATCCCAACCATCATCAATGGACCTGAGGTCATCATGTCAGCATCAGATAAACCAAACTATTTGCCAAGAACTTTGGAGCTAATTCTACCCTATGCGACGAAGGCTATCAACTCCCCATATTTCCTCCTATAACGGACAACACGCTCTGCAACATACAAATATCTGTGCGTGAGGTCGCCAAGCTAATCAAGAACTTGATTCCAGTAAAGCAACTGGTCCTGACGGCATTCCAATCATTGTGCTGAAAAAGCTTCAACTAGAATTTGCCCCCATACTTACAAAACTCTTTAAGGGTTGCCTTAAGGGGAAGTGCTTCCCAACATCCTGGAAAACCTCATCAGTATGCCCTGTATTAAAGAACTCAGGTGAGAAGTTATCTCCCTCTCAGTACAGACCAATAAGTCTCCTATGTGTCATGAGTAAACTGCTGGAATCCATATAAAATAGAGAAGTATTCAACTACCTCAGCAGAAATAACCTTGTTAGTGATATTCAATATGGTTTCCGTTCTGCCAGATCTACAGCAGATGTGCTGACTGTTATAACTCTTTACAAAGGCTTCCTTTCTAGGGCAATTGCTCTTGACATATCAAAAGCCTTTGATAAGGTATGGCATAAGGGCCTACTTCACAAGATTTCCAGCTACGGTATCACTAGAAATGTTTTCTCTTCGATAGGCTCATAAGAGTAGTGGTTGATGGGCAGAAATCAGAGGCCCTCAATATTAATGCTGGAGCCCCTCTGGGATCCATTCTAAGCCCAACTCTCTTCCTGATCTACATCAATGATCTCCCAAAACACATACTTAAATCATTCGTTGACATCTATGCCGATGACACCACTATCTATGGCAACACATCAAAGGCCGTAAATGACAAAGTTCTCTCAGATTCTCTCTTCTCTGATTTTGAGCGCGTGGTACAGTGAAGGAGCAGGTGGCTGGTACCTTCCAATTCATCAAACACCAAGCTCCTATCTTTACATCATCAACTCTCTGATTTCCATCTGTCATCAATTGAAATGGGTGACTCTCATCTAGGGGAAGCTCAATGTTTTGACAAGCTTCTGGGCTTGACCTTTATTCCTGGCTTGAAATGGAATACGTACATCAAGTCAGTTGCCAAGGTCGCTGGAAAAATGGTAGGATTCTTCTACCGCTCCGGAAGATATCTCACCCCTTATGCAATTCTCTATCTGTATAAAATCCAAGTAAGTCCAAGAATGGAGTACTGCTGTCACATCTGGGCAGGAGCTGCTAAAAATAACCTATCCTGCCTTCACAAAGTACAAAATAGGCTTCGTGACCTAGTGGGTGATGCCCTTTTCTCTCGCTGCAACCTCTCTCCCACAGGAGAGACGTTGCGAGCCTGCATTTGTTTTATCCTTACTACCATGGCAGGTGCTCGTCTGAGCTCCAATCTCTTGTTTCTCCTCGCCAATATTTCACGATAAATACCCGCCTACCTGAAACGACTGTCAAAAATTTTCCCCACTCCTTATCTGTGCCAAAATCAAAGCGTAGATTCTATGAACAAAGCTTCTTTCTTAGAAATGCACGCCTGTGAAACTCTGTTCCGGTTGCCTCTTTCCCACCTGACTACAACCTGGATGTCTTCAAGTGCAATGTAAACAAATTACTGATGAACCGCCTCCTTAAGTAAGACACTTTATCAAATCTCCAACACTAACGTACTGTGCACGCAATAACCCTTATCCCCGAGTGGCTTCCGGGCCTTCATAAGTGGTGATTACTTTGTAAAAAAACACCTGAATATGACGAAAGGCTCAGTAAATGAAAATCTCTCCACCAGACGACATTACAAACGCGCTGTATGTGTCTTTATTGGCATTACTATCCGATAAATATTTTTTTACTGTGATGGTGTCTTTTTTTCTGGCGTTTGAAAATTTGATCAGCGCTCGGCATATCCCGGCGGTTTAAGTAAGCTCGCTGGATATGTCGGCGAAACATCCACAGGGGAGCGTGTCATTTTCTGCATAAATATCAATATCACATTTTGTGACAATGACTCAAATACCACTAATGTAAAATCCAGTTCTCATTTGCGACGTTTCATGCTTGTTCCTGTAATAACATCGAGTCAAACTAGTCATACTTGCAGACAACTCTCTTCAGTTGACCAGCACTCAACACGACATTTCTCCATCCAACAATGTTTAATTCTGTATTTAATCGCGACTTGCCTTCCGAGCGTTTCACTGTGCGGTTATTTATAGTCCGACGCCATTGTTAATAAAACTTCAATGGTTTCGGCACATGCGTATGAATGGTTATCATTTCCGTCAACAAATACGGCCGCATTTATGAAGCTGTGCGTTTGAATAGGAGTGTTATCAAAATTGTGCTAGAATGTCGTCATGCGAAATTAAAAGATTCAATCTGGACTCGTTTTAATTTTGTGATATCTGACGTCAAATTTGACAAATAATAATTTCTTCGAAAATCAAAACAAGAAAATAAAAGCAATTCTGATTACGTCATGCTAAACTAGCAGTACGTGCATACGATTAACCGGAAGTCGTTTTTATTTATTTTTTTTAACAATTCCGATTTTGAAATACGAAATAAATTGTAAAGCATAAGAGTTTTAGAATTACATTAATTATTACAAGCATTACTCGTGGAAATTCCACAGTAGTTGATTTTTTTAATAAACCGATTTATAAAAAAAAATCAATAAAAAATAAAACAAAACTAATAACCACGAATTTAAAACGATGTTTTAGTAAATTCTTTTTTTCCTTCTAAAGCGGGAAAGAATTTATTTTAAAAATTACATTTTTTTCAATGTTAATTAAACACAGAGCACATTTTTTTCTGAATTATATGTATATATAAAAATGAAGCTCTTGGTTCGTTTGTTTTACCAGGACCTTTCACAGGTGACTATATCTTCATTCCATGCATTCCTGTGATTCTACCGGATTGCACTTCCAATTTTATTGTCCTTTGCAATAACCATCAACAAAGCTCAGGGAATAATTTTTACAATTGTATGGCTTACAGCTACACACTATTTTCTCACATGGACAATTTATGTTTCAGGGTTCAAGAGTCAGCAAACCAGAAAATCTCTATATCAGCTTAGAAAATGAAACAACAAAAACTGTGTACTCATATCTACTGGGAAATTAAACCTATAAGAAATATACATTTTCTCATTTTTGAATTCTTTCCATCACGCCAATTAGAGCAACAGCAATGCGTGGCAGGGTACAGCTAGTTTTTGATCTAAATTATAAAGGTAAATTTTGGCACATTTTTTAATAATAAAAAGAATCTAAAATAAAATAAACTTACAGTCTCCTCTCAACATGCTTTTTTATAATTATAAAATGAAATAATTTGAAATCATAAACAGACAACCATGTTTTGTGTGGAAAATTTTTGGCGAGGAAATGGGTTTAATGATTTTTAACTGATACACATCGACTATAAAGGGACGTAGTTTTTTTTTTGCTTTAATTCGTGTTTGCGATGCTCATGATTTCTTTTTTATGGCACTGGTCGTCGGACAACTTAATACACATGTCGATGGTGTCATTAATTACTAAATTAGTAATTGAATGAAATTATCAATTGAAACAAATTAATTTTAATTTTATTCATTTGTTCATGTAGTATTCTATTATGTAGTCAGAAAATAATAAATACATCATTTCTAGTCTCCATGAATCTTATCAGCGCTCAATCAGTCGGAATAGTAGCTGCAACTGCAGCTCCTTGTCTTCTTGTTTTGGATGAGATTGGCTCGACTCACTTCTAGAGGCTGCATTATTTCAGGCATGCAATTCTCTCTTTGAAGCATGATTTATTTTTACCGATCGCAAGAGATGCATTTACTATTGAATACTGATGATATATTTTGCAAGGCTAACATGTGATTTAAAAAAGCACTCGACCTTTTCAAAACTTTGTGTCTTATCTTCTTTGGTAGAAAGAGATATTTAATTTTTTCTAAGAAACAGAACTAAAACATTTATATTTTATTACATGGTAATTGACTAAACATTTTTAATACAAATCGTCAATGTTTTTTTATTAGACAGAGTAAATGCTGCCAAATTTATTCAAACTTATAAGAGTCACAGAATAATGCCTTTTTCAAATATTAACAAGAGATTAAAATGACTTTGTGATGACCGAATTGCAAAATGATTTCGACGCACGCTACAAAGCAATCGGCTATAATAGCTTACCCCTTTCTTTTTCCTCTTACGTCAGAATTGATTCACTTCGTCGGATCCAAAAGCAATACATTTTTACAACTGCAGTTGTAACCAAAACTTCAGTATACAAAGTTAAGACGCCGGAAGTGGACTCAGTTTACGTAAATATGAAATGGAAATCAGCAAAGTAGAACAAAATACAAAATCATATGAAAATAATTTATTTAAAAAAATATTTTAGTTTTAATACTTCTTGTGCTATCATGAAACAATAGAAAATAATTTTAAAAAGTATTTGTTTATTTTTTTTACATTTCTATAAATAGTTTTTTTTTGTTTTAACATTTATATATCATGAAAAACAAAATTAATAAGAATTTATATTAGTTACATTTTTATAAATAGTATCTATGTGTTCTCAAGTTTTATCACATAATTTTTTCATGAATAATAGTTGAAAGTTTTTTTAACACGTTTTGTGTTTTCCAAATATATATTATTTTTAACGTTTGTATAAAAAATAATTCGGTTTCGTAATTTAATTGAAGATAGCTGCTTTGTTTTATGTGACATTTTTTATGACAAAATTATGTGATAAAATTTGTGAATATTTTTAATTATTTCCATATGAATATATTTTAAATATTAAGAAAATTATTTATAGAAATGCAATCTATGATGGTTTAAAATACGTTTTTAAAATAAAATATTTCCACATGAATCATTTGAAATATTAAAAAATATTTATAGAAACGTAGAAAATAAAAGTAGAAGTAACAAAAAGTAGAAGTAACACGTTTGTATTCAAATCTTAATTCAAGACGAAGTTAAAAACTTCTATATGAGTAGGAGCTAAAATCTATAGAAGCGGAGAGAGAGAGAGAGAGCGAGAGAGAGAGAGAGATTACATTGGGAACATTTCCACAAGGTATTCTCTCGAATACTGGATTTCTTATTTAAAATAAGGAAAATGTATGATTTTTTTCTGGAGAAATAAAATACATGAGACACATCACCGTCAAAAACAGTAGAATATGATAAGGACTACAACTGAAAAGGGTATGACAGCTCTAAAATATTATTCAATCACAATTTGGGAGTGTAGGGATGGATGTGCAAACTATGAGCAGCAATATATTTACAATATGCACATTCTATGGGCTCAATTGAATGAATTATTAACTAAGGACAGATTGTTGGAATTGACACTGGGCACATTCGATAACATATTTAAAAAACCTGACATAAGATCTATTCCTTGAGCATTATGGCCCCGACATAATAGTCGCTAGTGATGGGAGCTCACATAAGAATGGGGGCCTATATCTTACATAAAATGTCAAATGTAAGTAACGCTCCGGTCCACAACTCGCATGTCACCAGATCAGAAGCACGGGTGTGTGGTTATGAAATTATCCCCCATCCTCCCTACTCTGCTGACCTTGCACCATCTTGCTTTCACCTCGTCCCAGCCATGAAGTTGTTTCCCAGATGATGCGGCCTTGATGTCTGATGTCACGTTGTGGTTGGAGGACCAACCTGGGGTATTCTACAAAAACGGTTTCCAGAACTGCATCAAACAATGGGAGAAATGCATAACTATGGGTGGTTCCTATGTAGAGAAAGACTAATAACTCTGCCAAGTTTCATTTCCCTACTGCTATGGGAAGTGGGTCAGGGGCATTACTTATTGCACGCCCTTCGTAAGAACCCGATTGCACGCTAATCAAAATCATATCTCCCGGGAGAAAATCATTAATCACAAATCGAATTGCTATTATCTTCACAGTTACAAAGATTCATCGAGATTTACACGGACTATTTTTTTACTGTAGACCGATCATAACCATCTATTGACAATCTTCGGTTCGACGAATAGGGTTTACCCGTCTACACAATAAACACACTGCTTAGGTGGGGCATTATTTTTGCTGAATTACAAGTTTAAATTAGAGTACCTCTCCTCCAAACAGATTTACTGTACGGACAAAATATCAATTTTGATCTAGAGACCTCTCAACGAGTCATTAATTGTTTCAGAACGTATTTACAGTGAAATTAAAACCATAGTATGCAGTAATATCAGAAACCTTCCAGTCACACTAGATTAAATTAATCGTGAAGCACAAAAAGATGAATTCACTAGTGCGAAAAAAAATAAACAATCGCAAATAAAAACCAGGAAATACAGAACAGTTTTTTTATATGCGATGCCGTCCTACTAAACAGCAAAACCATCATCATATCAGAAGCATTAAAAAATGGTAACGAAATATTTTTATATGGGTGACCCAGGTATAAACATATTGAAGAGCCTTTTGCGTATATCGTATACTGGCTGATGATGAACAACGATATCAAAATTCCTGCTGACTCATGTAAGGGTTGTGCTTTGACGACAAAGGCATTTCCAATTACGTTTAAGCCATGGCCCAAAACAAACCAAGCCTTGTCAAGAATTCATATAGATGTCGCAATCCTTCTGCAGGATTAGAATTACTTCATTGTGGTGGATAGCTACACAAAATTGTCCTAAGTGTTCAAATGTAAGGCACTCACTAAATAGGTACTTATTAATTTCTTCTATGAACTATTCGTCTTGTTCAGAGTTGTCGACTTCCTAGTAAGTTGCAACAGAACACAATTTATGACCACTGATTTCGAAGAAGTCTGCGAGATGTTCCAAATTAATCATGTCACGGTTCCAATCACCACCCATGATCTAACGGGATGGCTGGAGGCTTCATCGACTCTTTTAAAACGAGTCCTGAAAAACATGCGGCACAGCAACAGAAAAGACATTAAAAGAGTTTCTACAGCTTTATAGAATCAGTCGTAACACACTTTCAGCATTATCCCTGGGGGAGAACATATTCCAGCGGATGATTAGACCTGTCTTCGAAAAACTGTTACTGATTTCCATTGTGCTTGACAAACACTACGTTCCAAAAGAAAACTTTTCCTACAAAACTTACAAAAAAAAAAAAACAACATATTTCTGTGAAAATAGAGAAAAAAACTTGCAAATATGGTATATATCATTGAAGGTCCTAAGTTCATGCGTAAAAAGAAAGCTTAATCAGAAAAGAAATGTTTGTTTGGCAATCCCAAATATGCAACTCACGAATGAGAAGAAATCGTTGAGGCGATATACGAAACTGTCGACATTGAACCACCCAAGTAGCTTTAGAACGATATCGATCGAGAAGAGAAAGGAAATTCACGGATTTGCTAATTGTTGATCATAAAATATAAAAATGTTCTAAGTACATCTTTTTTATGGTTTGGAAGGACGAGCTACATATTCACGCTTAATAAACTCTGCTAACCATTACATCAGGTTGGCAATAAAGTTCTTGCGGATTTAACTTTTAAATTCAGATTAAAATATCTCGGCAGAAACAAAAATTGTATTGATTCAAATAAGCATCATCATATTCAACACACTTTTGCCAACACAAAACAAGTATATTTATGCCAGTAACATGAAAATATTCTGTTCTGGTGAAGGCGCTTTTGATATTACTTGAGATTTTGAAGCAATTTTCACTCAGAAATTTGTCGAAATGCTTGAAAAAAGGAGGTCTGGAGAGTATGGCGGATGAGGCAGCGTTTCGCAGCCTAATTTGTTCAACTTCTGTAGAGCCGGTTTAGTACCGTGCGGTCGGGAATTGCCGTGGTGGAGGATTGCCCCTTTCCTGTTGATTAAGGCTGGATGTTGTCGAAGTTTTTGATGCATTTCATCGATTTGTTGACAGTATTCCCCGTCGTAATTGTAATAGATGTAACCGGATGCAGACCATCAATCAATCAGCATGACCGTCTTTTGGTGCAACTATGGTTAAAAAAGTGTCTTGAAACTTTGTCGGCATCTTACCACTGTGCTGACTGTCATCGGGTGTCGAAAAAAACTCACTTTTCATTACAAGCCGATCGAGAAAGGGGTCGTTCTTTTTTAATAAAAGAAGAGAAGATAACATTTCATAACAGCGTTTTTTGCTTTCCTTCAATTCGTGAGCTAGCCGTTTATCAAGTTTTTTTTTGTGTATCTCAAGTGGTAAAAATCGTCGTATACGTAAAGTCTAATTCAGAATCAAGTTCTCGAACAGTTATGCGTGGATTGATGTCAACTTCCCCTGGCCGATCTCTACACTCATCATCTTCAAAACTCACGTCGCCGCCATGAAATTTTTTAAACAACCATTATGCTGTACTTTCGCTAGTACTTCCTGAGCCAAATCCGACATTAATATCGCAAGCTTTTTCATCAACTTTCTTTAAAATGATACATAAAGTAAAGGTATTATAACAAAAACTAATTTGAAAATACATCATTTGAAGTCAAACCTAAAAATTCCGCAAGAATTGTCGCCTAATATGATAGAAACCACAAGCTTAATACTCTAGTGGCAACCTAAAGCTAGACTAGAGACTGTCTAATTAACAGTCGAAAATACAGACAACATTTATTTGTATATTTTTTAACTAATGTACGCATTATTTTTTCTACTTAACACACCTTGTTCGCGTCTTTCTTTGTGATTTGTTCCAAGGTCCACACCAATTTCACAATGTCAACAAACACAATTTAAATAAACAAAAGAAAATTATAACTTTGCATTAAATTCCCGCCATTCATAAAGAAAAACTACTAAAGCACATACACAGACATATTCACACATAAAAAAAATCAAGCTAGCAAAAACATCACAACAATAAGCGTTTTAAAGAAATTCTGATGAAAAATAAAGTAATTGACAGAAACGGGACAAAAGGATTACAGTTCCTATTGAAGTAGTTCGGCGTATCTCTATCGCTACTCTTATATAAAAGTGTCTTGATGTGTTTGAGTTCCTTCTTATAGGTTCCCAAATGGCCGAGCATATCTTTGCAAATTTCACACAAAGCTAATTAATTTTTCTTACAATGTTCTTAAATATGTTTTCTTTACAGAAATCCATTCGATAAGTATTGAAAATCGATAAAATCTGATTCTAAAAACAGTTTTTTTTTTCTTATAAATAAAAGAGAAGAATTTTTACAAGGAAATTTTTATACGTTACACCATCAAAGAAGATAATGAAATCTTTACTATGTATTTATTTAAAAAACAAAACAAAATGTAAACCAGAGATATTACGATCTGAAGGTGTAGCTCAGTGGTAAAGCGTTCGCATCCCGATCGAATGATCCCTTGTTCAAGGTGTTATTTAAAATCGCCGCAAATGTATTTTTCTTTTGCATATTTTTAAAATTGTTAAATTAAACATTAATCAGAAGTGACTCTTCCAGAGCATTTATTACCAAGCCCAAATATCAACTGACGTAATATTGTAAACAAACACAGACGGAATTTAATGAACGATATTATTATCATTATTATATTTTTAATTTTTATTTTCCAATTTAATTTTTTTTCGATTTATCCCTTGTAATACATAATATTTAATAGAAGATTGATTCTATAATAATACTAGCTCTCAGCCCCAAACCTTAATAGACTAACTTTTCGTAAATCGATACACATGAATGCTTAAAGATTTCTAAGGCATTCTTTTGATTGTACTCTTATCCCAAAACTAAGCTTTTAAGTAAATTCTTCCTAGCCATAATCCTGAAAATAGATTTTAAAGTGATTCTATAATGAACAGCTACCCTTAATATCTTTTTTAACATCTTTCTTTTGATAGGAGATAGTATTGCACTAATCTATATATCTATAAAAGTGAACGTGTCTGTGTGTGTGTGTGTGTCTGTGTGTATGTACATTTCCCTACGCAATAACTCTGTCAATTTTTAGTCTACAGACTCGAAATTTGATATACCTTGTACTGAGATTTGGGAAAATCTATGTGATTGGTTTTCGGCCAGAAATTTCGCTTTTAAGGGGTCAAAGTTCAACGATTTGACCTTTGGGAACTCTACCAAACTCTTCCGACAATTTTGGGAGTAAACACTTGAAATTTTAGACATAGGTTCCTTAGACATGGATCTAACTTATTAAACTTTATTTGAGCCCAGAACAATAAATGTTAAGGGGTCATAATTGGGGTCAAATTTTAAAAAAATTGACCTTTTTTTTTTTTTGCTCAACATACACCTCGAAACACCCGGGCAACGCCGGGCCGAAATGCTAGTTTAAGATAAAGGCGAAGACATATTCCTCGTTAGAAGTCTGAAGACAACATACTCAATGTCTAAAATTCCATACGTTCATATACAGTGAAAACATGTCACTTATCCATCCATCTATATTTATTTATACTTACAGATTACGCCATAACATATATCTTTCGGGCATACATGTACTAAACTGTACTCCAAATAAAATGTCTTCTTGTATCTATATTGAGGATATATCTTATCCTTCAGTCGTACTAAATACTCAATTTTGGGCACCAAATCTTAATTTCTAATATCAAGTACTATGTAATCCTATCCCTAAGCTTATAAAACTATACCAAACCATACATTAACTCGTCTCTCTCAAACCAATGCTGCTGAAAATTTAAGTGCGTCCACTGCATGAATTTTTACCTATTCCATCTCCCATTACCAATGGAAAGCATAGTAATGTCCTTTTAATCTCTTTGACGGGTGTAATTTTTCAGTAGATATTAACCTAAATAACCGATTAATATTAACTACCCATGCGGGGGTCGCAGAAATACCTGGATTAGGAACCAGGCGCGGGGCGGACCTTCTCGGTGCTGATGGACCCGTAGATCTTCCCAGGTCATCCGTCTAGGAGAAGGAAAACTCTGAAGCTAAACCTACGGGAGGGAGGCCTCTTCAACCCTGGACGACAACCTTCCTAGAGTTGGTGACTCAAATAAATTATCAGTTGGCAAAACTAAACTGCTTAAGGAGGAGATAGACTCTGTCTATCGCCCAGCTTTCATAATTATTCTTTGCCTATTAGCCAGGCGTAGAGGTGTTTTCACAGGGACTCGTCAGAGTCACCTTGTGGTTGACCTTGTTTCTTACTAGGGAAATGAACGCCGTTGTTCCCCACCCCCCGCTCTCGCTCTCTGGACACTGTGGATGTGCTTCAGTGCCATATATGCCAGTGCAGTGGGCTGGGCTTACTTTGACTAATGGATTGAAGGTACCGAATTGAGAGTTTCCTGGCTGTTGTTTCCGACTGATAATACAGGGCCCTAACTCTTTGGTAGCGCTTGGAGCGGCTACTTCATCAACAGTTGTATAATATCGAGATGTTTGTAATGCCATGTCGCACATGCAAAGAACCCTGCACTCATCCCCGGTGGGCTTTCCTGATGCCACAATACCGTGGGTGAGGACAGCTGATGGTCTACTTGTATTGCATGCCTGATATTCTGCACAACACTTGTCCAGCACTCCTTACTCCCTTACCCTAACTGAAACTTCAAATTAAATAAAATGACATGCTAACTAAAGCAAAAGTTACGTTTAAACCAGGACAAAATTCAAAGGAAACCAACCTGCCCCTTCCCTTGAGGCTTGCATTTACGAATATCCGCGGGCTCAGAACTAACTTAGATGATGTTGAATCATTTCTCCTTGTAAACACCCCGAATATCTTAACATTAAGTGAAACTAACCTATACTCCTTCATTCCCTTTAGCCACTTAACCAATCCTTTTATCTTCCACTCTGCCGTAAGGACTCAGACAGACATATTCATGGCTTGTAGTCTATATTCAAACATCCCCCTGACTAGAGAAATAAAACTAGAGTCAGACGACCAGGCCTTTATGTGCCTCAGGCTAAATATGCAACATAATATTAGCTACTTGTATTTTCTCTAACGCTCTCCCTCAACTCAGGACTGTACCCTAATAAACAAAGTCTCTGACAGCATAGATATAGCACTCTCTCTCTCTCTCTCTCTCTCTCTCTCGATACTAGCGCACAAGTACATGTATTTGGTGACTGCAATGTCAACCACAGTAACTGACTTGGATTCTCTAATTACACAGACGTAGCTGGTAGCACAAACATAGCTTCTCCATATCCCATTCTCTATCTCAGACGGTTACATTTCCGACACGTTTCTTAGACCAGAAAGATCGACATACCTTACTTCTGGATCTATTTCTGACAACAGTTCCGATGATTGTACAACAAATGCCCACAGCCAACTCGGGAATACTGATCACGTTGTGATAATGGTAGAAATCACCCTAAATTAACGCCCTAAAAGACCCACGACTCAAAACAACGAGGTATTACAAAAACGATGACTAGGAAGCCATCAGGGAGCTCATCAGAGATGCCCCATGGCGAAATATCTCTCCCAGCGGAACAATGTGCGAATGAGACCACTGAATGGTTCAAAACTGCAATTGAATTACATGTTCCTACACGAAAATTCTATAGCAAACCCCACTCTCCCTAATGGTTTACTTCTGCTTGTGCAGCTGCCATTGCTCAAAGGCATTCTTAGTAAATCAAACCCTAGTCCAACACCTAACAGCTGCTTAACTCTTGACCGACAAACAATATGGATTTAGGCAAGCCCGTTCAACAGCAGATATCTTAACTGTAGTCTCTGAACGTATATACCGTTCACTGGACAAAACAGGGGAAGGTAGAGCGGTAGCCCTTGATATATCTAAGGCTTTTAAGAGGGTGTGGCACGATGGTCTTCTAAGGAAAATTAGATCATGTGGTATCACTGGAAGAATACATAATGTAATTAAATCCTTCTTAAATAAAAGAAAAATCCAAGTTTTCCTCGACGGTCGTACATCCAAAAATATGATATAAATGCGAGAGTACCTCAGGGGCTTATCGCAAAATTTATAAAATAAACGAGTGTTTATCTTTTAAGAAATATAAATTCGGAGTAAAACTCCCTTGTCAATCTTTTGTATTTTCTTTTTTCTCTTTTACCTCGCCATGATGTGGAGTGGAAGAAAATTAGATGAAGAGTCCACGTGATGTTTAACTGCGAGGTTTTTATGAAGTTGGATAGGTAATGAGTGGTCGTGCGGTTTAAAAACTGGGTATCTTTTTTATTATATCCGTTAGAAGCGCTGACTGAAATTTGAAGAATAAATACGTATTTAATACGTATTTATTCTTTAAATTTCAGTCAGCGCTTCTAACGGATATAAATAAAAGAAAACTACCTATATATAAATATACACACACACACACACACACACACACACACACACACACACACATATATATATATATATATATATATATATATATATATATATATATAGAGAGAGAGAGAGAGAGAGAGAGAGAGAGAGAGAGACTCGATTGTAATATACTGATTTTTTACTGGGTTCATATAATTCCCTAAATTTTCATATACCAATGAATTTTAAGCCAAAAAGTGATGGCTTAAAAAGTAAGCTACAAAATTATTAATTTCATAATTGAGCATTAATATACTAATATATTAATATTAATAAAACCAAGGCTTCAAAAAAGGAATTGGTAGCAACAAAAAGTGTATTTACAATTGTTTCAAGACATGTTGGACAATTTCAAGCACATTAGCGTTTGAAAATGTTCACATAACCAGTCTTTCCTCAGACTTCTTGAATAAAAAAAACACTTAACAATAGAACATTATTTTAAGAAATTTCCCTTAAAGGAAATGAAGCGTGCGAAAACATTCATCCTCGACGCATCTTTTGTCAAAAGTTTATTTAAATATTAATATATCACCTAATTTTCGTATCCTTATTCAAAAACCTGCCATAAGAAGTGTCCACAAAAACCAGTAGCCATTTAATATATTTTAATAATGCTATTTATTGAATTCCAAAATTAGATTTCTATATTTCTTTATTTCCAATGATTATTTTTTTAGGTTTTAGAAATTTTTTGAATTTTATTTTTATATTTATGATACGGATAGAACACCTTAGCTATAACGATTATTTTTAGTTTCGTATTCGCTCAATGGTGGCTTCAATGTTTACAAAATATCGACTATCTTATTACTTAGATTTAAAACCAGCTTTAGGTTGTTATTTTATTAAATAGGGAAATAAAGAATTACATTATCTTATATTTATTAATCCTCATACAACATTCAAAGTTAAGGACCCTATTCTATTTTTAATTGTTTAATATTTTATTATCCTCTCTCGTTCTAATCTATTGTGGTTCTCGGGAGTTGGGAAAACCTAACTACGAAGGGAGATAATCCATCATGTTATTAATTTTCCAAAAAATTACTTGAAAAAATTGTGGCAAAAAGGTCTTCGTAGGTACTTATAACAGTTAAAGGGAAACAACTAGGGTCGTTTGATGTTTCAAGTCTAGTAAATACTAAAAAGCATCTATAATTTATTAATTATTTTAACTAAACAGATACAGAAAAGGCTACGATAGCTTATTTAACAAATTAAGAATTTAAAGTATATTTTTAATCTTAAATTAAATATTTTAATATTAAATATTTTTGAAGTATTGCTTTTGTAAATACAATATATATATATATATATATATATATATATATATATAAACAGTATTCTACGTACACACATGTTTCGGGGCACTACCCCTCCTCGGCGTAGCTTGACTGTTATTAGGACTCGAACCCTGGACTTTATGTATTTTAGTTCAGCGTCTTATCCGTTACGCTATGATGCTATAGAAGATTTGGTGTTTAGTTTTTATCGTTTATATATTTACGTAGATTTTTGTTGTTGATTTTTTAAACGATATTGAGGTAAGCGTCTTCACCTTGAAGATCGGATTTTTTTTTTTTTTTTTTTTTTAGAAATTGCCCATTTTCTATTTTGGACATAAAAAATATTTTTATTTATAAAACAGTAATCTACCTACATGCATGTGTCGGGGCGTAGCTTGACTGTTATTAGGACTCGAACCACGGACCTTATGCATTTCAGTCCAGCGTCTTATCCATTACGCTATGATGTCATCGACGAATTACTGTTTAGTTTTTATCGTTTATATATTTATCAATGAGAATTTTAAACTTCCGAGGTTGTGGAATGGGCTACATTATTGTATAAAGAGTATTTTGGAAAATAATATTTCCCAGACTTCAGAACATATACGGCACATGCTCATTTTTATGGTATATTCTTAGCGTCACTAAGCCGTAAGGGGATAATATTTGAGCCCAGATATGTCAGAATAATATGTAGGAAGTTGGGTAGCGAAATGTTTGTTCATATTACATTTGAACTTCTGCATGTGAGCACGGTAAGGAAAACAGGGGCCTAGGGCCAAAGTTTAGCAGTTTGAGTGAAGAAGCTATTTGAAAAGAAGCATTTCCGACATCTATGGATTTTTACAGTTTAGGAATGGGATTTTACTGCTTGTCGGATTTGTCAGGAGTATTTAGTTTGAGGGGGTACTAGTGCTTTGAGTTCAACGGAGTAGTTACCATCAAAGTACTTGTAAAACAGGCAAAGAGATGCACCATTTCAGCGATGGGACAGAGGTTTGAGTTTGATTATATAAAGTATGCGCCCAGTAATACCATATGATTAAATTTGGACGAGAAGATCACAGTGCCAAACCCTGACAAATGCCTTACATATACCTAGGGAAAAATACCTAGCTTCCTCTGCTTTATGAAGTGCATGGTATATACGTTCAGAGATTACAATTTGGATATATTCAGTAGAACGGGCTTGTCTAAATCCATACTTTTAATCAAAAAGAAGTTTATTGTCTACGTGATGTCACACTAATGCTTGAATCATTAAGAACTTAAATATTTTGGCGACTAGAGGGAGGAAGCTAATAAAGCATTAATTGAGTCGGTCAACTCTCTCGCCAAAATTTTTGAAAACTGGTACAATAGAAACAAATTTTCGATCAATCAGGAAAGCAAGATCCGGTAAAGCATGTCAGGAAGCATTTAAAGAGAAGAGAATCGGAGATACGTCAGTGGAGCAATTGTTTTTTTTTAATACTTAAGCATGGAAAAGACCGGGTCCACATGCCTTCCAGGTATCTAAGTTTTTTATGGCGTTCCAAATAAAGGTAGAGGTGATTTTCAGAGCGTGACTTCAGCCTGAAAAGGGACAATTGGGAGAGGTTGGTTAATTGGGTATATAGTGAAGCTAGAGGCAAGCAAAGCAGTTTTGCCTTTTCGGTCATCGGACAGACAACCCCCAGTGAATAGTGGAGGACTTGTTGATTGACCATTATTCACTAAACTGTTATACATTTTCTAGTAATTTATATCACTTAAAACATTTTCTAGTTACCTTGGATTACATATTTTTACTGTGGCTACATATCTCTTTATATTATTTCTAGGTTATACAAACTGTTGTCTCATTATCCTAGACTTATATTGGATAACTCTGCAGAAGGCATGCTGCCTTTGAGCAAGGCAGCCGCACAATCAAAGGTGAACCATTGTGGAGAGTGTGGTTTGCTAAAGAAATTTCGTGTGGAAACATTCAATAGGCTTATTTGAACACTGTTACGCAGGAATAGAAAGATACTGCACCATAGAGCATCTCTCTTTTTTTTTTGTTGTTGTTTGGAGCAATGGTTCATCAACTTAAGAACGAGAGTTTAGGGTGATTTCTACCATCATCACAACCTGATCGCCATTTCCGAGTGGACTATGGGCATTTGTAGCAAATCCTTTGGAATTGTGGTCAGAAATAAATCTTAAAGTGAGGCTTGTTGATCCTGTCCATCTGGGAGACCTGTCGGTAACGTAACTGTCTGTGATAGAGAATGGATTATAGAAATGCTATTTGTACATAAGGATACCAGCTCCATCTATGCAACTGGATACACCGAGCAATATTACTGTGGTGGACATTAAAGTCAACTAACACATGCACTTAGGCACTAGTATCTAGGGAGAGTGCTGTATCTATGGTGTTAGAGACTTGGTTGATTAGAGTACAGTCCTGGGTCGAGTAAGAACGTACGAGAAAATATATATAACTAATGCTATATTGCAGCTTTAGTCAAAAGCACATAAAGGCCTTATCGTTTGATTCTAATTTAGATTCTCTAGTCATGGGGAAGGTGTTCAAATATAGATTCAAAGTTCGTGCATATGTCTATCCGAGTCTTTACGCCAAAGTGAGAGATAACCAGGCATGTCAAAGTGTTCAGAGAGGATGGAGAAGTGTAGGTTAGTTTCACTTAGTGCTAAGATATCTTGAGAGTTTGCTCGAAGACATTATTCTACGTCATTTAAGTTACGAAGTTTTATGCCCGCTGATATTATTGAATGCAAGCCTTAAGGGAGGCGGCGATTTGTTTTTGTTTGAGTTCGCTCCTGTTTAATAGTAATTTTTGATTGAGCAATATTTTTACTGACGGGTCACCACTTACTAATGACATGGGGGCGGGTGCATTTGAGGATAAGGTTTAAAGAGATTATCAGACGATGATCACCACCACGAGAGTATTGAAAACGATAAGGATAATGTTCTGAAGAATACTTAAGAGGAATGTATTGTTTATGGAGGGTCTTACTAAATGGTCACCAAATTTAGCACTATCCAGGTTCAGCGTGGCTTAACTTTTGTAATCTGACGGGAACTGGAGTGATTATACATTTATTATTTTTGATCCCACCGTTTAATATCGAAAGACGAAGGGTACCCCCTGTAGAGACAGCTGTGCATGTAATTATGTGGCAAGTGGTGCGCAATCTCCAACCACACCTCTCCTGAATCGGTACAGTTTGAGCTCAGTGGCAAGGAGATTTTCAAGACGACTGGAAACAATGCTGTGATAAGCGGAGAGCAAGGTGTGTCAGAAATTTCGTGAAAATAGTGAATAATTCCACCTCATGTTTCCAAGCTTATAACTCCTCGAAAAATGTAATTCAAGCCCTATTTTTGTTTCAATTAAAAGAGGAAGCACCAAGGTTTCATTAAAACAAAAAACAAGAAAAAAACAACGTGTTTTTTTTTTTAAGGTTTTAAACTTCGGACTTTACAGGTAAATTTCCAAAAAACAGTTCTTTTTTTTTTTTGTTTTAAATTTGAATATATTATTTATTGACCTTTCTCTTCAATTTGTGATATATAAGACTTTGGTACATAAATTAATTATTTACTTTTTAATAGACATTTCAAAATGGGAGGCGTAAATTATTCGACCCCCTGTCTTTCCAAGCTTATCACTCCTCGAAAAATGTAATTCAAGCCCTAATTTTTTTTCAATTAAAGGAGCAAGGACCAAGGTTCCATTAAAAAAAAAAGAAAAAACAAATAACGTGGTTTAAAAAAAAGGTTTTAAACTTACAACTTTACAGGTAAATTCTAAACAAACACTACTTGTTTTTTGTTTTAAATTGGAATATATTATTTATTGACCCTTTCTCTTCAATTTTTGAGTAAATTAATTAATTACATTTCGGTGAGTAAATTAATTATTTACTTTTTAATAGAAACTTGAAAATGGGGGGGCGTGAATTTAAAAAAAAAACGTTAGTCTAAAATATTATATTCGGTTTATTGGAAAGAACATAAAATTTCACATTGACCCTGAAAATATCGTAAAGATAGAATCAATAGAAAAATTTTGATAGATTTTTAAAGTTTAAAAATTGAAAATTATTGAGTTCGGAAAATTCATTACTGTTAAAAAAAATTCTATTACTTTTAAAACAACTTTAATAGTTTATTTTGGAAGTATAATCCATAAAAAATAAATAACCCACTTTTAAAAGAGAAATTACGAAATTTTTATATTTTATTTGCAGTTTCGTGTTAGGGGTGTCAAAAATTCCTACAAAAATTCTGATACAAGCGGAGAGAACATACATCACTTGGAAGCCCCAAATCGTCACTCATCTTGTACTGGCCAGGCTCAATGTTGCTTAACTCCGGTGACCTGATGGAACTGGTGCGTCAAACGTAATTATGCTGTATATTATTATTATTATTATTATTATTATTATTATTATTATTATAATAATAATAATAATAATAATAATAATAATAATAATAATAATAATAATAATAATAATAATACAGGACATATTCTTATTGATAGATAATAAAGTTCAGTAAAAGTAATTACATTTAAAAGAAGAGTCTCCTTTTTAACATTGTTCGTAATTTCTTATTTTTCTTTTTTTTTTGGGGGGGGAGAACTTTGTTCGAATGATTATTTCAGTGTCGAAAATTGTGTCTGCAAAATATGCTCATATTCTTAGTCAATTCTAGTTATCTCCCCTATATTAAAAACGCTGTCACACATACAGCTGCGTGTAGCTTATAATCGAACTAAAAATGACATTACTAAGAATTATCTATGTATCAAGGGAAATAACTCAAATAAATAAAGCAGGTTTTTTTTCCCTTATTTCCAGGGAGATAACTCTAACCACTTCTATTCGTAGGTTCATTTAAATTGAAAATAAATAAATCAATAAATAAATCTGACGCAAATAAATGTTGCTTTCGGTTCGTCTGAATTTCTTTAAGCTGTAGAATTTACAAGGATGATATTCGGATGGCAAGTGTTGTGTTTTTTTTTGTATTTCTTTAGAAATTGATATATCAGATTTTAACGTCGCTATTTCTTCGATAGGAATTACAGCGATCTCTCTCTCTCTCACACTCTCTCTCTCTCCCTCTATCTCTCTCTCTCTCTCTCTCTCTCTCTCTATATATATATATATATATATATATATATATATATATATATATATATATATATATATATATATATTACATGGAGGTCACTACTTATCAAGACCCGGAAGACAGTAAATCAATGGAATAGTATCGTAGTAATCGTTAGTATTGGAGATTTGATAAAGTGTCTTACTTAAGGGGGCGATTCGATTCATCAGGAATTTCTTTATGCTGGACTTGAAGACATTCAAGTTGTAGCCAGGTAGGAAACAGGCAAACGCGAGAGAGTTCCACAGTCGTGCACGTGCACTTCTAAGAAAGAAGCTTTACTCATGGAATATACGCTTTGATTTAGGCACAGATAAAGAGTGGGTAAAATTAATGACAGTGGTTTTAGCTAGACGGGCATATTTGTGAAAGATTGGCGAGGGGGTAGATATTGGAGCTCAGACGAGCACTTGCTATGGAAATACCGATAAAACAAAGGCAGGCTCGCAACGTCTCTTTTGTTGGAGAGAGCTTGCAGGAAAGAGAAAAGGGCATCTCCCACTAAGCCACGAATTCTATTTTGTACTCTGTCAAGGCAGGATAGGTTGTTTTTAGCAGCTCCTGCCCAGACGTGGAAGCAGTACACCATACTTGGACGTACTTGACTTTTACACAGAAAGAGAATTGCATCAGAAGAATAGAAGGATCCCACCATCTTTCTAGCGACTTTGGCAACATACTTGATGTGCGTGTTCCATTTCAGATCAGGAGTAAACGTCAAACCAAGAAGCTTGTCAAAACATGGAGCCTTCCCAAAACGCGAGCCATCTATTGCAATTGATGCCAGATATATATATATATATATATATATATATATATATATATATATATATATATATATATATATATATATATATATATATATAGGGCTTGTATCACTGTACACATAAATTCTAAAAAGTTGTCAAAAAACAAATATATAACAAATAAATGTTATCAAAGGCAAGATAAGTTACTTTTCTACCAAACTGGATATATTTTTTTTTTTTTTTTTTAATGTAACATGTTTATTAAGCTCGAAAACCATACAGTGTTTACTGATGTACTGGAAAATTCAAGATGGCGTCTGACTCTCTTTAACACGGCAAGTTTGGGAAAAGGTATTATAAATAAAAAACTGGATAAAATACTGTTAAAACTCGCTCAATATATGTTACCGTGATATAGGTTGACATATATTCGGCGGGTTTTTAATAATATTTTGTCTATCTTTTTTTATTTATAACACCTTTTTACCGTGTTAGAGAGAGTGAGGCGCCATCTTGAATTTTCCAATACATCGGAATAAAAAAAATAATATTATATGTGATTATATTTAATAAAAATGAATATGATATGTGATATTATTCAATGAAAAATAAAAATTATATATGATATTATTTAATTAAAAATTAATATTATATGTGATATTATTTAATAAAAAATATATGTGATATTATTTAATAAAAAATAGATATTATATGTGATATTATTTAATAAAAGAATATTATATGTGATATTATTTAATAATGTATATATATATAAATATATATATATATATATATATATATATATATATATATATATATATATTAGATATTATTCAATAAAAATAAATATACGTGACATTATTTATCTGTTTAAAAGGGAAAACATAATTGTGAAGATCGATATGGCGATTGTTGTTCACGATTATATCGTGGTCGTGTTTTCTTTAACGTTTAATTTTTCTATACTGTTTTCAGTCTTAATACGTTCACAGCAATGCTACAAAGAAAACATAAGCCTGGAGAATCCTAGAGTGGATGAAACGCAGAATATACAGTGTAGCTTAATCGCCATATATATTTTATAACTTACTAACTAGCTATACCTACGGATTGAGCACTTTTTAAGTAAATACGTAAAGTTTACGCATAAATTTATACGTTCGTATATTAATTTTATGTGAGTAAATTAAGTAGTTATATATATACATATATATATATACACATACATACATATATATACATATATATATATAAATATATATCGAGGTTCATACAAGAGTGCTCAATACAGAAGTAGAGCAGGTTACATTTGTCTTTACATAAGCAGTAGTTTGTTGCTACATACTCATGACTGTGTAGCAACAAACTACTGCTTATGCAAAGACAAATATATGTGTATATATATATACACGCACACACACTAACATATATATATATATATATATATATATATATAGAGAGAGAGAGAGAGAGAGAGGCAGAGAGAGAGAGGCAGAGAGAGAGAGTGGGTCAGCGAGAAGGGGAGAGATAAAAAAAGAAGCAAACCAAGCCACACGTCCAAGAACGTTTCCTATTTATTGCAAGACTTATCCTGAAGATGAATGAATGAGTTAAAATAAATTATTAGTACAAGGTTTTTAAATATATTTGTAGTAATAAAAAGTATTATGTTTTTCTATCTCTGAACGAAAAAGTCATTGAAAATTTAAAACTGAACGTTATAGAGTTTTCAAAATGAGGTATATTTTTTTAATATTTTTTTCGTGTCGTTGTTAATATATTTAAAAAAGACATGATGTAATTCATATTTATTTTTGGAATAAATATGGCCATTATAATTCAAATGTGGATGTGTCATTGAAATAAAATTAGTATATTATTGTTATAGCATTTATTGACTGATTATATGTATTACATATTATAGGTGGTGTTTTCTATAGTGTGTGAGAGTTGACCTGTGTCTAAAATTAAATTATGTTCTTTTAATAGAAGTTTATTATTAATGTTCATAAATTATAAAAAAAACTTCCACGTTATATAATTGTGCTTGAATTTTCGGTGAGAGCTGATTTAAGAAATGCAATGACTGTTTTGAATTTCCAACGACCTTTTTAGTTCTTAAACAAAATCATATTTTCCATACCATCAATTATATATTTTCAAATATTGTACTCCAATATTTTACCAATGCAGCAATTCATGACCATTGCTTTTGGAAAAGGATTCTATAAGAGCTCATTACTGTAGTAGTTGATGTTGTTGTAGATATATATGTTTCTGGCATGTTTTAGTGTACTCAAGACAAAAGTCACAAAAAGCAGATGTCATTAACTTTCCAGTAAATATCAATTTGATGCAGTATCGAAAAGCCTGTGTTTGTACGTGAAAGTTCCATTTTTTCATGTGATAAGTACTAGTGGACAGAATTCATGCGATGCTCTGGTGAATGAGCTGGACAGGTTGAATGTAATGTTCATAATATTCGTGGAAAAGTTTATGATGGTGGTTCCATTAAAAAAGGCGCCCACACAGGTGTTCAAAAGCGGCTTTTAAATAAGAACAGCAGTGTTTTTTTTTTCACTTCATATTCATGTCATGACTACAATGTGTTTGTAGCGGACATGACTAAATTATTCCCCGATGCGCTGCTTTTTTCTTAATTGTACAACGCGTGTGCACCATCCTTTTGCCATTTAAAAGGAAACAAGTATTATTCAGAAAGCAGGTTTTCAATCTGTAAAACTCCTGTTTGAAAAAAAAGGTGCAATGTAAAATAGACAGCGTCAAATTACTTCATTATCAATTGCCTGAAATCTTTGACTACGTGATAAATCAGCTGAAAGATTCGATGATAAAAAATTTAAACCGTGAGTAAAATGTGATTTTTCCCCCTTTTCTAAATGACATATGGGCAAGTATTATTTGTCAATCCCTTTTCCTTATTTTTGAATAAATTTCCAGTTTTTTATGTGCAAGCTAGTTTGTCATTTATTTTATTTTGAAATTATAACAGGAAACAGAGCGTACAGACGGACCGATGTTGCGAATTAATTGTATGTTTAATTTTCTCACATTTGTTGATTCTCACCCACATATATTGTAAAAAAGATTGACGTGACTACTGGTCCATATGTCATTTGAAAAACTCGCAGTTGAAACTTTAAGATTATATATAACTATTTCAAGTGAAAATTGTCTTGTATGTTTTTATATAAAATTAGTTAAAAACTTCTCATTGGCACACGATATTTTTGTTTTGATATATATATATATATATATATATATATATATATATGTATACATATATATGTGTGTGTGTGTTCATATATATATTTGTGTGTGTGAGTGTGTTTATATATATATATATATATATATATATATATATATATATATATACTGAAAACCTTGTACGATTGGTGATAAAATTTCAATCATTTTTTTATGGAAATCCTGCATGATCGCAGATTAATTTCGGAACATAGTTCTTATTTGAAAGAGTTAATTTGATTCTTGAACAAATCTGGGTTTCAGACGTTTCCACTTCGCTTTTCTTGTTTCTTCTGTTTTCTCAAGTAATCAATAATAAAATATTATATAATATTCTGAAAATGAAAATATTTTTATCCTAACTTAATAATATTATATGAAATACTTTTAAAAGTATTTCTCACTTATTACATATGTATATATATACATACAAGAACACGCGCATACATATACACACATACATACATATATACACACACACATATATATATATATTAATATATATATACATAAACAAACATATACACATATATATATATACACATATATACATACATATACATATATATATACATACATATATATATACATATACATATATATATATATACATACATATATATTATATATATGCACATATAAACATACACGAACAGACAAGCAATTACTAATATTATCACATTATTCTGTGTTATATAAGGTGTTAATTTTATCACATTTTTATATGCGCTATATAAGGTGTTATATACTTATACTTGTTATTAATTGGGTTAATAGTGATTAAAATTAAAATTAAATTACTTTATCAGAGTTAGGTAACGTGCATACATTACTATGGGTCTAAACTATCTATCAAAATAAGTGACTTCTTAGTTATAATATTCGTTGTTTTTGTACGTATTTGATTAAAGCATGGGCAGAATAGATAACTATTATTTAATTAAAAGTATTTGTTTTTGTTAGATTTTTTTAATATAGATTAGAGTTGGGTGGTTCTGGGTGTAGCTCATGGCTTTGAAATTTGAAGAATTGTCTATATATATATATATATATATATATATATATATATATATATATATATATATATATATATATATAAAAACAAAAGTACGCGTCGTTGACTGGGTTCAAAAACAGCCTGCAGAAAATGGACTCTGATTTATAAAGGTATGATAGGTTATGAAGAGGCAGGGTTGTAAAAAGATAGCTTCGAATTTGGGGGTATCAAAACCAAAGCAAAATATGATGACAGTAAAAATAAAATAGTGATATGTATGTGAATATATATATATATATATATATATATATATATATATATATATATATATATATTGTGTATATTTAGGCAGCATTTTCTCATTTAGACAAATATTATTGAATAGCACGGAGTCAGAGAGGTGGAGAGTACATCTTCGCGACAATGTGTTAGTTGTTGAACCAACATAGCTACTAATATTGGAGATACACTCTCCTATTGGGCAGCTAAATTTGTAAACTACATTGGTCCTTTCAAACAGGTTATTTGTTTACGAAATGTTGTTTTTCATTACATGGCTTTTTGTCTGTATTTTTTTATAACATATAATAAATTTTATTTTTTTTAATTATTTTTGGGAGACACATATCTACGGATTATATTTTTAAGAATACTCTCATCGTTTTTTAAGTTTTTGGGTAACTGGTTACGGTAATATATATTAACAGGTTGATAATTTTCTTGAATATTACTAATTTGATCCAAATTACTAATGGCTAATTTTATTTCTTTATCTACAAGACAGTTTGGGAATTGATTATTTACTAACACTTGTTTTATATTTTCTAATTCATTAAAGCATATTTTTTTGCGGGAGGAAATCACCTTTGTGTGGTGTGTAAAATTCCTTATTATATTCGTTTTATAACGAAATGGACATTCACTTTTAAAATTTTAAATACAGGAATTAATCGATGTAGTTTTTTTAAAAACGGAAGTGATAAATTCATCGCTACTAGAGTCAATGAGAACGTCTAAAAACAAGATTTTATGATTAGTACTTAATTCATATGTAAAGTTAAGAACTGAATTATTCTGAAAGATACCCTTTAATCATTCTATTTCCTCTGTGTTATTGACAAGAATTAGTATATCGTCTACATATCGAACGTAAAAAGAAGGTTTCTCTATTAAATTAAATACCTTGTTTTCTAGACCAGCAATATAAAAAATACTAAATGTTGGTCCCAATACGGAACCCATTGCCACGCCATCCACCTGTGTGTATATATTTCCCAGATGATCAAAGAATGGGACTTTGGTTGTACACATTACTAATAATTTTTTTAGGATTACTGAACGCATTTTAAGTGGAGGAAGGGTCGGATTGTTATATATGTTCTTTATGATAATTTCAATGGTTTCTTTCACTGGTATATTTGTAAACAGATTTTCAACATCTAAAGAGGCGGTGATTTTATTGTCGATTTTAGTTACTTGTAGAATCTGCATACGTTCTTCCGTAGATTTTACACTGTATTTACAAGGTAAATACGGTGTGATGAGTTTGTTGATGTTTTAGTTAAGTTATATATTGGTGTTGTCACCTGTGAAATTATGGGACGAAGTGGGAAATTAGTTTTATGTGTTTTTATGTTGGCATATACATATCCCGGTTTATCAACAACTAACACATTGTCGCGAAGATTGACTCTCCATCTCTCTGACTCTAGCTCCATATCACAACATTTGAAGGGACATGGCTGCCAACATTCGGAATTTCGAAGAATTATGGTAGAAAATACAAGAGTATTGCAAAGTGAGAGAAATGTAAATAGGCTAAGAATACTCGAAGCATTGTACATTAAAACAAAGAAGCCTCAAATAAATAATAGTAATTATGAGTGCAGCCGGAACATTTTGAAATGTTTGGGATAAATGTTTAATAATGTATATATGTGTTTGTATATATAAATCTGTTTAATATATGAAAAAAAAAATCGCCCACTTAACTTGTAACAAATTACCGCGTGACTAGAAAAAAATATAAGTAAAATAAAAAAAACAATCCCTACATTTATTTATACAATATGCCTGAGGATGATAGAAGTACTTCTGTCGAAAGCGCTCGCGATTATGGATCCAACATATACAATTTCGAGAAAAACAAAAAAAGGACTATTCGGAGATTGGAGAAGATAAAAAGAAACATTGTAAAACAGAATAATGCCGTGCTATTCAATATATATATATATATATATATATATATATATATATATATATATATATATATACATATATATATATATATATATATATATATATATACATATATATATATATATATTCACATACGTACTTTTATTGACGTATTATGTACCTGTCATTACAAAAATATGTTTTTGGTGTAACAAACATTTAAAAATATAAGCAAAGTCACGTGAATTAAAGCAAAGTGACAATAAACAAAAGGGAAGCAAAGTATAAAAGGGAAATCAGACCTGAAAAGTATATCAATTTAGTCGATTGTATTGAAAGAAATAATATTCTAATTGCTTTTATTTCTAAAACAAAGGTTATCAATCTACCTTACGTATCAATTGCAAAGAGATGAAAAAATAGAAATACAAAAAATTGGTCTCTAATTTAGAGAATAATTCTAGAATGTATTCTATGGCTTGGAAGGACAAAACTTAATATATCGTTCAAACGATAGGGAGAAATTAGAACGGGGAAATATACGTTGTCTCCTTTAAAATGATCTTACAAAAATAGTTTTACTTGATATGTAAAACGCGAAAGAAATGAAACATGAAAAACACTATTTAAATACGTTTTTCTTTCTTTCAGTCTCTCTTTGAGCGACAATCTCTCAATCCTCTAGAAAATCCTGGTTCGAATCTTATGTTTTTTTCTTGGAGAGGGGAGCAACCATTTAGCTGTTGAAGGTGTGCTAATGTTGACTGGTTATTTATCGGCCTTCGCGACTAAAAGTAGTTCGTCTCAAAGTTTTATTAAGAATTTATTTAAAACTAAAAACATGATATCCTTTTCCTAAGAGAATGAAACGAAACTTCACTCGTGCATTTATCATTTATGTTTTTTTGTTGTTTTTTTTACTTAATTTTACTGCAATACTCGGTTGCTATTATTTCACTTATCACCGTAAAAAATAAAACCATAAGAAAAAAGTAAAATGACCTAAAAAAATGAAATTACCCCCAAAATAAATTAAGTTTTTTCATTTCCATAACAATAATTAAATAAATAAATAAAAGCAAAAAAAAAAACAAATGAAACTGTTATAATCCGATAATATAAAATAAACTGAGAAAAATGGAGAAAAAAAAATGGAATGTAAAACGTAACGAAAATAAGGAAACACGCGTTGCCCGGTTGTGTAAAGGTTGTGTACTAATGATATTGAGCAAGGGCGAGGCGTAAAAAACGAGCATACATACATATACATACATAGCCTTGAACACCTAAGGGGCATAGGCCATTTACAACTTTGTAGATATTTTTCTAGTGACTGAGTTCATTTTACGGGGTAAGGGTGCTAGTCCCACGCCCAACCTTCCCAGAAGCTACATACAGCGCCTAGCCTTCCCAACTGGTCACCCATCGGATATCGGCCAGGCTCAACGTTTTTTTTTTTTTTTTTTTTTTTTTACACAGTGATCACCACTTATCAAGGCCCGGAAGCCACTCAGGGATAAGGGTTATTGTAAGTACATCACGTTAGTGAGGAGATTTTATGAAGTGTTTAATTAGGGGGGCGGTTCATTAGGAATTTGTTAACATTAGACTTAAAGACATCCAAGTTGTAGTCCGGAGGGAAGCAGGCAGACGGAACAGAGTTCCACAGGCGTGCAGTTCTAAGAAAGAAGCTTTGCTCATGAAATCCGCGTTTTGATTTAGGCACAGATATAGAGTGGGGGAAATTTTTCACAGTGGATTCAGCTAGACGGGTGTTTTTCGTGAAAGATTGGCGAGGGGGGACCAGAGATTGGAGTTCAGACGAGCACCTGCCATGAAAATAACGATAAAATAAGGATAGGCTCGCAACGTCTCTTCTGTGGGAGAGGGGTTGCAGGGTAGAGAAAAGGGCATCCCCCACTAAACCACGAAGTCTATTTTGTACTCTGTCAAGGCATGATAGGCTGTTTTTGGCAGCTCCTGCCCAGATATGGCAACAGTATTCCATCCTTGGCCGTACTTGGCTTTTATATAGATAGAGAATTGCATCAGTAGTGAGATATCTTCTGGAGCGGTAGAAGGATCCCACGTTGCTTAACTTCGGTGATTGTGCCGTAGATAAATAAATAAATAAAATAAAAATAAAAAAAAACGACTATGAAGAAATAAAAAAAGGGCTAAAACCAGGAAAATAAAAAAGAAGCGAACTAAAAAAAAAATACATAAATAACCCGGTTTAAATGTTAAAATCCCCCCAAGACAATTCGTTACATTGGGTCGAACATTAACCCCGCAGTAACTCCGTGTTTGTTTCTAGTTAAGCCAAATCAAGAAAGAACGCGGGACGCGCATACGTGTTTGCTTAAGTCTGATAAAAACGAATGATTTTTTGCGACCCTCGCTGAATTTCTTGCGTTTTTAATAATGGCGTACCTATGTAAAATGGCGCCCATGGCAAAATTTGAATGTGCGCCCCTTCTTAATAATTTATACCTTAGATATACATAACTACTAATTTTAATTTTTGTCAAGCAATTTTTGCGCCCATGTCAGAGTGGCGCCCATGGAACGGGCCATGCCTGCCATACCCTAGATACGCCACTGATTTATAAATAATGGACCTGCCTGCCACAAAAAAAAAAAAAGAAACGAAAAATAAAAGAAATGTAGATAATATTTTTTGCGTTGTTAAGTAGTTTTGAATGCTTTTTAGTTGGTGAAAATATAAGTGTATTTATGTGGCGGTAAGCCAGCGTACAATATCACTTACTGCTAAATCAAAGGAAAAAGTGTCGTCACTTCCTGGACAAATCTTTTTATATAAATGTAAGTATACCCGTCCTGTTGCAGGAAGTCAACTAATGTATATATATATATATATATATATATATATATATATATATATATATATATATATATATAGTGCATCCATAATTCATATATATGTGCGTACGTGTTTCACTGAGACCAATAATGTTTGTATAATAAACAGACTATATATAAGGTATGTCCTGCATTGAGCACTTTTTAATAATCACACGGGTTTAATTGAATTTATATCTAGGAAACTAATCGATACAACCGGTACACACACACACACACACACATATATATATCTATCTGTATGTCTGTCTGTCTGTCTGTCTCTCACTCTCTCTCTCTCTGTCTCTCTCTCTCTCTATATATATATATATATATATGACTACTTCAGATAAATCAATTTACGAAACTATAATTTTATGCATAAAATTTTCAGTATTTGCTTCAACAGTTCTCAATTCATAGGTGTCTGTGTGTGTGCATAAATAAATATATATACGTGCATCCGTATATATATATATATATATATATATATATATATATATATATATATATATATATATATATCTATATATATATATATATATATATACATATATATATATCGGTTTGTGTTTATTTAATCTTCTACTTAACCTGTTCAAAAGGCAGATCTTTAACACACATTCAAGCATGATATCTATTTAGATAATAATGATTGATTGCTACTTAATATTAAAACGAAAACTGACACTTTTCAACTTGAATATCTTTTTTAGTTTGATAACGGTTTTAAGTTCTTAATACAAAGGAAGAAGATACAGAGGGGTAAGTAGGAACAGGTGTATTTGTCAGTGACAAGATTAATGGTCAATTTCAACTCTAAATACAAAGTGTATAACTTTGGTGTAAACTTTTTTTTTTTTAAATGACCCAAGTTTACGGTTGGCTCATGTGCATGCACTTAAGCGGGTAGTGGATATTGAAGCAAGGGTTGTGTGATTCCTACCTCCAATTATACTGAATTGATATTGCTACAATCTAGTGACATTGAAATATCAGTATAGTTCAGGATTTAAGGAATTCTAAATTGTAATTACAGCTGCTGAGAATTGCACATTATGAGTAACTGGATTTGTTTTTCAGGTACACGACCATTTTTTCCGATCACAGATAATGCATTGTCAACGTTGTTAAATTTGATTTTAATTTTATAAATAATTGCCGACCTTACATGTATATTAAGAGTTAATAATTATTAAAAAAAAAAGCAAACATTCTTCACAAAAAGAAATCTGGAAAAAACGTTCGAAATTCATGCTCCGCAACAAAATAAAGAGTGGAATATCTCCGTTTACTGAATAAAACGATTATTTTCTTTAATGTATTATAATGAATCTTATATTATTTCAAAATAATAAGACAATTATTTTAATAAAAACACATATTGCAACTACACATGTTCTCCTGCATTGTCAGCGAATAAAATACATTTTTCAATATAATTAGTTGTTTGCTTTTTCTTTACTCCATTATATTACTCGTAGAATATCAAAATTAATTAAACATTGCCTTTGTCAAGAAGGAGTTCATTTCTAACACGAATAAACATGAAATATCTTAGAAATTATTATATTTTGGATATTTTTTTTTAATTTATTAAAGTTACTATTCTTTAGTTATAAAAATATATTTTTGTCGTCATTATTTTTTTATGCGAACACACCCGGTTACAACGTCTTTCAAAATTTCTGAACAAAGTGTTATTTTCTTAGTGTATACACCATGCTAAAATACGAGCACTCTTATTCAAAAATCTCATTTTTACATATGGGAAAATGACTTCGTTAAAATTCTATATTTTTACTTTACAATTAAATATAAAACATGTCGGAAAACCTATATTTAATTTTACAAAGCTGTTTAAAAATACTAAATGAAAAAGTACAAAAAAAAATTATTAAGGCAACCAAAAGGTTCAACAGAAATTGTTTTCGAAAATATATTAAAATAAAAACATATTGTAATTCATGATTACGAAACAAAAGAGATAGACCGTGTTCGTAGACCGATTACACAAAATGTGTTCCTAATTATGACGTATTGAATGCCATGTCATTAACAACAATAAAAACAGCATGCTAGCAAAACATTCATTAATGCAGATATGCAAAAATTTTTTCAATATTATTTATAAGAAAATATAACAGTTCCAAATATAAATAGCAATTGTCTTTACCTTAAATCGCTAGACAAATTAAGCATTACCTTCGTCATATTAATCTATTTACAAATATATGTAACAGATCTTTAACAAAATTTCTTTGTTTTAGATACGATATGTAACTTATTTAAGATTTTTCAGTTAGTTTAAAACATATAAAACAACTTTTCTATCGCCAGTTAAAGCTATATAATTATGTCATTATCACGAAATTTCATTGTGTTTATGCTAAACGGATGCATATGATGTCATTCAATAAGTTTCAGACTTTTTGTAGTCATTTAAAATTGTCATAGACCTTGAAAATTCAGTAAGTTATTGCTATACATCTTATGAGATGACTGACCAATTTTTATGATTTCAGGTTCAAAGGAACAGCTACAGCAGAAATTGGAATACACCCTACTAAAGCATGAGTGTCACCATGGTGAATTTCAGAAATGCAATCTGGACGTGAGGACACCTTAAAAGAACGATATGCAATAGGATTCTATTTTAAACTTGGGCAAAATTCCGAAAAATGCATGGATCGGACAACAGTTTTGGAATGAAATAAGATATGCAAACAGAGTAGGGAGTCTGTGAGGGATAATGAGAGGTGTAGGAGGCGTGTGAATGTCAGAAGACTAAATAAAGAATTTTCTGGAAACGGACCGTCGTCTGTCTATAGATACAATAAGTGCACAGTTTGATGTCAGTGTGGGAACTGTACACACAATTATTTGCGAGGAATTGAACATGCGGAAGATTTACGTGAAGTTTGTCTCAATGATCTTAAAAGAAGATCAGAAATGTAGACGTTGTCATAACAGCAGGAAGATAGTCGACCTGATCTATTCAGATTTTACAGTTTTCGATGTTTTCGTAACCTGCGATGAAAGCTGAATCTACTGCTATAATTCAGATACCAAGAGACAGTTCCCAGTAAAAGTCTGCTGGTCTTCCCAGACCTAGGAAGGCCAACCAGAGCAAATCTACTCAGAAAATTATAATGAATACTTTTTTGACGACACGAGCATGATCTGGGCAAACAGTTAACAAAGAATACTATGTTGAGGTTAAGGAGAATTTCATGAAGAGGTCCCCTTGGAATAGGCCAGCACTATAAAAATCGTGTTAGGGACATTTCCACAAGGGCAATGCACTAGTCCACAACTCCATCCGTTTCACAGACTATTTGAGGAAGATGGAATACAATACAGTTTCTCATCCTTTTTCTCCCTGTGACATTTTGGTTATTCTCTAAGCTCACGAATCACCTTACCGGTTTCGTTATGAGGCAATTGAGGAGATGAAAGAGGTTTTAGCTGGTGTTATTGACAAACTTACACAAAAGGACTTCCATGGAGCCTTCCAGAAGTTGTAACGGTAAAGCAAGTGAATTGCAACCGTAGAGGATTACTTCGAAAAGGAACTAGTTTCATATATGTACTATAAATAAAAGTACCCATACGAAAAAAGTCTGGAAATTTATTTAGCGCACCTTGTGTATCTACCATCCGAGAATTTAATAAATTCTATTTCAAATATTTTCCCTTAAATTTATATCAATGATAAACACAATATCCGGCGTTGTTTAACGCAATTATCATCATCATCATTATTATTATTATTATTATTATTATTATTATTATTAGTAGTAGTAGTAGTAGTAGTAGTAGTAGTAGTATTCACATTTTGTGTTTGACTGTTAGTATTGCCGATTTTATACTGATAGGAGGATCATACCAAATAAACACAGGTTATCAACATATTTTTCAGTCTTCCAAGACTTTACACAATATTCTGGCGATTCACAACAAGGCAGTCATTTGAAATACTCCAACAGTGCAATGAATCCAAATTGTCGAAATCTACTTGTTATATTTTTGTTACACTCCCCAGGACTCCCATCAGAATAGGTACAACTTCTACTGTCTTCAGCTCCCACAATCTTTTTACTCTTTTCACGTCTTGGTATTTTTCGACCTTCTTCTTTTCGTTTTCTTCCAGATTCACATCAGTTGACAATGCTTTATCAATGATTATTGACTTGTGTTCCTTTTTTTTTTTTTCAAATAAACCTAAATCCGGTCTCTTTGCTTCAATCACATTATCACATTTAATATTCATATTCCACAATGATTTCACATTATCATTCTCCACCACTCCTTCTGGGACATGCTTGTATCATTTTCCACTGCATTCAAACCCTCTTTTCTTGCATTGACCAATGGACCTTCCTCGCAATATTGCAATGCAGTCTTTTGAATTATTTTGGATCTAACTTCTCACAACTACTGATGAGGTATTGTACATACTCACTATTTTGCCAACACAATCGACATAGGGGACTTTCAACTTTTTATTAATGTGATATTTCACATAATTTGCCCTGGGTGCTTGTTCCTGCGCAGCACATATTAGAGCTTCTGTCCCAAACATTAAGTTACATTTTGACAACCATGTTTTTCCGTTGTCCGCTGCCTCTGATATATATCTACTAAACTGATTATGCATTTTCTTCTGAATCTATTTATCTTTCCTTTTTATTCATTTATTGTCTTAAATTTCTTTCTCCTTACCTATTCACTCTATTGCGATTTTTCAAATTTTTGCTACGCCTTTTATAAGCTTTCAAACTATTTTATTTTTTAAACCTCGTTTTATACCTATTAGTCCGCATCCCCTTTTTCTTTTCACACATAACCTGTCGACAGCACTATTTGGATAAGGGTCTCCATTAATTATCATTGTTTCCCGTGCCTTTCTGTTGATATCTTTCAGCTCATTTTCTTTTTCATTGAATAATATTCGTCCCATATCAAAATATAACTACTTCGCATGTGTTTTCTGCGGATATTTTGTTTACCCTATTTAATCATGACCCAAGAACCAACCATAGTATTCTCTTGGATTTTTCGTCTATTATTTTATTTATTTCAACGTTTTCTATTAATCTAATTCCACAATCCCTAAGTAGGTGTGTCCTTCTTCTCCAACCTCTTTTATAATTTCTCCACTCAAAAGTTTTATTCATTTACTTTCAACAATTTTTCCGTTTTCAATTTCGAAGCACTAACCTTCTTTGTGCCTTATTACATACCTATGTCATTAAACACCTATGTCATTCCAGACCTATGTCATTGAGAACATTTGAACAGTTTTAGAAATTGTTCTTTGCATACAATTTTAAGTCATCCATAAATAATAAATGCTCTTTTGGTACGCATTCTGTCCCCAATTGGAATTGCACTTACCTTTCATAATATGAACAACAAAAGGTACCATACTCAAAACAATCAACAATGGTGACAAGCTATCCCCCTGAATAACTCTACTTCTCACATGGACTTCTGCAAGATATTTTCCATTTGATGTAAATGGCATTTTCCTTTGTTTCATGCGTCTGTCCAAGAAATCTTGCACATTCGCTGCTATTCTAAATATTTCAACACATTACTTGGTCCAGCTATGTAGAACCAGATCAGTAATATATCCGACATGCCCAGATTTGTGAATCTTCTCTTACAATCTCGAAGTATTATCCTATCAATAAGTAATTAACTTTTGTTCCCTCTACTATCTCGTCTGTATTCCTTTTGCTCTTCCTGTAAGATCTTTTGCTGTTCCAGATATTTGTAAATTTCATCTGTCAATATGCCTGTCAGCAGTTTCCACATCAGTGGAAAGACAGACAATGGTTACGTAGTTATCAACCGCAATGCCTTTTGAAATATCCTTCTTGCAGTTCACTGTTCTTGCATGCGTGCTCCATTCAGGAATTACATCTGTCAACATCCCATCACTTTGAAATGCAATCCTTCCTTGCAAGGTGGCAACGTTTTTTAACCAATACCTCTTTACACCATTTCGTTTGGGAGCTTTCTACTTGGTTATTTTCTTACATTGTTTGCTCGCTTTCTTGTTGCTTTCTTTCTCTACATCTTGAGGTTGCTTTTACTTACTTTGCATTTCATTCCTCACATGCTCCAGCTACAAATCATTCCCAACATGTTTCTAGTTTACAACCTAAATATAACCTGAACACGTTTTGCACTTTTATGACTTTGGTATGTTATTTACTTTTTTCTTTTACACAGGAATCAACACTTATCAAGGCCCGGAGGCGACTCGAGGATAAGGATTAATGGGTATACATTAGCCAATGTAATTATAGCGTAGTAAACAAAAGTGGGAATTTTGTAAACTGGGTTACTTAGGGGGACGGTTCATCAAGACCTTGTTTACTTCGGACTTGAAGACAATCAAATTGTAGTCAGCTGGAAAGCAGACACTCGGAAGAGAGTTCCACAGGCGTGCAGTTCTAAGAAAGAAGCTTTGTTCGTGGAATCTACATTTAGGTTTAGGCACAGATAAAGAGTGAGGGAAATTATTGATAGTGGTTTCAGATAGACAAGTGTTTATCATGAAAGTCTGGCGAGGGGGTCCATAGATTAAAGCTCAGCTGAGCACTTGCCAT
The DNA here is from genome assembly GCF_053919585.1 of Euprymna scolopes. Classification (NCBI taxonomy): domain Eukaryota; kingdom Metazoa; phylum Mollusca; class Cephalopoda; order Sepiida; family Sepiolidae; genus Euprymna; species Euprymna scolopes. The sequence continues at coordinate 8,310,406 of NC_136497.1, forward strand.
GAAAATAACGATAAATCAGAGACAGGCTCGCAACATTTTTTCAGTGAGAAAGAGGTTGCAGAAAAGAGAAAAGGACATCCCTCACTAAGCTACGAAGCAGCTCCTGCCCATATGTGACAACAGTACTCCATCGTTGGCCGTAACTGGCTTTTATATAGGTAGAGAATTGCATCAGGAGTAAGATATCTACTAGAGCGATAGAATGAGCCCACCATTTTTCAAGCGACCTTGGCAATGGATTTGATATACGTATTCCATTTCGGGTCAGGAGTTAAGGTCAAGCCCAGTTGACGTCCTTCGTAGAAGTTTTTATAGTCCAGCGAAATAACCCATTAATTTTTAACTATTGAGTTTTCTCTTCATATTTCTAAACTTTCGCAATTTTTGCTAGCATTCATTGTTTCATCTCCTCTAGGACAGTTTTAATTCCCTTTCGTTTTACTCTGTACTTTTCAAGCAATGTCACATCTTTTTTATGTCATCTTTTATTTGTTTTCTTCTACCTTAATTAATTTCTATTCAAGCCGTCACCTCTATGCAATCCGCATTTTCCCGCAATCTAAACATTTCCTTCCATAATCAAATTATTTGTTTCTGTGATGGTCTTGCATTTCACATATTAAATTGCTTCATTTCATTTTCTACCCTCACTTTCAGAGTTTCAATGTCAACTTTCTTAAACATGATCGAATAGCTTCTTTCTCCTACCATAACCTTTTTCAGTATTTCAACACTAAATCTCACTTACTCATTTTCTAACTGCACGTCGTCATCAGTTTCTCTATTATCACTAACTACATCATCATTTGTTTCCTTTCCATTTACTGATACCTCATCCGCATCTTCCACTATATTCTCTGTCTTTTAGTAATCAAGCTCCACATCTCCTTCATTTGCCGTGTCATCTCCCGAATATTCCGTGTCGCCTGTCTTTTTTATGGCTTCCGATTCCACTTCGGATAACCATCCATTCCTTTTATTGCTTTTGCCCAATAACACGCGCGCTGTACCATTAATTCAAATGTTCCGCATTCTCTCCATTCCTTGCACATATGTTTTCTGAACACCCTAATAGACTTACTATTTTTATCATAAGGCTTCCTTCTTTAGAAGCACTCCATAATAATCGCATCAACCTTTTTTAATCAATTTACCTGCAAAGAATTAGGGAAGGTGAAGAACGTAGCTAGGGAACTCGAGAGCTTTTGTCAAAAGAATAAGGTAAAAGGAAAACAAATAATAGATCGAAAACCGAAAATAAAGTTTCAGCAAAATGCTAGACTATTGCACTTTAGCTTAATAATTGACACAATAACGATAGAAAGGCCGCCTGAAAAGCAAGAGCTGGAGGCCTCTTTCAGAAATGAATGCACTAGCGCACAAGTGCATGCGTTTGGTGACTTCAATGTCCACCACAGCAACTGGCTTGGATTTTCTACTCACAGAGACGCAACTGGTATGAATACATATCACTTCTCTATATCTCATTCCCTATCACAGATGGTTACGTTTCCAACCCGTTTCCCAGACCAGCAAGAACAACACGCATCACTTCTAGAGCTGTCTCTAACCACGGTTCCCGATGACTGTGTAACTAAGGCCCACAGCCCACTTGGGAACGCCGATCATGCATTGGTAATAGTTGAAATAGCCCTAAACTTTAGAGCTAAAACTGAAAAGCCACTGCTAACAACGACGATATATTATAAAAAGGCTGACTGGGAAGCCATCAGGGATCTCATCAGGGACGCCCCATGGCAAAATATCTTTTCCTTCCTGCTGAACAGTGCGCAAATGAGACCACTGAATGGTTCAAAACAGCAATTGAAGCACATGTTCCCACACGGAAATTTTATAGCAAGCCCCACTCTCCCCAATGGTTTACTTCTACTTGTGCAGTCGCCATCGTGCAAAGGCAACATGCGTACTACAGATTTAACCGACATAAGTCCAGTTCAAAAAGGCAGAAGTATATAAAAGCCAGAAGTAATGTTATGAAAGAAATAACGACAGCTAAGAGAGAACTTACTGAAACCACAAAAAAAAAAAAAACGCATCGAAGCGCAGAAATTAGGGACCCGCGACTTTTGGAAAATCTACAACAGTGTAGTAAATAATGGGCAATCAACAATCCCCCCACTATCCAACAATCATGAGCTTGTTTGCTCTGCAACTGATAAGGCTAACATGCTTGCCAGTCGGTTTGCCTCCAACTCCACACTGGACTCTGCTAACCACCCACTCCCTGACTTTTCTTTGCGGACAGACGCCACACTAGACGATCTGAAAATCATCCCTTCTCAAGTGCATGCTATCATAAAAAAAGCTTGACACTGCAAAAGCATATGAACCTGACCTCATCCCGGCTGTGCTATTAAAAAAATGATCCGCCGAAGTAGCTCCAGTTTTCTCAAAACTTTACAACAAATGCCTTAATGAATCTTGCTTTCCTGCCTGCTGGAAAATTGCTTTTGTAGTACCAGTTTTCAAGAATTCTGGCGAAAGAACTGACCCAGTAAAGTATCGCCCCAATTAGCCTCCTCCCACTTTTCGCCAAAATATTTGCAACAATATAAACCAAGCTCTAGTCCATCACCTTACAGATGCTAAACTTCTGACCGACCAACAATATGGATTTAGACAAGCCCGTTCAACAGCAGACATCCTAACTGTAATCTCAGAACGTATATACCAGTCACTGGACAAAGCGGGAGGGTAGAGCGGTAGCTCTAGATATATCTAAGGCTTTTAACAGGGTATGTCATGATTAAATCCAGAAAAATCCAAGTTGTCCTCGACGGTCGTACATCTAAACAATACAATAAAAATGCGGGAGTGCCTCAGGGGTATATCCTCGGAAGTCTGTTATTCCTAATATTCATAAATGGCATCCCTGACAAAATTGTCTGTGAGATGGGTATATATGCTGACTACACCACGCTCTATATCAGACACGACAGGAAAACTAATGAACACATATCTAAAGAAAAGGCAGAAGCACTAGAGGATGACCTCCGATCTGTAGTTGAATGGGGGCATAAATGGATGGTCGCATTCAATGCTGCCAAGATTAAACACGTTTCCTTCAATAATCACAAGAAACCTTCTCTAACAGCAATAGCAATGGCCAATGACTCTTTATCTGAAAGTACATCCTTTAAACTCCTTGGCCTAACGCTCTCAGGAAACATGAGTTGGAACAATTACATTGAGAGTATCGCCAAGACCGCTGCAAACAAGGTAGGTTCTCTCTACCGTGCTAGAAAGGTACTAACGCCCGAAAGTATCCTATACCTCTATAAGGCCACCATGTATGGAGTATTGTTGCCATATTTGGGCTGGTGCATCTACCACTAGTCTCTCGCTCCTAGACAACCTGATAAGTCCTGAACTGTCATCTAAACTTCAGCCCCTGCCCCATCGACGAAGTGTTGCATCCCTCTGCCTTTTCTACAAGTACTTTAACGGTGAATGCTCTGACGAACTGCAAGCAGTTGTGCCCCCTCGACGTAAATAACACCGACAAGCAGCTAAATCCCACCCCTTCACAGTAGAGGTCCCTAGATGTAAGTAGCCTTCTACTCCACCAGTTTCTTCCCCAGAACAGCTAAACTGACGGGTCCCTGCTTCCCCAACTGTAGTGACATGCAAAAGTTCAAGTGCAACGTGAACCGACATCTTACTACCCAACCCCCTACACAGTACCCTTGACGCCCATGTCCCTGATAGTATCCCCCTACAACAAAGTGACAGTATGTATTGTTTAGGGTTAAAATGTAATTAAAAAAATTAAAAAAACATACAAGGAAGAGACTCGATGGAGCCTAGTAAGGTGAACAAACCACAAATCTCAGAGCAGAGATAGCCGGTGTCAAAAAACAACAAAATAAACGAACTACATTCCAGAATTACAAAAAAAAAACCCTGAAAGACAACCTACCATTTTCTGGTTTAAGTAACTTACAGTACTGCATAGTTATTATAGAAGTTGCTTCGATTATTGAGGGGTGAAGAGGCCACAACAGCATAACAAAAACGAGTGAAACACAATACCCTAGTAAGTACAGATCTATCCGCTGTTTCACTACGACTTACAAACTTTTCATTTGCCTACTTGCGAACAACATCTATAAGAACCTCTCTTACATGGAAAAAGGACAAATAGGGTGTAGAAATTGAAAAGGCAGAACAACCTATATAGGTTTTGTAATGATTACCAAAAGGCATATGAAATAATTACAAGCTTTTAAATCGTGCGGAAAAAAAGCAATAGCTGCCTTACTACAAAAATGCTAGTTTTATTTTGGTGTCTTTTATCTCTCCCCCACAAACATTTTTGCTTATGAGGAGACATTGTTTAAAAAAAAAATACCAAATTATTGTTCAAGTCATATTGTCCATTTCAATGAAAACATCGTTTCCAAAACGATCGTACAATCTATTGATTTTGTGTGTCTTCCTTTTGAAACTGATTTTTAATTTAAAATTATGAATCATTTTACTCAATATTAAAATAACTCTAGGGTATCTATGCCTATCGAGCTTATTATATATCTACATTACAACAATATAGGCATAAGTTAAAATATTTTTTACATTTCGAATGTAACGAGTCCTTCTAACTTGTGGACGGTATATTCTTGTAGATATCACTTTTAAGTGTTTAAAGGGGAGGAACTCTCGGAAATCTCGATACAGTGATCAGAATACAATATTACTAACACGCCTGAAACGATTTGTAACATTGGCTATCATATATTCAACTTTATACCTGCTTGTTAGCTGATAGAAAGTACAGACAAGGAGGTAATACAATGTGAAGAAGTGAATAGAAACTAAAGATCGATTATAAGCAAACAGAAAACAAAAGAAAATATATATTGCTATAAGTTATGAAAACGATGTGAAAAAGTCCGGGGAATTTCAGTTAATTTTGTCCCACCAATGCAGGCAAGAAAAAGGAAAAGACAAAATACTTGAGAGATGCTCACATCATTTATTTTGTTAAAGAAATACACTTTGTATTCGGAGAGAAAGACAATTTTAACGACGGAGAGAAAAGGGATATACAAACAGCCTGGGATTGGCAAACAAGTTTACCTCAAGTTGTCATCGGTCAGACGAAAGTTTCCCCCTCCCTTTCTAGTAGTTTTAAGTTTCATGCTTAAGTGATGCGGTCGCACTACATTTATACCGGATAGCAGTAAAGATCAATCGATAAAGAACACTATTACTTTCAATTTCGGACCCGTTCTTACATTCACGTCTATATTTACAAGAGTATACCGCGGTAATTGAAATATATGACGCATTCAATGTGTAGAAATATGCACAACATAATAGTCATAAAAGTTGACTTAATTGACTGACTAAAAGTGTTGTATATTTTTTTATGATAAACTTCATTTTCCTGTTGGTGCTGGTCAGTAAAATAGATCTATTTCTACACTGAGGTAGTTTTTTATTATTTTAGTCCCGATATCTATCGACTTTTATAGGAAGCTTTATCTTCCTCCGCATTATAAATCGACATTGCGTCTATCTCTGCCCCCGTGGGGAGGCAAGATAGCATTTGGTACACTACTCTGTGGCAGAGTAATAACAGCTATAGTATTCTCATTTTATATATTTGCATGTGTTTTTTTATCACTATAAAGACTAAAAATCAATATATCACAAGCTGGAGATATAAACATCGACAAACTTGTAAATACTTAATATTAGCAGCTTACTGCTACTTACTATTAGCAGTCATATATGGTACTTAATATTAGCAGTCGTATATGGTACTTACTATCAGCATCGTATATGGATAAAACATCGTCGTGAATATCGTAGTCGACTACATAATATGACCTCAGACTCTAATCAATGTTTCATATTTGTTATATCCTTAATCAGTGAAAGCTAAATCCTTCTTGACTAAGGTCATGTTTATTTTTGTCAAATTTTGAGTGTCTTTTTGGGGACACTCCATAGGAAAAAAAAGAACAGTCCTTGTATTTAACTTTCTTCTAGTAGGGAAATATGAATAGGTACATTTAACAAGGGTTAACATATGGCTGACGTTCGTAATAACGCAGATATATAGATGTATATATAGAGATAGATTTTTCTTTAAAACATTCAGTCCTGTTTTTTTTTGTTTTTTTTCTAAGTATGCTATACTCTGCATATTAAAAACAACTATCGTGACAAAAGTGCCTTGATGGGAAAACAAATACATAGAAAGAACCATCCCAATTAGTGAGACAACCGCATTGGCGCATTTCTCATATTACCTAAGTTAGATGAGATTAAATATTAAGTGAAACAGATTGAAGACAACAAACTAAAAACGATAGAATCTATCATACATCCTGCTAGGCGTACTTTTATATACGCAACCAGTTGGAGTTTACCGTCAAAGGAAGTCTGGATAATCACGGTAATTATATAAGGTTGGCGCTAAAAAATAAAGGTAAGTCTATCTAAAAGAATAAATAGACAAAATCCTGAATCCAAATTCGTATATTACTATTTATCATTGTACTACACGTGCGTAGATCAACGATTGTTTCTCTATAGATATTGCTAAATATTTTATACCAAAAATCAAAAACAAAACAAAACATAAAAACAAACAAAATCTGATCTGCTGTTATAATTTCTTCTCTTTGTTTTGCCTTTTGTTTTATATATACAGATATACAGTAACGTACACCCACATCAACACGTTCACCCACTATATATATATATATATATATATATATATATATATATATATATATATATGCATAACTATATATATATATATATATATATATATATATATGTATATATATATATATAAAGAAAACTATATTTCGTTTTCATTGTCTTTCCCTGTGTACTGTTTCTTCATATGCACAAGAGGGAGAAATGGTGCCCATATATATATATATATATATATATATATATATATATATATATATATATATATATATATATATATATATATGTGTGTGTGTGTGTGTGTAATTTTACGGAAAAAAGTCAAAATTAAAAACTGAAAAGTAAGGCTAAATTTGGAAGTTAAATAATTTCATTGTAAAACGTCCTTGAACGATAACTATATATTTTTTTTAAGTTTAAGATATCGAATTAGGTTTAAAGAATAAAACATCTATTTTAAAAATTAGCTTCTTAACTAGTCGCTTAATAGCGAGAGTTCATTAATAGGTCCGACTGTGACAATCAAAACAAACAGGAAGGTGTCGCGTATAAATTCTACGCAAGCCCAAAATATCAGAAAGTCAATTTTATTTAAATATTCATAGAGGCATTGAGACATTATAAAACCTCCACTTTATTTAAAGATTATAAATAATATTTATTAATTTACGTAATTCTATTTGTTGTAAAAATAGGAAGTGTCAGTTTTGTTGGAATATTTCATTACATTTTTTAGATGATGACTCGATTTATTTTTAAACGTGTTGTAACAGTAAATTAAATTAACCCTTTTTTTCTCATTGAAGTAAAATGCATTTTAAGTGTAAAATATTAAGTAACATCACTGGTTATATTGACAATTCATTTATTGTAAAAATAAGCAAAAACACCTCATTAATAATTAAAAACAATGCAGTGGGTGGAATGAAAATCCTGTCTATTTTTATTACTTTTTATAATTTATTCCCATCTTGAATACGTCTATAAGAAAAATATTGTAATATTACATTTGCATTTTTTGTGAAAATTGGTATCATTAAAATAACACAAAATATTTTTTTTACTTAAATTACTATTTTTTATTTATTTTTATATTTATTTTGTGTGTGTATGTGTGTGTGTGTGTGTGTGTGTGTGTGTGTGTAAACAACTTCAAAGCATTATTCTTATTAAAAATCGGACATTCGCACATCTTATTTAGTAGCTGAAAGTTTAACTTTGGCAAAGGCGTGTTTTGTTTGCATAATGCAGTTTATTAAAATTAAAAGAAAATGTTAATATTCTGTGATTGTTAATTAATGAATACTGAATATTTCATTACAAATAGTTTATTCCTAAATTTTGGTGAATTTTAAAATGAAGGGATGGGTCATAATGCTTAAGCAGTTTAGTGATCAGACCATTCTATTTTGCATACATTTAAATTAAAAAAAAACGGAATAAGATAATATATAAAATATTTATAACATAATACATATAACATTTATATTTATATCTCTCTTTCCCTTTCTCTTTCTCTTTCTTTCAATCTATGTATCTTTCTATCTACATAAATATTTATAAAAAGTTATATGCATATATATATATATATATATATATATATATATATATATATATATATATATATATAAACAATAGGAACCCAACGCTAGACGCCGCATCCCCACAATGTTACCTAGCATCTTCTCTACTCTTCTGATGAAAAGCATTAGGCTTAGAAATGCCTTGGCATAAAAAGTCCCTTCTATCCCCCCAACTAATCGATTGTATTCCCTTATTGAATAAATGGACCGATCTATATCCACCAATATATAGTTCTGTGTCTTCATTCCCAACTTCTATTGTCTTCGTATATAACTCCATTGATACTTGTTGAGCTTCATAATGTCCAGATAAGTCTCCTCCCATATAACTGAGCTTGCTCTTTTCCTTTAACGCTCTAAGCTATATATATATATATATATATATATATATATATATATATATATATATATATATGTGTGTGTATGTGTGTGTGTGTGTGTGTGTGTGTAAACATTTGTGTGTGATTGTGTCTGCGTAAGTGCTAGGATATTTAATTTTATGAATAAGTATATTCTACTAGAGATACTGTAACCTGTGGGGAGAAATATATTCTTTTAACTGCTTCATATATATATATATATATATATATATATATATATATATATATATATATATATATATATATATATATATATATATATATATACATACATATATATATGTACATATATATACATATATATATACATACATATATATATATGTACATATATATATATACATATATATATATATATGTATATATATATATATATATATATATATATATATATATACTAGCAAAAGTACCCGTCGTTGTTTGGGTTCAAAAACAGCCTACAGAAAATGGACTCTGATGTATGAACGTATGATAGGTCATGAAAAGGAAAGGTTGTTAAACAAAAGCAAAATATGATGAAAGTAAAAATAGATAAACCCCATAATTTATTATATCATACCTGTAGATACACCCCATAATTTATTATATCATACCTGTTCACACTGAAACACTTATCACACTATTCTGTGGATCTATATTAAAAAACCTTGTTAAACGTTCTGACATATTTCCATTCTATGGAAGTCAGGTGCGAACGAAAACCCCTAATTTTATTATACCACATTTCTTCTAACAGAAACATAATTATCAAAGTATACTTACACCGATAGATAGGCTCAACATGTAAAATCAATATGTTCTTAGATATAAAAAAGTGCGTTCGAAATGAAGCATAAAAACTAATCAACATTGGGCTATTTGATATGACAACACCGCATTGGAAATGAATGTTTTTGCTTAGATCATAATTGAATCATAGTGCTTAACATTTGTTTTTTTTAAACTTTACTGCAAGCTATTATATATAAAATAATTTTAGAAAACAAACAGTAGGTTCTGTACAGTGCAATGTAGACTACTACATATTGTGAACATAGTCACTACGAGAGGTGTGAAGTTTCCGTCAGGTGAATCGTGATGGGTCCTCAATTAAAGCAGGCAACTAATCGATTCGATTGAAAAATGGGCTATTTCATCGATTTCGATGACAATAAAAATATGGGAGTGTTAAATATTCGTTGATCATTATTCAATCCCGGCCAACATCGGGTCATCCAGGTAGAAATACAATATAATGATAATATCATACAATAAAATATATAATAATATAATATATCTGTATATAGCTAGATAACTATATACATGTACACACACACACACACACACACACACACACACACACACACACACACACACATATATATATATATATATATATATATATATATATATATATATATGATGGGACGATTCCAAAATTTTCTCCTATTCTGATACAATTACCGATTCCGTTCTAAAATTCCTATTCCGATTCTTTTAAAATTAATAAATATTCGATTAGAAATTTGGTTTTTGTGAATTGTAAAATTATTGCATAAACACGCTAATTTTCACCTATTTTTTTACTCAGATGTGTTCCTTGTAATTGACAGAAAATTGTAAGACAACAAAAGATTTATTTTGATTTTAAAAACAGCCAGATTGTTCGTCGTTAGTGTACAACATGCTACATGCTATGTGTAAGTTTTCATAAACAGTTGAAAATAGTCGACGATTGGAAAGCAAAATAAGAAAACGATGTAAGAAAAAAATCTTTTGCAACACCCCCTCATATTATTACGAAGGAATTTCTAAATAATAATGTTACTATTTTGAAAACCATTTGTAATATGGAGAGGGCGCGGGCTTTGTAAACTATTTAGTTGTTTCTCACTATGTATGAATTAAAAATTTTATTTAATTATAATATATTGGTGGGTTATGATGAAAACATAAATAAATAAATAAATAAATAATAATAATAATAATAATAATAATAATAATAATAATAATAATAATAATAATAATAATAATAATAATAATAATGCATTTATAGATTATCACCCTCTGTTAAATACGCCATCCAAAATGAAACATTACTTTTATAGGTTGATTACCCGGGAAACCCGTTAAAAAAACTTTGACGAAAAGAAAATCAATCAATTTAGTATTTTGAGTGGAAGATCAGTTTCGAATATAAATTTAACGTAAAATAACCATAATTCCTCGACCATTTTTATACTGTATTCTCATTAAATTATCGGTGTTTTTTATTCTGTTCTCATTTTTCGCCATTCGAAATTATAACTTTTTGGTGGGAAAAAAATTCGACTCTCCATTTATTAGGCTATAGCATGTAAACAGTCTTATAAACAGTTTCGCATTTAACATAAAATGATCACCTGTTTCGAACCAGCATTTCAAGAACATGCAACTATTTTTTTTTCTTTAATTTTGGCCATGTGCGTATTTCTGTTAAAACTGTAGTATAAAATATGTCATTGTCAAAATCATAAAAAACACGAACTCTTTTGATCCTAAGTCCGAAAAAAATGACATTACTTGTGGTTTATGAGTTTTCCGATTGGGCTTGGGTGGGAGTCAGTGGTTAAAAAATTTGTTCATTGCTTTAACAGAATTAGAATGGCCCAGAAACAGCTGATCATTATACGTTAAATTAATGAATTTAGGAACATTGGACAATGGAAAAAAGGCAATGGAAAACGGCGCATTTTCGCCAGCTAAAAAAGGGCAATTATTGAATAAATATCGACTGAAAATAAATTTTAGAGCAGTCAAAATCGAATGTTTTTATGGTTTTAAAGAACCAGTAACATTTCAGCAAATTTTTTAAAATATCCTTTTTTAGAGAGAGAGACACTTTTTAAAAAGGACTCTTGAATAAGGGGCTGCTTTTAATAGATATTTATTGAATAATTCCCCTAAATTTATATGCGCTAAGTTGTAAAATATATAATTTTTTCATTGGGTTTACAGATATCGCCAAAACGTAGATTATTATTGGGGGAGGGTACTTTTAAATGCAGATATAAGTCTTTTTTTGAATACGACAAACTTGTAAATGTTTTCCTTTATGTATTTTATCCAAGACCTTGATAAATTTATTGTGAGGTATTCACGTATATTTTTAAGAGACAAAGCGGTTCAAAGAAAATAAAACTTCGACTGTAATCTTTTAATCGTGAGCTCTCTGAGAAGCATCATCTAGATATTTGGCATGTAGATGCGAAAAAAATACGTGGACATTAGATTTGGCTTAAGACGACATCTAGCGCCGTAGGAATCATTAAGTCTAAGCATAAGTAAATGATACAGGCGGAATCAAAGAAAATTTGATTTTTGTTATACAGTGATCACCACTTATCAAGGCCCGGAAGCCACTCAGAGATAAGGTTTACGTTAGTGTGGAGATTTGATGAAGTTTTACTTAAGGGGGCGGTTCATTAGGAATTTGTTAACGTTGGACTTGAAGACATCCAAGTTGTAGTCCGGTGGGAAGCAGGCAGACGGAACAGAGTCCACAGGCGTGCAGTTCTAAGAAAATTTGATAATAAAAGTGTTTCATACGGAAGTTTGAAAATTACAAAATCATTTCCAACTCAATTCACAACTAAGTCTTTTAACAACGATGTTAATTCCTTGTCATATTTGTCAATATTGAGTGAGAGAGCCGACAAACACCTCACGTTCAAAACCCAACTCGAAAAGAGCACCAACCCATAAAATAAATATATTACCGATTAAAAAAAACATTTTTTATATTCTATTTCACTCTAATTAGTAATGATGCTTGATATTATATTTCTTGACAGGTACTCTTGCATAATTTGATCCGGATTCTCGGGAATTCCCTCAAGTATAGATCGGGTGAGATCGGCAATCATCGGTTAAAACCAATCGTTGTTCAAATGTTTAAACGCTAGATTGATTTTTGTTATGTACATATATTTGTAGGCATTCTAAATGGCTAGCCTGAAAAACATGTGAAGGGAATCCTTCCAATAATAAACAAACGTATTATGCAAGCGTACCTCTTGAAAAAATATTTCTTTAATTTTAAACAATTATTTCGATACGTTGTTAATAAACTGCATTTTTCTTGAGGTTAATTAGCGAATTTCGTAAAGTTTCAAGTTGTGTTTTGTTTATTTAACACAAAAAGAAATACATCTTATTTAGATGTTATCATGATCTATAGAGTTTTGTTTTACTAATAGTTTAAAAACAATAAAGATTTATCATCAGTACAAGCAAGTGAAAATTAAGTTTTAAAAATATTAAAAGAATTGATTTTGGAATCGGAAATTAGTCACAGCTTTACGGTGTTTTTCGTATGAACTTGTGTATACCTTTCTGTGAAGGGGAGACCTAACTTTGGTTATAATGAAATCTTACGGTTATATTAAGGGCTCGTTTATTACCATTAATGATACAGTGTGCAATGTGACATATGTTTTGACCTGTACGGGCAAGCAACTTGCTTTCGATGATAGTAATAAACATTCTAAAATTACGTAAATAACTTGCAATTAATTAAGGAATTCGTAATATAGAAATGCTCTTTGTTACTTTATATTCAGCATCATATACGTGATAAAATAACGCTATAAATACACCGACCAAAAATCGTTTTTAATTACTTAAATGTCTATTAATATAAACAATTATAAAACCATTTCTAAAAGAAATCAAAGGTTCGTACATAACAAGAGCGTAAAGGAAAATTACAAGAACAATAAATTAATTTTAAAATATGTATAAACGTATTTTAGAAAATGAAAACCAGTTTAAGTGCAGAGATATTCTAATTTAGTTGTATAGTTTAAAATATATATGTGTTCTGTTATATATTTAGTAATATATAATATTGTATATAATAATTTAAAATAAAACTTGAAACTATTTTAAAGCATTTTATTGCCATTTTAAACGAACTTTTAAAACTTATCCAAGTAAACCCCAAATAAATTATTGATTTGCGCATATGACTGTGTATTGTGATGCTTACAATACCACTTTATGACCCACATTACATTTATTTCTGTCAATACACTCCTCCATATATATAAAGTAGAACCTTGGGATACGGTGACCCTAGGATACGTGTTTGCCTGGTTACGATGTGGAATACGATGTTTTTTCTGGCTCCTGGTTAGGGTATTTTCCTCGCCTTACGCTGTTATTTATAATGTTATAATAATGTTATATTATATACTGTACTGTATTTTATTATATATATATATATATATATATATATATATGTGTGTGTGTGTGTTTGTGTACTGCATTTTGTTATATATATATATATATATATATATATATATATATATGTATATATATGTGTGTGTGTGTGTGTGTGTGTGTGTGTATGTGTGTGTGTGTGTACTAATTCAGCCTACGCCCAATTATTTGTTTTTTCAAAAACCCACGGCATTAAAGGCAGCTGTGTCGACAATAACTAAATTGTCTACAGTAAGATTCAGATTAGGGGAAAAACGACGTTGTTGTTAATATAATGTCTATTGACGTAAAGGCTAATTGAAGACTTTAATATCCGTCAGATATAATTATAAATTTGGTTGCTTCTCATACCTACATTACTCAATGGAGAATAGTAGTTGTTACCAACACAGATACGCAACAAGAATGTATGTACACACATACTAGTCAAGATACACCCGCATGTTCTACCGCGTATACATACACACGCACAACCGGAACATTTTCGGAAGCACAAATGTATTGATACAATATCCAGGCTAGTAGCAAATCATGGGAACATGCACAAGAAAGAACAGTTGAAAAGAACATATACCATCCATTATGATTATGAAATTTCTGCAGTTAAGCACCTAGAAAAGGGAGCTGTAACGTCTGATGTATTTATATCGGAAGAGAAAGGAGAAAGTAGCAATCACAGAAGTAAATATACATAACGGTGTTTGTCTTAACAGAGCTGAGAGAAAGAGAGAGAGAGAGAGAGAGAGAGAGAGAGAGAGAGAGAGAAACAGATTTAAAAAAATACAAGAAAGAGATAATAAAAAACTGGAATCTTAAGTAGATCGTCATCATTTCAGTTATAACAGATACAATCGGACACATGATAAATAATTTCAACACCTACGTATTGAATGCACCCGGAGAACCAGGTGCAAGAGAAATACAAACACTTGCACTCTGAGAAACGAGTAACATTTTAAATAGATCTCTAGGTTGGAGTGACTGAAATAGTGGGGGAATATCTGGCATGCGATATGATGCCTTTTCTTATATAAAACACAAAAGGATTAGAAAATTAAAGCACGAGAGTAACCATTAAGTTCAACCTAGATATACACAGACCATTCTATCGGGTACGAATAGTAAAAATTAATGGCCGCAAGCACAATGTTCCAGTTTAATAAATATGTATACGCATACGTTACGGGGAAGTGCAGATTGTTAAAGCTCACACACTAACCTAGTTTTACTGGCAATAATACATTTGATCTAACAGATTCAACGCAAGTTAATCTAGATAATATGTAATGATAAACAGTAATAGAAGTAAGTTACCATTAGAATTGTACAATAATTTGAAGTGTCTATTCGTTTTATTCGAATGTGTTATACATTGTAGTTAACGCATCTGATCGTCCATACGAGGTGCCTTCAACAAGTTTCAGACTTTTTTGGACAGGTATTTAAAATTGTCGTAGACGCATGAAAATTCAGTATATTATGGCTAGACATCTTATGAGATGAATTTTTATTATTTCAAGTCCAAATAAGGAATTATAACAGGAATGGGAATACATCCTTCTAAAGCCTGATTGCCACAGTTGGTGAATTTCAAAAATGCAATCTGGACGTGAAGACTCTTTGGAAGAACAATATGCAATAAAAACATCTGTTTAAACTTTAAAAGCAAATGCTACAAGAACGCCTGGAATACTTCGGACTGCTTTTGGAATATATTGCATGAATTGAACATCAGATTTTGAGTAGCCTAAGAGAGTTAAGGAAGGTAGAGAGTCTGTCAAAGACGATGATAGCTGTGGGGGAAGTAAGGAAGTTAGAGACCAGATTTTGTTGGCCAAATAAAGAATTTCATAGATAAGGACCGTTGTGTGTCTATAAAGAGAATAAGTGCACATATTGATGTCAGTGTGGGAACTGTACATGAAATTATTCGCGAGAACCTTAAGATGCGGAAGATTTTAACGAGAGTTGCACCAAAGATGTTCAGAAAATATAAGACTATTTGACCAAAATTAGCCGATGGTCTTGATCTTGTTCCCTGTGACTTTTCATTATTCTCTAACCACAAAGAAAATCTTTGTGGCTGTCGTTATGAGACAATTGGGGAGATGAAAGAGGCTGAGAGGATGGTCATGGCCACGCTTACACAAGAGTCTTTCATCGGACCTTCAAAAAGTTGTTCGAACAGTACAGCCAGTGCATTGACGCTGGAGTATATTACTTCTTGGTATAGTCTGCGGGACATATGAGGGTATAATCTTTTCCCAAAGGAATATACGAGTGGTTGGTGCACCATTCCATCCGTGTCAACAGTATACAATGCATAGATGAACGTTTTCCTTGTGGCGATTTAAGATACTGGCAGGTATAAGAAGTTTTCTAGCTCGGTATAAAGAGTTTACCTTTTTCCAAAACCCTTGGTAACACCCTCTTTCTAATTATATTACTAAATGTTGCTTGAAATCGTAGGCCGTGGCATTTAAACCTTGCAAACTCGGGAAAAATATTATCGTCCATGCCATTGAGTTGTCAAAAATGTGTCTTACATTTGCGAAAGGAAAAAAAGCTTCGCAAGGTTTAATATAAACATTACTTTGATGCTATTTTTCTACGGACTCTATGTCATTTTCTTTTGATTCGGCTAATACCTTTTGTTTTCATCTGGGAATGGAACTTAAATGCATACCATTCGCAATGGATCATTTATGAATATCAGCAAAAATATAAGTATAAATATCGAGCCCGTCGGCACGACAATGTTGATGTTGCCTTTTGAGTTAACGACTTGGCTCTTTTCTTTTCGTAAAAGAAATTCTAATTATATTAAACGAGCGTCTGTACCAATTTATTTTCCTGATATGACTTCATTTTAAACATTGTCCTATCATCTGAACTTTAACTTCTTCGTCTTACGTGCAATATATACGTTCAAAGGAGATTGTTTAGATATCCGTAGCAAAACATTATCTACAAAACTAATATTACAGGCCAGATAGAAATTTAAACTTTAAAAACGATAAACTATCGCTACATTAATTATCTATTAAATCTAACGATTTAATAGATAATCCTAATTTACCCTATATGTACTTCAGGGTTGCACTTGCTAACACCACTGCATTTATATTTGACATCTATCGGCCCCACAACAGCGGAGTTACTATCTTTAATAGCATATCTGAGAAAATAGACAACGTACTGTTTGCACATCCCTCGGCTAACATCCACATCTGTGGTGACTTCAACGTCCATAACGTGGAATGGCAGACCCATTCAAATAAGACAGACGATGAGGGGAGGTTTTGTCATAATTTTTCAATTGCTTATGGCCTTACTCAGATTGTTCGCGTACCTTCCGTGTGCCCGATACACCCGGTCAATATGCAAGCCTCCTAGACATTTCTCTCTCAACTTCCCCTGAGCTATGTTCATGTTCTGTTAATTCTCCTCTAGGATCCTCCGACCACTCCGTCGTATCAGTTAAGATAAAAACGAAATGTAAGAAGTCCCAAGACGTACCCCTCCACCGTACTGTATACCGATACTCTATGGCTGACTGGGCTAGCTTCCGTACATTCATATCTGATTTACCTCTGCACTCCATGTTTAAAAAGGACGTGTCCTCTATAGTATCAGATCTGACCGAATGGTTAATTGTAGGCATAGACCAATTCATACCATCTAAAAAAATTCCAACAAAAACCTAACAGCCAGCCATGGTTGTCTCCAATATGTGCTGCTGCTATCGCGCGCAGAAATCACTTTTTCCATAGCTACCAACGTAATAGATGAACTGAGACTAAAGCTGCTTTCAGGACTGCCAGCAACCACTGTAAAAGAGCAATAAAAAATGCAAGAGAGCTATATGCCCAGTCTTTTAAATCCCAAGTTGCTGAGCAGCGGCTTGGTTCCCACCAGTTGTGGCAAATAATAAATAGGATCCTGAACAAAAGTGTGCGTTCTATCCTAACCATTATCAATGGACCAGAGGTCATCTCGTCAGCGTCAGACAATACCAAACTATTTGCAAAGAACTTTGCAGCTAATTCTACCCTATGCGACGAAGGCCATCAACTCCCCATATTTCTTCCTATAACACAGAACAAGCTAGGTAACATACACATATCCGTGCATGAGATCTCCAAGCAAATCAAGAACCTAGATTCCAGTAAATCAACTGACCCTGATTACATCCCAATTATAGTGTTAAAAAAGCTTCAACCAGAACTTGCTCCCATACTTACGAAACTATTTAAGCGCTGCCTTAAGGAGAAGTGCTTTCCGACTCCCTGGAAGACCTCATCAGTTTGTCCTGTATTTAAGAATTCAGGTGATGAGTCATCTCGCTCTCAATACAGACCAATAAGTCTCCTGTTTGTTATTAGTAAGTTGCTGGAATCCATATTAAATAGAGAAATAGTCAACCACCTCAGCAGGAATAACCTTCTTAGTGACACACAATATGGTTTCCGCTCTGCAAGATCTACCGCAGATGTGCTGACGGTTATATCTCACAGGATTAGTGAATCTCTTGACAAAGGCTTCCTTTCTAGGGCAATTGCTCTTGACATATCAAAGGCCTTCGACAAGGTATGGCATAAGGGTCTACTTCATAAGATTTCAAGCTACGGCATAACTGGAAATGTTTTCTCAATCATTAAATCATTTCTCCCCGATAGGCTCATAAGAGTAGTGGTAGATGGACAAAAATCGGAGGCCTGCAATATAAATTCTGGAGTCCCTCAGGGATCAATCCTGGGCCCAACTCTCTTCCTGATCTACATCAATGACCTTCCTAAACACATACTTAAACCATTCGTTGACATCTATACTGATGACACGACCATCTACGGCAACACATCAAAGGCTGTAAATGACAAAGTTCTCTCTGATTCTCTCTCATCTGATCTTGAGCGCGTGGTTCAGTGGGGGAAGATGTGGCTGGTTACCTTTAATGCATCCAAAACCAAACTCCTATCCTTACATCATCAACGCTCTGATTCCCATCTGGCATCAATTATGATGGATGGCTCTCGTCTGAGTGAGGCCCCGTGTTTTTACAAGCTTCTGGGTTTGACCTTTACTCCTGATCTGAAATGGAACACGTTCATCAAGTCTGTTGCCAAGGTCGCTGGAAAGATGGTGGGATCCTTCTACCGCTCCAGAAGACATCTCACTATGGATGCAATGCTCTATCTATATAAAAACCAAGTACAACCAAGGATGGAATACTGTTGCCATATCTGGGCAGGAGCTGCTAAAAACAGCCTTGACAGAGTACAAAATAGACTTCGTGGCTTAGTGGGCGATGCCCTTTTCTCTACCATGCAACCTCTCTCCCACAGAAGAGACGTTGCGAGCCTATCCTTGTTTTATCGTAATTTCCATGGCAGGTGCTCGTCTGAACTCTAATCTCTGGTCCCCCCTCGCCAATTTTTCTCGAAAAACACCCGTCTAGCTGAATCCACTGTGAAAAATTTCCCCCACTCAATATCCGTTCCTAAATCAAAACGCGGATTCCATGAACAAAGCTTCTTTCTTAGAACTTCACGCCTGTGGAACTCTGTTCCGTTTGCCTGCTTCCCACCGGACTACAACTTGGATGTCTTCAAGTCCAACGTTAACAAATTCCTAATGAACCGCCCCGTTAAGTAAACACTTAATCAAATCTCCACACTAACGTAATGTACTTGCAATAACCCTTATCCCTGAGTGGCTTCCGGGCCTTGGTAAGTGGTGATCACTGTGTAAAAAAAACAAAAAAAAAGCATGAGACAACTATGAAGGCATGAAACTTGGATTAGGCAGTTCTTGGAAAAAAGTAAAGCAAGGTCTGCCAATTTTCAAAGTAACACTTTCTATCAGCGAACAAGCAGGTATAAAGTTGAATATATGATAGTCAATGTTACAAATCGTTTCAGGCGTGTTAGCAATATTGTTAGCTGATAGAAAGTACAGATAAGGAGGTAATACAATGTGAAGATGTAAATAGAAACTAAAAATCGATTATAAGCAAACAGAAAACAAAAGAAAATATATATTGCTATAAGTTATGAAAACGATGTGAAAAAGTCCGGGGAATTTCAGTTAATTTTGTCCCACCAATGCAGGCAAGAAAAAGGAAAAGACAAAAAGACTGCCGAGATGCTCATTTCATTTATTTTGTTAAAGAAGTACACTTTGTATTAGGAGAGAAAGACAATTTTAAAGACGGAGAGAAAAAGGATATACAAACAGCCTGGGATCGGCAAACAAGTTTACCTCAAGTTGTTATCGGTCAGACGAAAGTTTCCCCCTCCCTTTCTAGTAGTTTTAAGTTTCATGCTTAAGTGATGCGGTCGCACTACATTTATACCGGATAGCAGTAAAGATCAATCGATAAAGAACACTATTACTTTCCATTTCGGACTCGTTCTTACTTTCACGTCTATATTTACAAGAGTAATTAAAATATATGAAGCATTCAATGTGTAGAAATATGCACAACTCCAAGTACAAAACATGTTGACATTGCGTCTATCTCTGCCCTCGTGGGGGCAAGATAGTATGCATTTGGTACACTACTCTGTTGCAGAGTAATAACAGCTATAGTATTCTCTTTTTATATATTTGCATGTGTTTTTTTATCACTATAAAGACTAAAAATCAATATATCACAAGCTGGAGATATAAACATCGACAAACCTTTAAGTACTTAATATTAGCAGTCGTATATGGTACTTAATATTAGCAGTCGTATATGGTACTTAATATTAGCAGTCGTATATTGTTGCAGTATTTTGAGAATAATGGGGTATTTATTTAAATGCTGCCCACCAGCATTATTTGGCATAAGGCCTGGAAAGTGGGAACCCCGCCGGCTCCCCTAAAGGAAGAGCACTCCTGCAATTTTAAAAAAAATTGCCTGAGTAACCCCGTCGGCATTCCCCGGTCGGGACGCCTCAGGCAGCAAGCAATAAACTTTCCCCACCGGAAAGCCCGGTGGCAAGGCCTGCGAGGGTGGGCCTCCTAGGTATTACCCAGGCGGTGTACCTCAGTCCAACAGGTGCTGGGCCGGTTCCCGGCCCCTCACCTGTTGGGCTGAGTGTCATGTGACGAATCCTTGACTGGCACTACCCTGTCTCCCTGCAGCCGAAGTCGCTAGGAGACATATCCCATCATAGTGAACTTGGGGTAATTATTTAAATGCTGCCCACATCAGCATTATGTGGCACAAGGCCGGAAAGTCGGAACCCCGCAGGCTCCCCTAAAGGAGGGGCACTCCTGCAATTTTAAAAATTGCCTGAGTAACCCCGTCGGCATTCCCCGGTCGGGGCGCCTCAGGCAGCAAGCAATAAACTTGCCCCACCGGAAAGCCCGGTGGCAAGGCCTGGGAGGGTGGACCTCCTAGGTATTACCCAGGCGGTGTACCTCAGTCCAACAGGTGCTGGGCCAGTTCCCGGCCCCTCACATGTTGGGCTGAGTGTCAAGTGACGAATCCTTGACTTGTACTACCCTGTCTCCCTGCAGCCGAGCCGCTAAGAGACATCCCATCAAAAGAGTGTTTTAATGGGGGTATTTATTTAAATGCTGCCCACATCAGCATTATGTGGCACTGGGGGTATGATCCCACACAGTCGGACGATTCTATTTATAAACGATGCTGCTAAGAACTGACGAATCAATTTAACTCACGTTCTGCTACCAACCAATCAGAAACCAGAGTTGCTTCATAAATATTAAACCTTTTCTTGAGCAATTTCACATGTTATTTTCCCGGGTTTCGACACGGTAAGAATATTTTGTTCTGTGGAACTGTCTAGTACAAACAAGTCACCTCCCAGGACTTGTGTGTAACAGCGAACCATCTGAAAGTCAAAATGGCTTACACTTCTAGATATATGGTACTTAATATTAGCAGTCGTATATGGTACTTAATATTAGCAGCGTATATGGTACTTAATATTAGCAGTCGTATATGGTACTTCAAATTAGCAGTCGTATATAGTACTTAATATTAGCAGTCGTATATGGTACTTCATATTAGCAGTCGTATATGGTACTTAATATTAGCAGCGTATATGGTACTTAATATTAGCAGTCGTATATGGTACTTAAAATTAGCAGTCGTATATGGTACTTAATATTAGCAGTCGTATATGGTACTTAATATTAGCAGTCGTATATGGTACTTAATATTAGCAGCGTATATGGATGAAACATCGTCGTGAATATTGTAGTCGACTACATAATATGACCTCAGACTCTAATCAATGTTTCATATTTGTTATATCCTTAATCAGTGAAAGTGGAGTCCTTCTTGACTAAGGTCATGTTTATTTTTGTCAAATTTTGAGTGTCTTTTTGGGGACACTCCATAGGAAAAAAAAGAACAGTCCTAGCATTTAACTTTCTCCTAGTACGGAGATATGAATAGGTACATTTAACAAGGGTTAACAGATGGCTGACATTCGTAATAACACAGAGTATAGCATCTGAGAAGGCCTTCCGCAACACATTAAGTGATATTTTCGTGTCGTAACAGGATTATACATAGATTTTTCTTTAAAACACTCAGTCCTGTTTTTTTTGGGTTTTTTTCTAAGTATGCTATACTCTGCATATTAAAAACAAGTATCGTGACAAACGTGCCTTGATGGGAAAACAAGTACATAGAAAGAACCATCCCAATTAGTGAGACAACCGCATTTCTCACATTACCTAAGTATACGACTTTACTAAAACAGTACATATTATAAATGATATTAAACTTCTCGAGTGAATCCAACCTTACTTACGAAGATATATAGGGCAATCATCACAATCGACCAACCCGTTTATCTAAAATTTGACCGAGTAGTTATTTTTATAGTTAGATTAGATTAAATATTAAGTGAAACAGAGTGAAGACAAATAAACAAACTAAAAACGATAGAATCTATCATACATCCTGCTGGGCGTACTTCTATATACGCAACCAGTTGGAGTTTACTGTTAAAGGAAGTCTGGATGATCACGGTAATTATATAAGATTGGCGCTAAAAAATGAAGGTAAGTCTATCTAAAATAATAAATAGACAAAATCCTGAATCCAAATTCGTATATTACTATTTGTGTGTAATTTTACGGAAAAAAGTCAAAATTAAAAACTGAAAAGTAAGGCTAAATTTGGAAGTTAAATAATTTCATTGTAAAACGTCCTTGAACGATAACTATAATTTTTTTTTAAGTTTAAGATATCGAATTAAGTTTAAAGAATAAAACATCTATTTTAAAAATTAGCTTCTTAACTAGTCGCTTAATAGCGAGAGTTCATTAATAGGTCCGACTGTGACAATCAAAACAAACAGGAAGGTGTCGCGTATAAATTCTACGCAAGCCCAAAATATGAGAAAGTCAATTTTATTTAAATATTCATAGAGGCATTGAGACATTATAAAACCTCAACTTTGTTTAAAGATTATAAATAATATTTATTAATTTACGTAATTCTATTTGTTGTAAAAATAGGAAGTGTCAGTTTTGTTGGAATATTTAATTACATTTTTTAGATGATGACTCGATTGATTTTTAAACGTGTTGTAACAGTAAATTACATTAACCCTTTTTTTTCTCATTGAAGTAAAATGCATTTTAAGTGTAAAATATCAATTAACATCACTGGTTACATTGACAATACTTTTTCTTGGCCTTCTGGACAAGATCAAAGTGTAGTATCTGTTCTTCAGATGCTGCACTTCTATTTCTTGTTTTCTTTCGGTGGAGGAGAAATCCTTCACGACTGAGAAAAATTTTTTTTTGTACCTTTTCTCCACGTTAAAAAACGACCCTTGTGTCTAACTCTGTCCCGTGGGGAGGCATAGTAAATATGTACATTGACAATTCATTTATTGTAAAACCAAGCAACAACACCTCATTAATAATTTTAAAAAAATGCAAATCCTGTCTATTTTTATTGTTTTTTTTATAATTTATTCCCATTTTTGTATACGTCTAAATTAATCATTATTAAAAATAATACCATTGTTGTAATTATTTTTTGAGGAATTCTGTATATAAATTTTACAGTTTTTTATTTTTGGGATCCTAAAAAAGTTCTTGCGCTGATGCGTACAAGAAAAATATTGTAATATTACATTTGCATTTTTTGTGAAAATTGGTATCATTAAAATAACACAAAATATTTTTTAAAATTAAATTATAATTTTGTATTTATTTATTTATTTATTTTGTGGGTGTGTGTGTTTGTGTGTGTGTGTATGTGTGTGTGTGTTTGTGTGTGTGTAAACAACTGCAAAGCATTATTCTTATTAAAAATCGGACATTCGCACGTCTTATTTAGTAGCTGAAAGTTTAACTCTGGCAAAGGCGTGTTTTGTTTGCATAATGCAGTTTATTAAAATTAAAAGAAAATGTTAATATTCTGTTAGTGTTAATTAATAAATACTGAATATTTCATTACACATAGTTTATTCCTAAAGTTTGGTGAATTTTAAAATGAAGGGATGGGTCATAATGCTTAAGCAGTTTAGTGATCAGACCATTCTATTTTGCATACATTTAAATAAAAAAGAAACGGAATAAGATAATATATAAAATATTCATAACATAATACATATAACATTTATATTTACATCTCTCTCTTTCTCTTTCTCTTTCTCTTTCTCTCTCTCAATCTATGTATCTTTCTATCTACATAAATATTTATAAAAGTTATATGCATATATATATATATAAATATATATATATATATATATATATATATATATATATATATATATATATATATAAACAATAGGAATCCAACGCTAGACGCCGCATCCCACAATGTTACCTAGCCTCCTCTCTACTCTTCTGATGAAAAGCATTAGGCTTCGAAATGCCTTGGCATAAAGAGTCCCTTCTACCCCCTAACTAATCGATTGTATTCCCTTATTGAATAAATGGACCAATCTATATCCACCAATATATAGTTCTTTGTCTTCATTTCCAACTCCTATTGTCTTCATATATAACTCCATTGATACTTGTTGAGTTCATAATGTCCAGATAAGTCTCCTCTCATAGAACTGAGCTTGCTCTTTTCCTCTAACGCTCTAAGATATATATATATATATATATATATATATATATATATATATATATATATATAAACATTTGTGTATGATTGTGTCTGCGTAAGAGCTAGGATATTTAATTTTATGAATAAGTATATTCTACTATAGATCATGTAAACTGTAGGGAGAAATATATTCTTTTAACTGCTTCATATACATGTATATATATATATATATATATATATATATATATATATATATATATATATATAAACTAGCAAAAGTACTCGTCGTTGTTTGGGTTCAAAAACAGCCTAAAGAAAATAGACTCTGATGTATGAAAGTATGATAGGTTGTGAAAAGGAAAGGTTGTAAATTTGGGGTGTAATTTGGGAGTATCAAAACCAAAGCAAAATATGATGAAAGTAAAAATAGATAAACCCCAAAATTTATTATACCATCCCTGTTCACACTGAAACACTTATCACAATATTCTGTGGATCTATATTAAAAAACCTTGTTAAACTTTGTGACATATTTCCATTCTATGGAGGTCAGGTGCGAACGAACACCCCATAATTTTATCATACCATATTTCTTCAAACAGAAACATAATTATCAAAATATACATACACAGATAGATATGAACAGTCTATATTAAAGTCTGTGCCTATTTCCATTCTATGAAGGCCAGGCGCGAACGCAGACCCCACAATTTTATTATATCATCCCTATTTAAGTTAAAACATACTTATCAAAGTGTTCTTATGTACATATATATCAAAAACACTTGTAAACGTTTTTTTTTATTATTAAATTTTTTTATTTCCATACTTTGTGGACCAGGCGCGAACGTAGACCCCACAATTGTAATGAACCACCGTTCTGCCAGATCAAACATACCCATTCCTGTACCTCGATACATCTTCTATCATTATATGTAATCAGTTTTTTAAAATAGTCAACCATATAGGAGCATATTCGTGACCAGACACACACACACACACACACACGAACACGCACACCCACATTCAGCTTTATATTATAATATATATATATATATATATATATATATATATATATATATATATATACACACACATTTTTATTGCATTTTCACCCCAGACAAAGACGGTGCTACTTTGATGTAGAGGGCTACTATGTTGAGCACATTTGCAGGGGTACTATGTAGGGAGTTTCACAGCAAGATGCCTGTTTACATTACCCTTGAACTTCTGCATGTCAGTACAGTCGAAGAAGCAGGAACCCGGAATGGAATTCCAAAGTCTAGCAGTTCTGGGGAAGAAACTATTCGAGTTGAAGGTTTTCTTGCCTCAAGGACTCTCTACTGTATAGAGGTGGGATTTTGCTGCTTGTTAGGTTTGTCAAGGGTATTTACATCGAGGGGGTACAACGGCTGGCAGTTCGTCGGAGAATATACCATTAAAATGCTTATAAAACAGGTAGAAGAACGCAACATTTCGTCGATGGGATAGATGCTGAAGCTTGGCTGACAGTTCTGGTCTTATTTATTTTGACTCTCTTTTTTACTCTATCTGGGAGTGAGACATTTGTAGCAGATGCTCCAGCCAAAATGTGAAACAATACTCTATACATGGGCGAATGGTGGCCTTATACTTTCAGGCGTAAATGACATTGTAGCAGTGTAGAGAGACCCCACATTTCTCGTAGCAGTCGCGACAATGCTCTCAATGTATCTGTTCAAACTCATGTTCCCCGTGAACGTTAAGGCAAGACGTTTGTACGAAGTACTCTCAGATAATTTATCGTTAGCGATAGCTATTGGTTGTTTGCAAGGTTTCTTGTGATTATTAAACGAAACAAGCTTATTCTTAGCAGCATTGATTGGCACCATCCATTGTTGCCCCAATTCAAGTACCGGGGTTTTGCTCTAGGGTTTCCGTCATTATCTTAGATATGTTTAGGTTCGTTTTCCCCACGTCCCTGTTACAGAGCGTTGTGTCATCAGCAAATATATCCATCTCAGAGACAATTTTATCAGGGAGGTCGTTTTTGAATATCAGGGATAATAAATGTCCAAGGATCGACCATTGAGGTACACCCGCATTTATATCATATTGTTTTGACGTACGAGCATCGAGGACAACCTGGATTATTCTCTTTTTATGAAGGATGTAATTAGATTAAGTATTCGTCCAGATACTGCATGATCTTATTTTCCCGAGAAAACCATCGTACCATACCCTGTCAAAAGCCTTAGATATATCTAGGGATACTGCCCTACTTTTCCCTGCTTTATCCAGTGAATAGTATATACGTTCAGAGATCACAGCTAGGATAGTTGCAGTAGAACGGGTTTGCCCAAATCCATATTGATGGTCGGACAAAAGTTTAGCAGCTGCAAAGTGGTGGACTAGAGCTTGATTAATTATGGGCGCAAATATCTTGGCAAAGAGCGAGGAAGCTAATGGGGCGATAATTTAATGGTTCAGTTCTTACATCAGAATTCTTGTAAACTGGTACCACGGAAGCAGTTTTCCAGCAGCCAGGAAAGCAAGATTCGTTAAGGCATTTGTTGTAAAGTTTGGAGAGATCTTGAGCCACCTCAGCAGAGTATTTTTCGCTAGTAGAGCCGGGATTAAGTCCACATACTTTTGAGTTGTCTATAATTTTTGATATCATGCATTTGAAAAGGGGTGATTTGCAGATCATCTAGTGGGGCTTTGTACGCAAAGGAAACTCAGGGAGGCGGTGGTTTGCTGGGCTCAATGTAGAGTTTGAGGTACTGACTGGCAAGCATGTTAGCTTTTTCGGTTGCCGTCCAAGCAACCTCATGATTTTTATACGCACGCACGTCTATCTATCTATCTATCTATCTATCTATCTATCTATCTATCTATCTATCTATTATATAAAAGAACTTTGTCTGTATGTCTGTGTGTCTGTGTGTCTGTGAGTTCGTCCGCTATTGACTCGAAAACGGTCTGATAGATTTTAATGAAATTTCACACGAAAATCGTTTATTTGCCTGGCAGGGTTTTTTGACAGTTTATGTTATCGGAATAGCCTCGAAAATCGAATTAAACACATTAAAAAAGAAACAGACGACTTTGAGCAAAGCTAGCATCTTACACCGCCTAACATAACTAGGGTATTTGAGAAGTTTTATTCACACACAAGCCGAAAGGCTCAACATGTAAAATCAATATGTTCTTAGATATAAAAAAGTGCGTTCGAAATGAAGCATAAAAATAATCAACATTAGGCTATTTGATATGACAAAACCGCATTGGAAATGAATGTTTCTGCTTAGATCATAATTGAATCATAGTGCTATACAGTTGCTTTTTAAACGTTACTGCAAGCTATTATAAATAAAATAATTTTAGAAAACAAACAGTAGGTTCTCTACAGTGCAATGTAGACTACTACATATTGTGAACATAGTCACTACGAGAGGTGTGAAGTTTCTGTCAGGTGAATAGTGATGGTCCTCAATTAAAGCAGGCAACTAATCGATTCGATTGAAAAATGGGCTATTTCATCGATTTCGATGACAATAAAAATATGGGAGTGTTGAACATTCGTTGATCATTATTCAATCCCGGCCAACATCGGGTCATCCAGGTAGAAATACAATATAATGATAATATCATACAATAAAATATATAATAATATAATATATCTGTATATAGCTAGATAACTATGTACATGTACACACACACACGCACGCACACACACACACACACACACACACACACACACATATATATATATATATATATATATATATATATATATATATATGATGGGACGATTCCAAAATGTTCTCCTATTCTGATACAATTACCGATTCCGTTCTAAAATTCCGATTCCGATTCTTTTAAAATTAATAAATATTCGATTAGAAATTTGTTTTTTGTAAATTGTAAAATTATTGCATAAACACGCTAATTTTCACCTATTTTTTCCCAGATGCGTTCCTTGGAATTGACTGAAATGGTAAGACAATAAAAGATTTATTTTGATTTTAAAAACAGCCAGATTGTCCGTCGTTAGTGTACAACATGCTATGTGTAAGTTTTCATAAACAGTTGAAAATAGTCCACGATTGAAAAACAAAATAAGAAACCGATGTAAGAAAAAAAAATCGTTTACAACACCCCCTCATATTGTTTCGAATGAATTTCTAAATAATAATGTTACTATTTTGAAAACCATTTGTACTATGGAGAGGCCGCGGGCTTTGTTAACTATTTAGTGCTTTCTCTCTATGAATGAAGTGAAAATTTTATTTTTATCATAGAATATTGGTGGGTTATGATGAAAACATAAATAAATAAATAAATAAATAATAATAATAATAATAATAATAATAATAATAATAATAATAATAATAATAATAACAATAATAATAATGCATTTGTAGATTATCACGCCTTCTAAAATGAAACATTACTTTTATAGGTTGATTACCCGAGAAATCCGTTAAAAATACTTTGAAGAAAAAAAAGCAATCAATTTAGTATTTTAAGTGGAAGATCAGTTTCGAATATAAATTTAACGTAAAATAACCATCATTCCTCGACTATTCTTATTCTTTATGGATGTTAGCTAATTTGTTTCCTATTTACTTAAGTCCGATTGGTAACGACGTCAAACTATGCGTAATCGCTTAAATAGTAAACATCCCATCCAAATGAACGCACAAAAAAATAATCTCTAATAAAAAATTAATGTTTTTGGTTAACTGCCCTAATACAATACAGTGTTTCAGAAAAAGACGGTTATTTTACGATAAAATTACATATGAAATTGATCCTTGACTTTAAATGCCTAAATATATCGTTTTATATTTATTTTTCATAATTATGAGTGTTTATATGCAATGTATTTATTTAATTTATATCAGTTACGTGTAAAACGGTACATGTAAATACTGTATTCTCATTAAATTATCGGTGTTTTTTATTCTGTTCTCATTTTTCGCCATTCGAAATTATAACTTTTTCTTTGAATAATGTCGACTCTCCATTTATTAGGCTATTGCATGCAAACAGTCTGAAAAAACAGTTTCGCATTTAACATAAAAGGATCACCTCTTTCGTACCAGCATTTTAAGAACATGCAACCATTTTTTTTTTAAATTTTGGCCATGTTCGTGTTTCTGTTAAAACTGTAGTATAAAATATGTCATTGTCAAAATCATAAAAACACGAACTCTTCCTACTTTTGACCCTAAGTCAAAAAAAAATGACATTACTTGTGTTTTATGTGTTTTCCGATTGGGCTTGGATGGGGGTCAGTGGTTAAAAAAATAGTTCACTGCTTTAAAACAATATGAATGGCCCGGAAACGGCTGATTATTATATGTTAAATTAATGAATTTAGGAAAATGTGACAATGAAAAAAAAAAGGCGATGGAAAACGGCGCATTTTCGCCAGCTAAAAAAGGGCAATTATTGAATAAATATCCATTAAAAATAAATTTTAGAACAGTTCTTGCAGGAGATATTGTTTTAAGAAAAGGGCCCCAAACTCCTATCTCTGTAACCCCACGTGCGGCTTCACCGTCAGATCGCCAACTCCCAACATCGTGTACCGTGGATTTTTCGTTCATGGCCGGATCGGCATTTTCTCGCCGGCGACTGTCGGTTGGGACACAGTCGTGGTTTCACAAAAGTACAAATATGAACAAAGAAAGGAAAAACACAAATGTTAATGTTCACATATAAATTGACTGTTGGACTTGTGAGTGTGTGTGTTTCTTCTCTCCGTCCTATGGATGTTACATTCGTCTATCTCTGTTTCACAGTCAACTCTAAAACTGTCCACGACTCTATTTCACAGTCAACTCCATAACTTTTTAACTGTAGTCATTCTCAACTCCAATCCGTTGTCTAGCTCATCTAGATCACAACTTACTCAGGTCGCCCCCCCCGCCCTGGCTAACGGAAGCTGCCCTTCCCTGTTTTATCAGTAGGTTTCTATTGTTATTGTTTGCTACTTCCTATCTATTGTTGATTGTAGGATATTTCTGATTTCTCGTTTTTCTAAGCCATTTCCTACCTATTGTTAATTGTAGGATATTTTCGATTTCCTTGTTTATTCTATGCTATTTCCTATCTATTGTTGATTGTAGGATATTTCTGATTTCTTTGTTTATTCTAAGCTATTTCCTCTTCCTTTGTCTACCCCCTTCTTCTCAGCACTTGGTGGCTCAACCCCCCAGGGCCACTTTATAGTATCAAATCCTCAACCCAGTTTGATAAATATTAATATACAAATTGTTCTGTATTGTGTTCTCAAACTCGGGAAATTTTCTGTTGGACTTAAGAATTTACACAGAAGTTCGCTCGGAGGTTACATCGATCTAAACGTGAACAAAATGTAGTTTCTGTTCTGATGTTAAACTTTATCTATTCTCTCTTCATAAAATAAAAGAAAAATTCTTCTTAACAGAGGCAAATTTTTTAAATGCAGATATAATTTTTTTTTGAATTTGACAAATTTGTAAATGTTTTCCTTTATGTATTTTATTAAAGACCTTGATAAATTTGTTGTGAGGTATTCACGTATATTTTTGAGAGACAAAGCGGTTCCAAGAAAATAAAACTTCGATTGAAATCTATTAGCCGTGAATTCTCTGAGAAGCATCATCTAGATATTTGGAACGTAGATGCGAAAAATACTTGAACATTTGATTGGGCTTAATACGGCATCTGGCGCCGTAGGAATCATTATGTCTAAGCATAAGTAAATGATACAGGTGGAACAAAACAAAATTTGATACTAAAAGTGTGTCACACGGAAGTTTGAAAATTACAAAATCATTTCCAACTCAATTCACAACTAAGTCGTTTCACAACGATGTTAATTCCTTGACATATTTGTCAATGTTGAGTGAGAGAGCAGACAAAAAGCTCACGATCAAAACCCAACTCGAAAAAAGCATCAACCCATAAAATAAATATATTACCGATTAAAAAACAACATTTTTTATATTCTTTTTTTTATCTAATTAGTAATGATGCTTGATATTATTTTTCTTGGCAGGTACTCTTGCATAATTCGATCCGGATTCTCGGGAATTCCGTTAAGTATAGATCGGGCGAGACCGTCAATCGTCGGTTAAAACCAATCGTTGTTCAAATGTTTAAACGCTAGATCGATTTTTGTTATGTACATATATTTGTGGGCATTCCAAATGGCTAGCCTGAAAAACATGGGAGGGGAATCCTTCCAATAACAAACAAACGTATTATTTCGGGGACTACAGTCGTACGAGGGAACGGGTTCCACTACCTGACAACGAACGTTCTTCTCGAACAATAAGTCTAGTCATTCGACTTTAATAATCCGAAAAAAAAGGATCCCCAGATATTCAGCCAATGAATTTATGTGGAGATAAAAATTCGAAACGATCCTTTTGTCTCCATCATAAATAACATTTTCGAAAGCTACCTGGTTTTTGGGAGCTCCTTCCATTTCTTCTACTTCATTTCCTTCCTCTTTGACGTCGATGTCCGTTCAACACTCAACCGTCGTAAAGATTCCTAAGGAAATATGCTCATCTTGAACCGTAAAAAAATGAAAATAAAAATATTAAATTTTTATGAAAAAAATAAAGTTTTTTTTTTCTGTACTTTCATCTTACAATTTACGCTTTTCGTAAACGTATATTTAGATATTTTCTTTAAAAATTTGTTATGTGGAAGCACCCAAAAATTACTGAAAAAAAGTTATGTAAAAAAAAACTAAAAACTTGTAATTACACCTATAAATTTACGGTTAAAAAAGTAGTAGATTCATCTTTTCTTGACAAAAAAAAAAGTTTTTGTTGATAAATAATTTGCAACAAAATAATATATAAAATAAATTAAAAAAATATTGTCAGTCACTCTAGGCATGCTTTTGTTAGTTTTTGATTATTTGTATTTTTCTTCGATATTGTTTGTTTTGAAATTAGTCTGCGTCTTTTACTATGCTCGACTAAAACGATGATTGCCAGTCTTACCCGATCACTGCTGAAACGGAATTCCCGAAAATCCGGGCAAAATTATGCAAGACCCCCTCCTGAAAAAATATTTCTTTAATTTAAACAATTATTTCGATACGTTGTAAATAAACTGCATTTTTCTTGAGGTTAATTAGCGAATTTTGCACAGTTTCAAGTTTTGTTGTATTTATTTAACACAAAAAGAAATACATCTTATTTAGATGTTATCATGATCTATAGAGTTTTGCTTTACTAATAGTTTAAAAACAATAAAGATTTATCATCAGTACAAGCAAGTGAAAATTAAGTTTAAAAAATATTAAAAGAATTGATTTTGGAATCGGAAATTAGTCACAGCTTTACGGTGTTTTTCGTGTGAACTTTTGTATACCTTTCTGTGAAGGGGAGACCTAACTTTGGTTATAATGAAATCTTACGGTTATATTAAGGGCTCGTTTATTACCATTAATGATACGGTGTGCAATGTGGCATATGTTTTGACTTGTACGGGCAAGCAACTTGCTTTCGATGATAGTAATAAACATTCTAAAATTACGTAAATAACTTGCAATTAATTAAGGAATTCGTAATATAGAAATGCTCTTTGTTACTTTATATTCAGCATCATATACGTGAGAAAATAACGCTATAAATATACTGACCAAAAATCTTTTTTAATTACTTAAATGCCTATTAATATAAACAATTATAATCACATTTCTAAACGAAATCTAAAGTTCATACATAACAAGAGCGTTAAGAAAAATTACAAGAACAATAAATAATTATTTTAAAATATGTATAAACGTCTTTTAGAAAATGAAAACCAGTTTAAGTGCAGAGATATTCTAATTTAGTTGTATAGTTTAAAATATATATGTGTTCTGTTATATATTTAGTAATATATAATATTGTATATAATAATTTAAAATAAAACTTGAAACTATTTTAAAGCATTTTATTGCCATTTTAAACGAACTTTTAAAACTTATCCAAGTAAACCCCAAATAAATTATTGATTTGCGCATATGACTGTGTATTGTGATGCTTACAATACCACTTTATGACCCACATTGCAGTTACTTCTCTCAATACACTCCTCCATATATATAAAGTAGAACCTTGGGATACGGTGGCCCTAGGATACGTTTTGGCCTGGTTATAATGTGGAATACGATGTTTTTTCTGGCTCCTGGTTAAGGTATTTTCCTCGTCTTACGCTGTTATTTATAATGTTATTATAATGTTATATTTTATAGTGTACTATATTTTGTTACTAATTTTTAATGCCGTATCCCGAGATTCTGCCATATATATATATATATATATATATATATATATATATATATATATATATATATATATATATATATACTAATTAAGCTTACGCCCAATTATGTGGTTTTTCAAAATCCTACGGCATTAAAGGCAGCTGTGTCGACAATAACTAAATTGTCTACAGTAAGATTCAGATTAGGGGAAAAACGACGTTGTTGTTAATATCATGTATATTGATGTAAAGGCTACTTGAAGACTTTAATATCCGTCAGATATAATTATAAATTTGGTTGCTTCTTATACCTACATTACTCAATGGAGAATAGTAGTTGTTACCAACACAGATACGCAACAAGAATGTATGTACACACATACTAGTCATGATACACCCGCATGTTCTACCGCGTATACATACACACGCACAACAGGAACAGTTTCGGAAGCACAAATGTATTGATACAATATCCAGGCTAGTAGCAAATCATGGGAACATGCACAAGAAAGAACAGTTGAAAAGAAAATATACCATCCATTATGCTTATGAAATTTCTGCAGCTACGCACCTATAAAAGGGAGCTGTAAAGTCTTATGTATTTATATCGGAACAGGAAGGAGAAAGTAGCAATCACAGAAGTAAATATTTTGAGTTAACGACTTGGCTCTTTCCTTTTTTTAATAGAAATTCTAATTATATTAAACAAGCGCCTGCACCAATTTATTTTCCTGATATGACTTCATTTCAAACATTGTCCTATCGCCTGAACTTTACCTTCCTCATCTTACGTGCAATATATTCGTTCAAAGGAGATTGTTTAGATATCACTTCTAGATCTC
Organism: Euprymna scolopes; assembly: GCF_053919585.1. Classification (NCBI taxonomy): domain Eukaryota; kingdom Metazoa; phylum Mollusca; class Cephalopoda; order Sepiida; family Sepiolidae; genus Euprymna; species Euprymna scolopes. The sequence goes on from NC_136497.1 coordinate 8,345,432, forward strand.
TTTCTGACAACGGATCCCAATGACTGTACAACAAAGTCCCACAGCCCACAGCCCACTCGGGGATGCTGATCACGCTGTGATAATGGTAGAAATTAGCCTAAATTATCGCCCAAAAACTGAAGACCCACAACTCAAAACAACGAGGTATTACAAAAAGGCTGATTGGGAAGCCATAAGGGAGCTCATCAGAGATGCCCCATGGCAAAATATCTTTACTCTTCCAGCGGAACAGTGTGCAAATGAGACCACTGAATGGTTCAAAACAGCTATTGAAGCACATGTTCCCGCACGGAAATTCTATAGTAAGCCCCACTCCCACAATGGTTTACTTCTGCTTGTGCAGCTGCCATTTGTCAAAGGCAGCATGCGTTCCGCAGATTCAACCGACATAAGTCCAGCTCAAATAAACAGAAGTTTATAGAAGCTAGAAATAATTGTAAGAGAGTGATAGAGACAACTAAGACAGATTACTCTGAAACCACCAGAAATCGCATCGAAGCACAGAAATTAGGAACCACGGATTTTTGGAAAATCTACAACAGCGTAGTTAATAATGGACAGTGAACTATTCCCCCACTAACAAACGACCATGAGTTTGCTTGCACAGCAACTGACAAGGCTAATCTGCTTGCCAGTTGGTTTGCCTCAAACTCCACACTGAACTCGGTACACCACTCACTCCCTGATTTTCCTCTGCGAACAGACGCCACACTAGACAATTTGAAAATCACCCTTTCTCAGGTACATGCTATTATAAAAAACCTAGACACCTCAAAAGCATGTGGACCAGATCTCATCCCGGCTGTGCTATTAAAAAAATGCTCTGCCGAGGTTGCTCCAGTTCTGTCCAAACTTTACAATAAATGCCTTAACGAATCTTGTTTTCCCGACTGCTGGAAAACCGCCTCTGTGGTACCAGTCCTCAAGAATTCTGGTGAAAGAACTGACCAACTAAATTATCGCCCCATTAGCCTCCTCCCGCTTTTCGCCAAAATATCTGAGTCCTTAGTTAATCAAGCCCTAGTCCAGCACCTAACAGCTGCTAAACTCCTGACTGACAAACAATACGGATTCAGGCAAGCCCGTTCAACAGCAGATATCTTAACTGTAGTTTCTGAACGTATATACCGTTCATTGGATAAAACAGGGGAGGGTAGAGCGGTGCCCCTTGATATATCTAAGGCTTTTGACAGGGTATGGCACGATGGTCTTCTAAGGAAAATTAGATCATATGGAATCACTGGAAGAATTCAAAATTAATTAAATCCTTCTTAAGTAATAGAAAAATCAAAGTTGTCCTCGACGGTCGTACATCCAAACAATATGACATAAATGCGGGAGTACCTCAGGGGTCTATCCCTGGACCTCTATTATACCTGATATTCATAAATGACCTCCCTGATAAAATTGTTTCGGAGATGGGTATATTTGTCGATGACACCACTCTCTGTGGCGGATATGAGGGGAGAACAAATGAACACATATCCAAGGAAATGGCAGAAACACTAGAGGATTACCTCCAATCCGTAGTGGAATGGGGACAAAAATGGTTGGTCACATTCAATGCTGCTAAGACTAAGCTTGTTTCCTTCATTAACTACAAGAAACCTTCTCTGCCACCAGTAGCAATGGCCAGGAACACATTACCTGAAAGTACTTCTTTTAGACTCCTCGACCTGACGTTTACAGGGAATATGAACTGGAATAGATACATTGAGAGCATTGCCAAGGCTGCTGCAAGGAAGGTTGGCTCCCTCTACCGTGCTAGAAAACTACTTAAGCCTGACAGTATCCTATACCTCTATAAGGCAACCATTCGCCCATGTATGGAGTACTGTTGTCACATCTGGGCTGGTGCATCTGCTGCTTGTCTCTCGCTCCTGGACAGGGTTCAAAATAGAGTCACCAACCTGATAGGTCCTGAACTGTCATCTAGGCTTCAGCCTCTGTCCCATCGACGAGATGTTGCATCCCTCTGCCTGTTCTACAAATACTTTAATGGTGAATTCTCTGACGAACTGCAAACACTTGTACCTCCCCAACGTAACTACCCCCGACAAACCCGACAAGCTACTAAGTCTCATCCCTTTACAGTAGAGATCCCTAGGTGCAAGAGAGCCTTTTACTCCAATAGTTTCTTCCCCAGAACTGCGGGTCTTTTGAACTCCCTTCCGAGATTCTGCTTTCCCAACTGCAATGATATGCAGAAGTTCAAGTGTAATGTTAACAAACATCTTTCTACTCATCTCCCTTCATAATGACCCCGCTAATTAAGCCCCTAATAGTAGCCCCCTGCTTCAAAGTGGCACTGTGCCTTGTTTGGGTGAAAATTGAATAAAAATAAAAAAAATATCCGTAGCAAAACATTATCTACAAAACTAATATTGCAGGCCAGATAGAAATTTAAACTTTAAAAACGATAAACTATCGCTACATTTATTAACAGTTAAATCTAAAGATTTAATAGAAGTACATGAGAGACTATGACAGCATGAAACTTGGATTAGTCAGTTTTTTTTTACTACAGTTCTTGGAAACAAGTAAAGCAAGGTCTGGCAATTTTCAAAGTAACAAGGAAATACATGCTTGCATTCGTTATAAAGTTTACAGAATCCTAGCCCAAACACTGCAGATCATCTCTTTACAAGTATAACAAGGATAAGATCTGGTTCATATGCTTTTGAGATATATTTTTTAATCAGAATCATTGTAAGAAATTGCGTTTTTATTATATCATTTACTTGATTGTTCATATGTAATGCAAATCTAAAGGTATTTTGAAGTAAAATATGTGGTTTAGAGCAAACCCTTGTGAAAGCAGTTCGATATTATCCATTGCACAATCATGTGTTATGGATCAATGCTCCTCTAAGCAGAAACATCAATTACGAACGTGCAGCTGTCTTACCAAGAATTTACTGTTGATTTTATAAAATTATGTTTGCCTAATATCTCGAATTAAATCTTAAAATACAAAAGTCAAGTGTCATGCTTCAGATATGCTCTTAACAGTAACATTCATTTAGAACACGCCCCTGTTTTATATTAAAAAAAAAAACTACTGCATTTTATACGCTGGGACGATCTGCTTGTGAGGTGATAAAACTTTTAAATGCAGTTATGACGTTATATACTATTAGATGTTAACCTGGGCCAAAGTCAGATTTCCTTTTATAATCAGTTTTTTTTTTCGATTATAGATTTTTGATATTAACAGAGGCATTCCGTTACAAAATCTGCCAAAAAAAAATTCTCAGAGCCATATAGTTTATTTATGTGAAATTTAAAAAAAATATCGACGCCGCCATTTCGGAGTCCATAGATATCTATCTCTCTTTTAATACACGCACAGAGTACCTTTAATATATAAGTACCACATTTTAATACAAATTTGAACGGCTTTTTCCCCTTATTTATCTGATGATATAATAGATTTTATTAAACTTTATATCATATTTTTTATTTTATACATACTCGTGCTGGTCAAAAAAATAGAACATATGTAAATTTAATCCGTCTACGATAATTTTCGGCTGGTAAATTACAGGCGAGGTATCTTATATTTAAATAACAATTGAAACTATTTTTTATCATTTGAGGAGGTGCATATGGCAGACAATGAGTACTTTATTGTCACATTAGAAACAACAACGTTTAATTTAATAGCACAATTTGTCGTTGAGTAATCTTAAAGAAGCAGGTGTTGAAGAGGCTGCGATTGGAAACTGATCATCAAACCTAGACTGCAGACGAATGGCGGCGTGTGATCTTTTCAGAGGAGTCTCGATTTTGTATCTCCTTCGGAGACCAAGAACCACGTGTTTGGCGTAGAATCAGGGAACGGTATAACCAAGAATTCGTTTAGAAGTCTATGAAGTTCCCGCAGTCTTGCATGGTTTGAGGCTGTATGAGTGTTTAAGACGTCGGTCATTTATGCTTCCTCAAAGGAACTATAAAAGCAAAAGTGTACCAAGATATCCTGGAAGCTAATTTACTGGAAGTGTTGCATAACCAGTTTGACAAGGAGGCTACAGACATCATTTTTCAATAAGAGTTGGCACCGGCACACGCTGCCAAGACCACGTCTTCCTGGCTTCGAGAACGATCGATCCCTGTTCTTGAATGGCCGGTGAACTCGCCAGATTTGAACGTTATTGAAACCCTGTTGGACCAGATGAAGAGGAAGCTCCGCTAGGAAAAACCTACTACCCTTGCAGCCATGAAGATTGCAATCCAGAACGCATGGGATTCAGTGTCTACACAGGATTGCGAGAAGCTTGTTGATTCCATGCCCCGGCGAATTGATGCTGTTATCAAGGCAAAATGTGCTGCTACTAAATATTGATTAATTTTACTTCCATTTATATTAATAAAAAAAATATTTTGTTTGCTTACCTGCCTTGTTCTGTTATTTTGAAACATGAAATATTCAAAAACTGACATTGCAATTGATATGAAAAAGTATTCTGTCGTAAAACAACTATTTCAGTTAGTTTAGCAGGATAGGGATATTTTAGACCCAATTACATCTAACAGATCGCCCGCAATAAGATTTTAGCGCCAAAAAACATGATGTTCTATATTTTTACCAGCACGAGTTATATATATATATATATATATATATATATATATATATATATATATATATATATATATATATATATATATATATATATGTGTGTGTGTGTGTGTGTGTGTGTGTGTGCAGGTATTTATTTCAACAATACTCAGAGATCAGAGGTTAAACGTTTCATGAACCATAACTTACTCCTCGCACGACCAGATTCAATTCTACTTCGTGCTGCCATTACACGTATGCGTATTTGTCGAGATGAAATTAAATATTATTTAAATATTCAGTTTAATATATTTGACTCCGGAATAAATTACAAAATATTGATTCTCAATATGTTGTTCTCTTTTCAGTGACAACAACTGAATAATATCGTTTATGCTCAACTACTCAGCAAACCGTAAGAATGAAAATGCAATCTACTGAACTAACTTGGATACATGTTCAACAAAAAACGTTCACAAATTGGGTGAACGAGCAGTTGTCCGTCGGTGGCATCCGAGTTTCAGATCTGCAGGAAGATTTGCGTGATGGGGTCGTTCTGGTACGCTTGGTTGAGTCCCTGCAATTCCGCCGAATTGGTAAAATCTGTACTAATCCCAAAAACCAAATGCAAATGTTGCAGAATGTGGACGTTGCATTCCGGGCCATTATAGAGGACAAGGTGAAAATAGTCAATATTGGTAAACCATTTTTTATTAACTCTGTTGTTACAAAGTAGTCTGGTGAAATATTCATTTTAAAATTGTTCAGTGTATGGAAAATCATTGTTAATGTACTTTTAGTTAGACGATTTAAAATTTTATTGATTTCAATAAAATTACCGATTTTGTTCGAAATTCCCGATTGCAATACATGTAGCGATTCTTTTTCTGATTCTTTTAACATTTCTAAATATTTAATTAGAAAATTGATGCTTTTTAAAGGTTCAATGACTATTAAATCCCCGTGTAAGGTCCACATATATTTTTGCAAAGCATAGAAATACAATGGTAAAGGGACATATAGTACAAGTAGATCTTTCTAAATATTTGTCTCAATTATTTTCCTAATAAATGATTGAAAATTGTGAGACGATATTTTTTTCTTTTAAAACAATCCTTTGTCTTTGTTGCTTATTAAAAATTTTCATAAACAGTTTAAGGAATGTACGATTAGTGTGCAAAATATGGAGACAGTGTAGCGACAGAATAGTTAACAAAGTTCGCCCCCATGAAAAGAAAAATTTTCTACATAATAGCATTACTATTTACATTCTGAATGTGGGTATGTGGCGTCGGTTAACAAATCTTTGATTCCCTCTATGTCTTTCTCATATTATAAAGATTTGGTTGTTTAATATATTGAGTTGTTAACAGATTGGCTAACCCACTCCATAAAACTTAGATTCGCTTTCATTGAAATAATTACGTGGCGGAAAGAAACAAACAAACGTTTTAGAATTCGATCAGAGATCAGTTTCGTATATGAGTTTTACGAAAAAATAATCACAATTTCTTGCCTATTTAACCTTTCAAGAGATATGTATCAATTTTTCTTACCACTGATCTTTTCTAATATAATCGCTTAAAAATCGAAAATTAAAAAAACACTGGAAGACCATTATATGTTTGCACGATTATACGCATTTTGTTATGTATTTTTACCAGTATTTTCCTTAATTTTCGACTTGATCGGTTATCATAAATGCTCGTTCGAGGATTATGGCCAACCGTTTTTTGTGCTTACTTAATAGAAAGGTCATTGTGTATGCTTGTGAATAACCTAATCCCGATATGGAGAAGAGTAATTCTTCCTGCATTTATTATAATTAATTTATAACATTTTTGTTTTATTTTATTTCTGTTTTGTTCTCATGCTTACAGTTATAAATACCCGAATCTCATTTTTAAGTGTTTAGAAGAACTTTTGAAATTGTAAATATAATTTATTTTTAACTTAATAAATTTCTTACGAATTTTCCAAAATTTTCATTTTCATCTATATATCCCACTTCTGACCTAAGCGAAAAAGAAAGCATCAATAATATCAGACGAAGACCAGACAACGTTAGGGTCAAATCGACGCTAGAGAAATAGAAAAAGAAATTTCACTATGTCTAAATCGGAAATATCATAATATCCCAACTATTCATATAAATTTATATCATATTATTCGGATTCTTCACACTACTGTCCTTAATTATAGTGCCATTTTCACGGCGTTTCGGTTGATGCAATCTCCAAATTTCTTCAGGTATATCTTGTCGATCTTGGGAATATTTTTTCCAAACTAGGGAATCGGAGATTACATTGCTCAAAAGTTTATGAAAATGGCACACAAGATAAACAGTAATCTCAATAATTTAAATAGTACAAATAATGACTCCTCGTATCCAAAATTTAGAAATGTGTCATTTCAATCTGATTTAAAAGATCCAGCAATAACATAAGGTGCTTAATATTCATATGAATGAAATACGACGTCATATTTAATTTAATTCATGGATAGCTTCTAAACTAGTTCCATAAAACGTTCTATTTAATAGTATTTATAGTTTACAAATAAATTGTATATTCACTTGTCAGCGTGTCAAGTAGCACTACCAAAATCTCTCTCTCCTCTCTACTTTCTCTGTAATTAATATGACTTGAAATAGCAATATACCAGCAGAAAGTCCTGACGGTGACTGGAATGGATTGACAACCAACGAATAATTTAGACATCCGATATTTTTATTGTCATCAAAATGTGTGAAATGACCAATTTTGCAACCAACTCAAATGATTGAGAGCATAAGTTGGTGGCTCATCTCGGTGAACTGAGAGGAAGATTCACATGCCTCCCAATGACAATGACTTAGTTCAAAATACACCGTAATCTACATTGCATCATAGATAAGCTGCGGTTGCGTTTAAAATACAAAAATCAGTATCATAATTAAACTCTGCTGTGCAACGTATACATTCATTTCTAACAGACTCCTTTCTCATCAAAGATTCTACTGTTTATTTTATACGAAAGAAAATTCTGCTTATGCAGTGATAAAACTATTCAAATAAAATATTAGGCCTGAAGTATGTAAACTTTTGTCAAAGTCGGACTGTTTCTTTTTTAATCGAACTTTTTTTCCATTATCGATTTTCGGGTACATATCAGAGGCATTACGATACAGCTACTATCTTAAAATACTCCCAGAAATATATAGCACATTTGTGTAAAAATAAAATATTATCGGTCAGCTATTTCGAAGTCCATATGGAACGAACTAACGCACACACTGATAGTGCATGAACACATACATTGATTTGAATTAACAGAGAGGAATTTGTGATAGTGCTTAGTGTACATCCAGAATTTGTGATAGTGCTTATTGTACATCCAGAATTTGTGATAGTGCTTATTGTACATCCAGAATTTGTGATAGTGCTTAGTGTACATCCAGAATTTGTGATAGTGCTTAGTGTACATCCAGAATTTGTGATAGTGCTTATTGTACATCCAGAATTTGTGATAGTGCTTAGTGTACATCCAGAATTTGTGATAGTGCTTAGTGTACATCCAGAATTTGTGATAGTGCTTAGTGTACATCCAGAATTTGTGATAGTGCTTATTGTACATCCAGAATTTGTGATAGTGCTTATTGTACATCCAGAATTTGTGATAGTGCTTAGTGTACATCCAGAATTTGTGATAGTGCTTATTGTACATCCAGAATTTGTGATAGTGCTTATTGTACATCCAGAATTTGTGATAGTGCTTAGTGTACATCCAGAATTTGTGATAGTGCTTAGTGTACATCCAGAATTTGTGATAGTGCTTAGTGTACATCCAGAATTTGTGATAGTGCTTAGTGTACATCCAGAATTTGTGATAGTGCTTAGTGTACATCCAGAATTTGTGATAGTGCTTAGTGTACATCCAGAATTTGTGATAGTGCTTATTGTACATCCAGAATTTGTGATAGTGCTTATTGTACATCCAGAATTTGTGATAGTGCTTAGTGTACATCCAGCATTTGTGATAGTGCTTATTGTACATCCAGAATTTGTGATAGTGCTTATTGTACATCCAGAATTTGTGATAGTGCTTAGTGTACATCCAGAATTTGTGATAGTGCTTATTGTACATCCAGAATTTGTGATAGTGCTTAGTGTACATCCAGAATTTGTGATAGTGCTTAGTGTACATCCAGAATTTGTGATAGTGCTTAGTGTACATCCAGAATTTGTGATAGTGCTTAGTGTACATCCAGAATTTGTGATAGTGCTTAGTGTACATCCAGAATTTGTGATAGTGCTTAGTGTACATCCAGAATTTATGATAGTGCTTATTGTACATCCAGAATTTGTGATAGTGCTTAGTGTACATCCAGAATTTGTGATAGTGCTTAGTGTACATCCAGAATTTGTGATAGTGCTTATTGTACATCCAGAATTTGTGATAGTGCTTAGTGTACATCCAGAATTTGTGATAGTGCTTAGTGTACATCCAGAATTTGTGATAGTGCTTATTGTACATCCAGAATTTGTGATAGTGCTTAGTGTACATCCTGAATTTGTGATAGTGCTTAGTGTACATCCAGAATTTGTGATAGTGCTTAGTGTACATCCAGAATTTGTGATAGTGCTTATTGTACATCCAGAATTTGTGATAGTGCTTATTGTACATCCAGAATTTGTGATAGTGCTTAGTGTACATCCAGAATTTGTGATAGTGCTTATTGTACATCCAGAATTTGTGACAGTGCTTAGTGTACATCCAGAATTTGTGATAGTGCTTAGTGTACATCCAGAATTTGTGATAGTGCTTAGTGTACATCCAGAATTTGTGATAGTGCTTAGTGTACATCCAGAATTTGTGATAGTGCTTAGTGTACATCCAGAATTTGTGATAGTGCTTAGTGTACATCCAGAATTTGTGATAGTGCTTAGTGTACATCCAGAATTTGTGATAGTGCTTATTGTACATCCAGAATTTGTGATAGTGCTTATTGTACATCCAGAATTTGTGATAGTGCTTAGTGTACATCCAGAATTTGTGATAGTGCTTAGTGTACATCCAGAATTTGTGATAGTGCTTAGTGTACATCCAGAATTTGTGATAGTGCTTAGTGTACATCCAGAATTTGTGATAGTACTTATTGTACATCCAGAATTTGTGATAGTGCTTATTGTACATCCAGAATTTGTGATAGTGCTTAGTGTACATCCAGAATTTGTAATAGTGCTTATTGTACATCCAGAATTTGTGATAGTGCTTAGTGTACATCCAGAATTTGTGATAGTGCTTAGTGTACATCCAGAATTTGTGATAGTGCTTAGTGTACATCCAGAATTTGTGATAGTGCTTAGTGTACATCCAGAATTTGTGATAGTGCTTAGTGTACATCCAGAATTTATGATAGTGCTTAGTGTACATCCAGAATTTGTGATAGTGCTTAGTGTACATCCAGAATTTGTGATAGTGCTTATTGTACATCCAGAATTTGTGATAGTGCTTAGTGTACATCCATAATTTGTGATAGTGCTTATTGTACATCCAGAATTTGTGACAGTGCTTAGTGTACAGCCAGAATTTGTGATAGTGCTTAGTGTACATCCAGAATTTGTGATAGTGCTTATCGTACATCCAGAATTTGTGATAGTGCTTAGTGTACATCCAGAATTTGTGATAGTGCTTAGTGTACATCCAGAATTTGTGATAGTGCTTAGTGTACATCCAGAATTTGTGATAGTGCTTAGTGTACATCCAGAATTTGTGATAGTGCTTAGTGTACATCCAGAATTTGTGATAGTGCTTAGTGTACATCCAGAATTTGTGATAGTGCTTAGTGTACATCCAGAATTTGTGATAGTGCTTAGTGTACATCCAGAATTTGTGATAGTGCTTAGTGTACATCCAGAATTTGTGATAGTGCTTAGTGTACATCCAGAATTTGTGATAGTGCTTAGTGTACATCCAGAATTTGTGATAATGCTTAGTGTACATCCAGAATTTGTGATAGTGCTTAGTGTACATCCAGAATTTGTGATAGTGCTTAGTGTACATCCAGAAATTGTGATAGTGCTTATTGTATATCCAGAATTTGTGATAGTGCTTATTGTACATCCAGAATTTGTACAGTATAAGCATTATATTTTGAATAAATATATGAATACTTGATTGTTTAATATTTTTTAATATTATACACGAGCAACACTAGGTTACCCTGCTAGTTTATTTTCAAGGATATTAATGATAAGCACTAACCATATGAGCCTTTTGGCGTGCAAAAGAACTTTATTGTTTTAATAGAAACAATAACAAACATAAACATAACAGTAGCAATTCACAGACCTCCTTCTCTCTTGAATGACAATGGATACCATCTACAAGTGTGTTTGCACAAATGTCTATATTGAAGCAAGCGTTGTGGAATAATTAACTGCTCTTCTACTGACTCGGCATGGCTTAAATTTCGTGGCATAGATAATTACCTGACACAACAGCAAGATAACCTGACTAAGACTGCATTTTAGTGTTTCCACCTCCAAAACTATTTGCACAACCAAGACTAGATAGTATAGTTCACCCTACTATTAATTCATAGCTTGAAGAAGGGTATATGAATTCATAACTTTCCCAGTGCATAGTAGTGATCAAAGGATTCCAATATTTTTAACAATTTCAATACAAATACCGATTCTATTTCAAATTCCTGATTCCAATACAATAACCGATTCCGATTATTTTTACAATATCTAAATATTTAGCTGTAAAGTTGTGTTTCTGTATTTTTTAAATTTTCGGATCAATGTAAAAATCCATGTAACATGTTCACAGTAAAACGTAAAAATACACTTGAGAAGTGATGATCTTTAGATTTGTCTTACTGTTTAAAATCAAAACTATTTATCAATGTTATCATCGGTAATGGTGATGAGAAATTGAGTTTTAATTATAAACAACCAAAAGACAATTTAAATAATCATTTTTTACATCAGAAAATAAACATAATTCCTTGGATTCCGATTTCAAATAATGATCCTGGTATGATCCCTAGAAAAGGATATCTATCATTCGAAGTAGTTGAGTGAGCGTGCTTCAGTTTGAGTAATAAATCTGGTATGTCGCAATATTGATAAGCATGATAGTCATAGTGAAGTCCTTAACATGAGGCCTGTGTACCTTTCAATGTTTCTCCCAGAATGCCTTTCTCAACCAGTATTTATGACTATTATTATGATCATAATATTGTAGGATGAAATACCAGGGTGTACTTATTCATTTCATCACACGCAACACTAGTGCATAGTAGTAGTAGTAGTAGTAGTAGTAGTAGTAGTATCGATGCCTCCGTTCAGTCTCGAAAGACAAAGGATATCCCTTGTAGGAGCAGTTGCGCGTGTAATTGTGAGGTAAGTGTTCTCCGGAATCGACACTGAGTCCAGTGGCAAGCAAACGTCCAGAACGAATGGAAACAATGCCGAGATAAGCGGAGAGAACATACAGCACCTGGAAGTCCGAAATGGTCACCCATTTAGTAATGACTAGGGCCAACGTTTTCTTAAGTAGTAGTAGTAGTAGTAGTAGTAATAGTAGTAGTAGTAGTAGTAGCAATATGAGGCGAATAAAAAGTTTCAAAGTATATTGACATGATTCAGCAGTTCCTGATCATTTGCCAAAGTTATGGAGACGATAAACCATACTAGATTGTGGAAGGTGAAACTAGCTTTATACGTTGATTTCTCTGTTTTGGAACACCGCCTGAAAATGCAATGACTTGAGCCCATCTGACTATGCCCGATCTTTAAAGTTCTTGCTACCGATTGAAATTTCTGGGAAGTTCAGGTTACTGTACTGTGTAAAGTTACCAAATTAAACTATGTTTCACTCTTCATGTGTGCGTTTTTCAATTCAAATATTGAGAAAATCAATGAATGGGTCAACAAATCAACTATGATAACACCATCAAATACAGCATGGGTCATCCGTGCTTCGAAATGCTTCAATATATTACTCTTTCAGATATCCTTGTAAATTATATATTACTGTTTCATATATACTTATATTATATAAATCATATATCAGTAATGCTTTACTATTTAGAAAAATAGTGTTACCTTAATGAATCGACCTTAGTAAAATAGCACTAAACTTATAGCAGTTGAGCTACGCAGAAGCATTTATGTTTTATTCCTCAGAATTAAACAAACGTTTCCGAGTAACTTACATTGAATAAATATATGTTGTATTACTATACGCAAACACACGCGTGTTCACAGACACACGTACACACAGACACACACTATATATATATATATATATATATATATATATATATATATATATATATATATATATATATATATATATATTCTAGTAGGGAGAGCGATGTTCCACTGGATTGAATGATGACCAACAAATGTTTCACACGCCCATATTTTTATTGTCATTGAAATCTATTAAATAGACCAATTTTTCAATCAACTCGACTGATTGCCTGCTTAAATTAGAGACTCATCACAATGCTACTGGAAAGCGACGTATATACCTCTCACAGTGAATTATTTCAAAATGTTTTGAAGTCTACATTGCACTGTAGAGAACCTACTATTGATTTTATAACATTATTATTATGGATAATGACTTCCAGTAAAGTTTAAAATGCAAAACTAAAGTATCATGCTTCAATTGTGCTCTAAGCAGAAACATGACTTTCCTATGCGCTTTTGTCATATCAAAGAAGCTACTGTTGATTTTATATGCCCAGCCTTACTGCTTGTGCGTTCATAAAGGCTTGAATTATGTTTACAATGAGAAAGTCAGGGATCTATGGTGCAATTGTTCTTTAAACAGAAATTTTTTTTCGAACCCGCCTTGTCATAATAAAAAACATAGTTTTGATTTCATATGTTGAGCTTTTTTATCTTATGTGCTAATAAAACTTTCCAATGCACTTGTAATTGAAAGCTGTAGAAAATGTCAAGTGTTCCATCTTTCATCGGATTGTTTTGATATCGATTATCAATATTATCGAAGACATTCCGAGACAAAACTTATCTAAAAACACTTCCACAAACATGAATTACCTTCGTGTGAAATTTCATATAATTCAGCCCAGCCGTCTCAGAGTTTATATGGAATAAACCCACACATGCATTCACAGACAAAGCTCTTTTATATAATAATAATAATAATAATAATAATAATAATAATAATAATAATAATAATAATAATATATATGTATATGTGTATGTATATATATGCATATATATATGTATATGTCTGTATGTATATATATATATATATATATATATGGGTGTGTATATATATGTGTATATATATATCTGTGTATATGTATATATGTATATATATATTTATGTGTATGTATATCAATCTATGTATATATATATATATATATATATATATATATATATATATATAAACAAGCTTCTATTCTTATATCATCAACGCTCTGATACCCATCTGGCATCAATTGAAATGAATGGCTCTCCTCTTGGGGAGGTTTCATGTTTTGATAAGGTTCTGGTATTGACCTCTACACCCGATCTGAAATGGAATACATATATCAAATCCGTTGCCACGGTCGCTGGGAAGATGGTGGGATTCTTTTACTGCTCCAGTAGATACCTCACTTCTGATGCTATTCTCTACCTATATAAAACCCAGGTACGGCCAATGATGGAGTACTGTTGCCACATCGTGGCTTGAGCTGCTAGAAGCAACTTATCTTGCCGTGAGAGAGTTCAAAGCAGATTTCATAGCGTAGTGGGAGATACCCTTTTCACTTCCCTGCAACATCTTTCCCACAGAAGAGACGTTGATAGCCTGCTTTATCGTTATTTCCATGACAGGTGCTTGTCCGAGCTTCAATCTATGGTCCCACCTCGCCAAACTTTCACGAAAAACACTCGTCTAGCCAGCCAACCAATAGTTTCCCACACACTTTATCTGTGCCTAAACCTACATGTAGATTCCATGGGCAGAGCTTTTTTCTTAGAACTGCACGCCTGTGGAACTCTCTTCCGTTGGCCTGCTTCTTAGGTGACTACACTTTGATAGTCTTCAAGTCCAATGTAAACAAGTTCTTGATGAACCGTCCCCCTATGTAATCCAACTTACAAAAAGCCCACTACCTATGTTATAAACGCTATAATCCCATTGACTATTGTATACCCATTAACCCTTATCCTCGAGTGGCCTCCGAGCCTTGATAAGTGGTGAGTTCTGTGTAAAAAATATATATATACAGAGAGAGAGAGAGAGAGAGAGGGGGGAGAGACATACAGACAGAGAGACAGACACAGAGAGCCAGAGCCAGAGCCAGGGAGAGAGAGAGAGAAAGAGAGAGAGAGAGAGAGAGAGAGAGAGAGAGAGAGAGAGAGGTGTGTCAAGTAACGGAGAGAGACGTAGGCATGGGTGCTTCTGATATCAGCTGGTATGTTTAAACTTGAAAAACTTGTTTCTCCACTTTGTTGGCAACTTTCTAAATTCTAAAGGTTTTTAGAAGTGGGGTCACGAAAGAAAGAGAAACACTTGTTTTACTCATAAGGCATAATTTAATTCCTTTCTAATTGGACGTTTGATCCATGCATGTTGTGACGTCGACCAGATCTAAATAAAAAAAAGAAGACACATTGAATCCCTGATGTTATTAATAAAACGATAAACAGCGTGAAATAAAAGAAAATCTCGGTCAGATAATAATTATAGCTGACTCATATAACGTCACAGATCAGCGGGCACACGCATACTACTCAAGTATACACAATATGTTTGTTTATGTAAGCAAGTTACACATCGATTACCATGGTAACTACAGTGGTCGTTTTATTTATTATAATGTACCTGCTAGCGAATTCACAATGAGACTGAATCTTACAGGAATTAACTAAACCTGGAGGATAATTAATTTAAAGACAGCTGAGCATCTTTTAAACGAGATAACTAAATTAGTAGTAAAAGAGAAACCGTAAATATTAATTAACGTTATTTATCACAAAGCCGATCATACATACATACATACATACATACATACATACATACATACATACACAGACACACACACATATATATATACATATATATATATACACACATATATATGCACGCACACACACTATACATACACACACACACACACATCGAGCATATTCAGTACGCCCGTTGCGTGCGCACTAAACTGTACGAGAATCTTATCTCCAACTATTCAAAACTAGAATTGTATTCCAATTCTCTTCTTTTTCATTGAAAGAGAGAGAAGGGGACCGAAGGCGAGAAATATAGAAATAGTAAGAGAAAGATAGCGAGAGAGAGAGAGAGAGGGAGAGAGAGAGAGAGAGAGAACGACATAAACAGAGGAAAAGATATGTTCATACAGTTTGAACATTGTTTTGTTTTCGTATGTCTCTATGACTTGAATCCACTGTGAAAAAGTTCCCCCACTCTTTATCTGTGCCTTAATCAAAACGTGGATTCCATGAACAAAGCTTCTATCTTAGAACTGCACGCCTGTGGAACTCTGTTCCGTCTGCCTGCTTCCCACCTGACTACAACTTGGATGTCTTCAAGTCCAACGTTAACAACTTCCTAATGAACCGCCCCCTTAAGTAAACACTTCATCAAATCTCCACACAAACGTAATGTACTTGCAATAACCCTTATCCGTGAGTGGCTTCCAGGCCTTGATAAGTGGTGATCACTGTGTAAAAAAAAAATTACGAGTTCTCCCGGGTTTGGTCTTTAGAGTTCTCAGGTCTCAGATCGTTTTGACCTTGTTATTATATTATAAACACCTGTCACTCTTGGCTCGAGTCATACTAGATTGATGTATTTTAACATTTACAGAAGTCATCATATTTTCCTTTACATAACAACGGATTTCTTTTTGCCTCCATCCGAGCACAGTCACAAGTTTGGCATAAGGTGTATTAATGAAGAAGCTCCCAGCTCTTCAGTGTGCCACATAAGACCAGGGAGTATAAATTCTACGAAATAGTAAGAAAACTGCATGAAAAAATCCAACAACTAAATTTAATAATGAGTTCTAAATCCACTGGTTTTGATGAATTCAAAACTTATTTAAGGCATACTAAACATAAACGTTTCCATTAAGGTGCAGAGGATGTTGTTCCAGCTTCTGAAGATATCTTCACGAACTTAATTTTTTTGTTAGATAACGTGTTCTATTTCGAAAAACATCTCTTGTCACATACCTCCAACCATTTTCAGCTGAGTTAAAGTCCGGTGAGCATGCAGTATGCCCTAAGAGATCGACCCTATCTTCTTGCAGAAAGGTAAATATCCGTCGTGCGATGCGAATTCCTGCATTGTTCTGTTGGCATAATCATCCATCTACTCACAAACGATTCATCTCCGTCATCAACGATGCCTTTTTAAGCATGCTAACATAACCAGCCGCTGTCTGGCGACTCTGCATCACTTGGAGCTCCATCGTCCCCCTGTAAGGAAAGGCATCCTACACTATTGGCGATTCCTCGCCATTATGATGTGTGGAGAAAAATTCCGACGGCATATTTTCGTTATGCCAATATCGTTGGAAGCCATCAGGGCCATCTAAATTGAATTTTTTTCTGATCAGAATACAGGACTTTCTTCCACTTTTCAACGCTCCATGTTTGACATTAATGATAAAACTTTAAGCGACCCATCTTGTGACGTGGAAGCAAAGGAGGAATTTGTGTACGCTTTTTATGTACCATGCTTTTTTGTTGGAAATGTCGACTGATGGTTACTGAACTGCAATCATCATCTACTACTGCCTTAATTTAACTAAAAGAAAGTTCCCTGTCTTTCACAATAACTCGTCATCCTCCTACTAAATGTAGGATAATTTGGGGGGGGGGCGTCCAGTGAAGTTTACTTTCCCACAACCTTCATAGTTCTTTAGAAGGTTGCACAGTACAGTTTTACTGAGATTTGCCTTGGCTGCGACCGCCTGCTGTGACAAACCTCGCTTATGGAAATCTAGAATTCGAACACGCTCAACTTCCGTAAGTTTTCCTGCTTAAGGCATGGTAACACCTTTATGCAGTGACTGCTAATCTGTAACTGAACGAAAAAAAAAGAACTAGCAAACAAAAAAAAAAAAACACTTTATACCCCTGGTTTTATAATTTTGAGCAAGTGTATTTAAAACTGTATCGCTTTACTGTGGTAAAGTAGTGGAAGCCACTCTCTTTGATTGCCAGAAACTGCAGGTAATGGCTGTTATTTAA
The DNA here is from genome assembly GCF_053919585.1 of Euprymna scolopes. NCBI lineage: Eukaryota > Metazoa > Mollusca > Cephalopoda > Sepiida > Sepiolidae > Euprymna > Euprymna scolopes. Next base: position 8,363,228 of record NC_136497.1, read on the forward strand.
AAAAATCATTTAAGGGGGAAACATTATCATGTACTTATTTGTTATGCCAAATCAGTATAACCCCAACAATTACAGAAAATAGTCTATTAGAAAAATATTAATAAGTAAAAACAAAAGTTTTCGAAGTTAATGATTCTTACTGTATATTATCTCATTAGATTGAGCGAAATCAGTGGTAGATAACTGCTTTCCACTAACGATGACAATATTTTTCAAGTCAACCATCGTTTATCTTCTCGATATACTGTTCTGAACGTAGCTCTAGCATATCTTCTAAATAATAAAATACTCTACAGAAAGTAAAATTCGTAAAAAACAATATATAGCAAATAAGTGTTTCCGTAGCCAATAAAACTTACTTAAAAACCTACCTGCATAATAGCTTTTTTTTAAACTTATTTGAAAGCGTTTATTCAGTTCTGAAACGAAAGTGTCGATATGATAAGTCACATTTTAGAAGCCTAATTAATCAGTCAAGAATATACAATTAAATCAAACTGTGAACAGGAATAAAAAAATGACAATAATCAACAACAAAAACAAATACAGCACCATTCAAGTCTTGATAATCGCTCACGAGTAGATAATTAAATATTGGTACCCGTAAAAGTTTTATTTTCAATTCTAGGGCCGTTTGGGGGGAAATAGTGGCGTGTCGGTATTTTGTGCATACGTACATTCCCAAACCAATGCTGTGTGTTCATTTGGAAAGTGCTCCGTCCGAGTACGGAAAGAGCAATATGTGTTTGTTTACATGGTGTGGTAGATCCGTTTGCGCAAGGAAAGTGTTAGCAATGTGTTTTAAAATGACGGTAATTCTCAAACATTTTATTAGAGCTAACAATGGTAAAATGTTTAGAGTTTAATATTACATCTTTATACTTTTGAGTGATTAGGAAGACTTCAAAGATGTTATATATATATATATATATTTTTAATCAGAATTGCACTATGTTTAGAAGTTGAAATAATTTTATATGTTTGTGTGATTATCAAGTGTCAAAAGACGTTTTGTATATATAATTTTAACTTATGCATGTATGTTTATATGCTGCGTCATTAAAAATAAGTTACCAATATTTATGAAATATTAGGATAATTTTCAGGTTACCAGTATTTAATCTTCTGTTGTTACAGTGACTGTTCTAGAGTGTTAGGTGAAAGTATGCAATAATTGCGAAACATTATCCTCCCCTCACGCCAGTAATGGTTTCTAAATAATCACATGATTATTTCAGTGCGCATCAGTAAATGCATGTTTAAAATCTATAAATAAAATTAAAAAAAAAATAAGTGAACAAACCAAACATGCTTTTGGGCAACATCGTCCTCCGCTTGTAAGCGATAATAACGAGAAAAGAAAGTGTTATCCTGTGTAATGGGAAAAATAAGCAAACATTAACCATTAAACCACGATCGATATAATATCGGTCAACAACTATTCGTAGGAAAAAAATGTAGAGGGACATATTGTCTCTAGAAGTAAATGTATGTTTTAAATGTTTTAGTCTAAGCAGAAAAACTAAACATCCATTAGTTACATAAAAGCAGTGGATATTTCGTTTTTTGTTGTTATATGTTTTTAATTATGTGTCTATTAACAGAAACTGACGCCGCGCGATAAATTATTTATCCTCGCGACGCCATATTGTAATGTTATAAAATGTGCCTTTAGAATGATCTAATTCTGGAAAATAAGCGGGCAACAAACCAGAGGCAGCGAACTTTCCTGAGAACAACTTAATTATTTCTTTTTATTCTACGACGGGAAAGATATTGGCATATCTGTGTATGTATGAGCCAGGTACGGGCTGTGTAAGCATAGAATCTGTGGAACGTGAAGATTTCGTCCCAGAGGAAAAATTAGAAACGATGTTGCGATTGTTATGCTGTTGCTCCTAGGATGTAATGCAGTATTTTATTATCACGATTGATTGTGTCTGCAAAGATGTTCGAAAGCTACATAAGATAGTGGCCTAGCTATATTGAATATGCATATGTGATATCCCTTATTGCAAACCTATGATATCTTTTTCAGAGGGGAATATCTGCAACTGCTTTATTAATATAGAGATAAGATGCGTTTTGAAAAAATCGTTTACTGCATTTCGTAAAAACTAATTAATTTCGATAATATATATATATATATATACATATTGATAAAAATCAATAAGAAAAATGTATAAATGTTTATAACTTTTCTGTATTAATTTCGTACCTGTTGACGTGTAAGATTTCAAAAAGCCTTTCGCAAAAAACGAAAACGTTTTTCTCAAAAGCATACATTTCCGACCGATTTTTCGATCTATTTCAGTTCTTCTTCATGCAATATATATATATATATATATATATATATATATATATATATATATATATATATATATATATATATATATATATAAATCTTTGCACCTTTAAGAAATATGTTTCTTAACTCTTGAGCACTGTTGGTGAATGAAAGACGGCCAGTTGGCCTACGTGCGAGATCGTGATATATATGCGTGGTGTGTGTATATGTATGCATATATATATATATGTGTATGTGTGTGTTTTCTTTTCCAGGAAACGAAGATGTAGTCAATGGAAACTTGAAGCTTATATTAGGTCTTATTTGGCATCTGATTCAACGCTATCAGATTTCGGCGACGGCAGCGAAGTCGGCCCCCAAAAAACTGATGATTAATTGTTTCAGGTCTTTCTTACCAGACAGAAATTTAACAAATTTTTCGTCGGATTGGCGCGATGGTCTTGCTCTCCAGTAAGTTGTATTTATTTTTTAATAACGTATGCACAGTATAAATCGATCATGTTTTAATGCGGATCCATTTTTTGTCAGGAGAATATTTTATATGAAAACCTATATTTAAAGAAAATAAATCTTGTCCTGAACCTCATTTTATTAATAGGTTGAAAAGAAAGTCGTTATGCCGAATTTTAAAATTTGAAATTAAATGATTTATTTTAAAATGAGCTTTGATTGTGATACCATTACAGTAGGGGGTGCAATAATACCATTACAGTAGTGGTTACAATAATACCATTACCGCACATATCATTTTGAAGAGCGCTTTTCGCTCTATCTAATCGTTCCAATTACAATCCTTTTCAAACAAAAATGTCTTTTCAGATCGTTGAATACAAGATGGACAAACATGAAACTCGCATATTCTTTTTATTTCAATTCAAATTAGATTTTTTTAAAAAAAGCTGCTGAAAGAGCTCCCAATACCACCGAAACCTTTGACCCAGGAACAACTACTGGATGCGCAGCACAGTGGTGGTTTCAGAAATTTCGTATCGGTGGCGAGAGTCCTAAAGATGATGAGCTAATCGTGGGTCATCTGATAATGACAATGATCAATTAAGAGCTTTATTCAAAGACACTCCAGGCACAACTGTTCAGAGAACATGCTTCTTACACTGACATAACGTATACGTCGATTTTCAACCACCTGAGAGAGATTGCAAAGAAAAAAAAATGGATAAATGGGTGCGTCACGAAGTGAATGACAATTAAAAGAAACGCCATTATGAAGTGTCATCTGCCCTTAGTTTATGCAACAAGAATGATCCGTTTCCAAACCAGATTGTGACTAGCAACTAAACGTAGGTTCTTTACAACTGGCGACTCTCAGCTCAGCCGACGACACTCCACAATATGTCCTGAAGACAGAGTTGCACGAAAAGAAAGTTATGCTGACGGTTTGGTGGTTTGCTACCAGTCTAATTTATTACAGTGTTTTTTTTTTAATGCAGGCGAAACAATTACACTGAAGAATCAGTGTCCAAAAATTGCTCAAATACATCATAAACTTCGACAACAACATCCAGCATTAATCAAGAGAAAAATCCTAATTTTCATCCACGACAATGTTCGACCGCGCTTAATAAACCGATTCTACAAATAGTAACGAATTGGGCTACAAAACTGGTTCATCCGCCATACTTCACAGACCTACCACCTACCGATTACAACTTTTTCAAGCATTTCGACAACATTTTGCGTGTGAAATGCTAAAATAATTTAAGCGATATCAAAAGTACCTTCAACGACTTCATCGCCATCAGAACGCAAGACGTTTATGTTACTTGATAAATCCTTTTTTTTAGTGCTCTCTTTTCTAAAATTTGTTTTTAATAATTGTTTTTTAAGTACTTATTTTTAAATATTTGTTTTTTACATACTTGTATTTAAATATTTGTTTTTTAAATACTTGTTCTTTTTTAAATACTTGTTTCATTTTCTTAAATACGTTTTTAAATACTTGTTTTTTGTTTTTTAAATACTTATTTTGTGTTTTTAAAATATCTGTTTTTTTAAATACTTGTTTCATTTTCTTAAATACGTTTTTAAATACTTGTTTTTTGTTTTTTAAATACTTGTTTTGTGTTTTTTAAAATATCTGTTTTTGTATTTTAATTTTATAATTGCTTTTTTAAATACTTGTTTCTTGTTTTTTAATACTTGTTTTTCAATATTTGTTTTTTAATACTTGTTTTTTTAAATACTTGATTTTTGTTTTTTTACATACTTGTTTTTTGTTTTTATAATTGTTTTTTAAAATACTTGTTTTTTGATACTTGTTTTTTAATATTAGTTTTTTTTAACTACTTGTTTGTTTAAATACTTTTTTATACTTGTTTTTTAATATTAGTTTTTTTAACTACTTGTTTGTTTAAATACTTTTTTATACTTGTTTTTTTTTAAGTATTTATGCAAGTAAAGTGTCGACTGAGCGTGCTTAGTCCGATCAAAATTTCTTTGCTTAAGGCGAACTATGTCTATGAATTTAAAAGTTCAAAACCGCAAAAGTTTCTCGTCAATCTCATACATTCTTTGTCGAATGTTATTCGATACAACCACCACTGACGTTACTTCCTCCAAATAGCTTTGTAAACACGGGAATGCGGAAGGTGAATTAATCCTAATAAACTTATATATTATATAACATAATAAACCTTATCTTATAATATACAATTACTAAAAGAAAAGCGCGATAAATCTGACTGCAAAAAATAGGATTATTTTTTGGGCAATGAATAAGTGGCGGCAATCTTGCAGTTTATCAAAAAAAAAAAAAACAAAAAAAAAACAATTATGTCAGAAAGAATTATATTTTGTACAGTAATGGTTTTATTTTTGGTAATTTGAAGAAAGCATTTCAGTTGATGACTGTGTTTGACTTTCTTTACAAATATGTGTACGTAAAGAGATTTATCTTTGTTCGTTTGGCAATACGTACAAAGTAGATATCGAAACCTGATATTGCATGAATATTTCATTTGAAGGAAGTATTACATCTGAAGTCATTCTAAGCAATTAGTAGCTTAATATTAATTTGATCAAATACAAAGTTTTATCTGATAGCTAAAATAAAGCTATGATGAAGTTGTATTTTGTAAGAAATGATCTAAGCGGAGATTACTTTTAAAATACCGAAAAGTTAAAAATACCGAAAAGTTATGGTCGGAAAAGTTAAAACTACCGAAAAGTTATGGTCGGAAAAAACAATGTTGATAAAATTGAAGAGAATATCCAAAATATTCATTCAAAAAAAATGTCAAAAAACAAAACAAATCTTGCGAAAATAAAAGAGAAAAAATTACGAAGTAAACTGAAATATAAATTTGTAAGATGCAATGTAATTTCTGTCTAAAGTCGATTATCTGGACAACATTAACACACACACATATGTGTGTGTGTTTGTGTGTGTTAATTTTTATTTTCATAAATGTATTTAGTATGTGCATAAACCATGATTCTTTAAAATGTTATAAACTCACAAGAGGGATGCATTGTTTCTAATATCATTTTTGTGGTCTTATTACATTATGAAAAATGTGCGGTTTTGCCCAGCGGTTTGACTTAGCAGTTTATGCTGTTGAAAATTATTTTAATTGCAGTATTTATTGCCCACTCGCCTTTCATTTTTAATTTTTTCATAGCTCTCTCTTTTTCTCTTTCATGTATATATCTATATCTATATGTATATCTATATATGTATGTATATATCTGTATATATATATATATACATATATATATATATATAATTTATTCTTCAATAGGAAAGTTTAGATCTATTTATGTGAGGTCCTTTTTTAGAATATTAAAGTCAGGATATATCACTACTAAAATCCATGTTTTTCTAACATCTACAACATGAATTTGATTTAAGAAAATGTCTAAATGTTAAGGTTCAAATTTAATGGCTCCTAATAAAAAAATAATCCAACATAATTATTGTTTAGTGAATATCAAGCAAATATAATAAGAATCTAAAATATGTGGAGTTTAAGAAGAGAGATTACTTCGATATTATGTCTCATAAACACTCTTTAATGGAAATGGAGTTTATTGCAAGATAAGTCTTATACATTTTCAGGTAAGTTTTTGTAGCTCCTCTTTAACCCCTTTGCTATGACCTAATTTAAAATAATTTTAACATTTATTACATCCACATTTTTTGTCAATTTCATGATGATTGGTTATCAATTTAGCAATGAATCCAATGTAAACATATATATTAACATGTTGTCATACTTAACATTATAAATGTGTGTATGCGAGCGTTTAAAACAATACTTCGAGGATCGTTCCAAAAGAAATACCTTCTATTTTTTAACTCAAAAACTAAAACTTTAAACATCGACGAAAACTGGAGTGGGAACATAAATCGATCGTGCCTTGTGTTTTAGAAGATATTTTCCTGCATGGCCACCACAAAATGCACTTTTAACTTCCTCTATTGATGTTCTGATCGTCCTGAACGCGGATTTCTATTCACATTTCAAAATCTGCTTTGTAACCATTCAACACTGAATGTTCAATATTTTCTACATGGTGGACTTCAATGACGCATCTCTGCTTGTCACATAAATATGACAGCGGTTGATATTTTCAAGTCTTGCATCGTCAATATCTACAACATGGAGAGGAAACTTTCATGTCAGTAATGCAAAAATCTAGCCATGAATACAACATACTCTGCAATCCCGTTTGATCCGTTTAGGCGGAACAACAAATAAAAAGCTTTTATTTTCTTATCAAGGCCCAATGACCACTCAGGGATAAGGGTTATTGTGTGTACAGTAATCAAAGGGATAGTGTAGCAATAGTATTCGAGAATTGGTAAGGGGTCATTACTTGGGGGTGCGGTTCATCAGGAATTTTTTTGTGTTGGACTTGAAGACATCGAGGTTGATGTCGGGAGGGAAACAGGCAAGCGGAACAGAGTTCCACAGGCGTGCAGTTCTAAGAAAGAAGCTCTGTTCATGGTATCTACGTTTTGATATAGGCACAGATAGGGAGTGGGGAAAATTATTGACGGTGGTTTCAACTAGTCGGGTGTTTTTTTGAAAAAGATTGGCGAGGGGAGACCAGAGAACGGAGCTCAGACGAACACCTGCCATGGAAATAACGATAGAACAAGAACAGGCTCGCTACGTCTCTTCTATGGGAAAGAGGTTGCAGGGTAGAGAAAAGGCCATCCCCCACCAAGCCACGAAGTCTATTTTGTACTCTGTCAAGCCAGGCTAGGCTGTTTTTAGCAGCTCCCGCCTAGATGTGGCTTTACTTTTAAACCCTCCGTCGTATAGAATTAAAATTGATATGAGTGTTTGATATAGAAATATTAATTGCGATTGATTTCTTTAATGCTTTTATAATAATTTCCGTTTGTTATTTTATCTGTCCTTGTCAAGAAAGAAATATCTGTCATTTTGTTTATTTTTTGTTGTTAATTAGTTTTTATTATTTTTTTAAGCTTAAATACTATAATACTTGACGATGGGAAATAATAAATGTAGGGTTTATATCCCTGCCTTGTACATCAGCTTAAACCTGTTCAGTTTGTACACATCCCAGACAACCAATGCTGGAAGAGTAATTTGACATGATCATTAATTTTAAAATAACATTCCACAATATTTTATCTGTAATTTTTAATCTGACCAATTTCAGCGAATTACTGGAGAACATAAAACCCGGAACATGTCCGAACTGGAAACAATTATCTCCATCAAGCAAGTGAGTACTCTTTTTTCTATTTTCTTTTTTTCCATACTAGATCCGCTTGTTTTCTTTTTATTAATTAAAAAAAAATATTTGTTTTTTATGGTAATACTGTAGCCAGCTTTATGACAAAACAACAAAAAAAAAATGAGATTCTATTTTTATGACGTATAATGAAAAAGAATTTACGATAAAAAAAATAAGTAATATATAAATAAATAAATTAGAATTAAAAGTGGGGGTCAATTTCGTATGTAAACCTGACGTCTAAGATCATCTATTTCAGATCAAATAGAGTTTGTAAAGAACCATTTAAAACAATATATATCCAGAAAGTGCACGGTAATTAAGGTCCTGGATGTCATAATCATTTCATATTAAAGTTATGTATTAAGATGATAGGGTTCATTAGATTATTAGTATTGGCATTTCTTATTATTTCCTATTACCGCGTACACATTTGTCTAACTTATTTTTGTTTATTTTAGGAGAATGAGCACGTGGAAAAATAACTTAAATAAGACACGTTTCAGAAATATCATATGAGATGCAATACAACTCAATTCGCTTTACGGTCGTTCTAAGTATAGAGTGTCGACTTTTCAATTGTAGTTATTTCAAGGTGTCTGTTCATTCTTTAATAGTTTTCTTTTTTCGTACCGTTTTTTTTTCTTCACGGTTATCGAATTATTATTTTCTTTCTTTATTACTTTCTAATATTATAGCTCCGACAACCTTTCAGTTTTAAGTGGATGATACCCGAATAAAACGTATGCATTAGTTCTATTTCCGTTATAAATTCAAATAGCCGTAATAAACTAATTTAAAGAATCAAATTTAATCGCATTTCAAAATGTTAGCATTCCTTGTTTATTTTGAAAATTTCCACTGAAAGCCTAAAGATATTAGTTTTTTTATTGTTAAAAAAAATATTGGCAATTAAAACATGATATTTACAAGAAAAAATATAAATTAAAAAAAATGTAATATATGAGAAATATCTTGGAAAAACTACAGGGTGGTCGCTAGAAAAGCGGGAACTTTGTCAAACAACGGTTTATTTTTACAAAGAATAATTTTAACAATTTTATCAAAGACAAATGTTATATTATACTCATAGATACACAAAATGTCGTCTGTGCACTTCACTGCAGCGTTAAACAACGATTTATTATTATAACACACACACGGCACCAATAAAAAATAGCAATCACGCATTTTATTCATGATCTAAGCTGACCTTCAAATTTCCCCGTTTTCTAGCGACCACCCTGTAATTGTTAAAATTTATGATTCTTTATTTAAAAAAATAGACACATTGAATTAATTTAGTACTTAAAATAGAACTTCTATATTTTCATTTGATTCCCTTGAGATGAGTGATTTGTGTATTTATTTTATTAATTTGCGGACGGTTATCCTTATCTTTATAGTTGTTGTTTCGCAGCGTTTCTGCCAACTCAGCCTCTGGCATTCAGGAGGTTAACTGCAACAAGATTTAATTGTATTCTCAGTAATTATTGTTTTCCATAATTGCTGTTATACTTGAACGAACTTGTTGATTAACTAGCCGAAATGTAATAAAACAACTACAAATATGAAAATGAGGATAACAGTCCACAATTAAATAAAAAATATATAACTTATTCATATATATTTTAAAATATTATATAGTTGATGCAAATCTTAAAATCGAACAAAATTATAACACAGATGTTACTTTGATTATTATTTTGATTCTGAAAAAAAAAACTTTTAAAAACTCAGCATGTTGATTGTGCTGTTCCATATTTTTTTATCGTATGGAATAGAAAAATACTGACGTCGCTGATTGTGTAATCCTTTTAACACTTGGGTGCAAGATCCTTATGAACAGTATCTGTATCGTATAGCTTTGTATTTTCGCTAATAAGAGTTTACAATTTAACAATATTCAGCGAAAAGAAGGTGCGGCACATACTGGTATATGTTGTATAAATGATAACAGTTTCAGATTCCTCTGTGCACTTAACCGACATCAGAATGACGTAAGTGCTGAGAAACTTTGTTCAATTAAAGTTAGCAACCGATAAAAAAAAGATAAACGGTTTCACAGTATTACTATATATATATATATATATATATATATATATATATATATATATATATATATATATATATATATATATATATAGTGTATTTAGGCAGTAGATTTTCATTGAGACATGCGGTATTAAATAGCACAGAGTGTTCTTGTTTGATTATCTTCTTCTGTAGTTTATCCATTCGACTAATGGTATTTTTGACATTACAGTCGAACCGGTGCATGAATGTTCTGAAATCTATTTCATTATTATATGTTGCTCTTGCTAGTACTTTCGACATTTCATCTGTCGTTTTCAGGCAGTTTTTGATTTAGAATGTTGTTGTTGTTGTTGTTGTTGTTGTTGTACGCTTCGTTTTATTTATAGGTGGATTCGGGTGAGGAAGTGAGTCGTGTATAAAAAGGTGCATTTTTGTGTACGTTTTTAATGATATTGAAATAAATGGATGAGTGTTATTTAAAATGTAATTCACAGGTTTTTACGTGAATTCAAATAATGATGCGATTCGTGTGTAAAAGGGTGCGTTGTTTTTACGTTTATAAAATTGATACTAAAATAAATGTACGAATACTATTTGAATTATGATTTATATATATATATATATATATATATATATATATATATATATATATATATATATATATATTATACCTTCCCTCCCATTGTACATATATATACATTTTAAGTGTCCATGCACTTTAGAATGTTATTGCTATTATAAAAATTGATATTATTAATTGTGGGTTGCTTCGTTCGTATATACAAAGCCTCTAATATTTTTAATCTTTTTACGTTGTGGTCTGTGAGGATAACTTTTGTGTTGTCGACTAAAATTGTTCTATATTGTGAATAGGGGCAGCCATGTTGTCCCAGGTGCTTGCTGAAGGAGCTGGTATCAGAAAGATGAAGGGTTAATCTTCTGGACAATGTCTTAGTCGTATGACCGATTTAGCTATTTTTATTGTTGGAGACGCAATCTCCCAAGGGGCATTGAAATTGATAAACTACATAGTTTTTTTTACCGTTTTAATTGTCGTGGGTTGTTTTTAATTATCAAGTTAGCGGTAGTTACTTTCTCATAGTATATTATAAATTTTATTTTATGATTATGAATTGGGGTTATATATATGTGGATAATGTCCACATTGCCACTTTGGTGTAGGGGGCTACTATCAGGGGCAGCAACTACTGGGGCACTATGTTGGGATTTGTGCAGCAAGATGTCGGTTAACGGTACACTTGAACTTCTGCATGTCAGTCAGTTGGGGAAGCAGGGACCTGGAATGGAATTCCAAAGTCTAGCGGTTCTGGGGAAGAAACTACTGGAGTAGAAAAATCTTTTACATCTAGGAATCTCTACTGCGCGGGGGTGGGATTTAGTTGCCTGTCGGGTTTGTCGAGGGTGTCTACGTCGTGGAGGCAAAAGTGTCTGCAGTTCGTCAGAGCATACACTATTAAAATATTTGTAGAACTGGCAGAGGGATGCAACGTTTCGTTGATGTGACAGAGGCTGAAGCTTAGATGCTAGTTCAGGGCCTATCAGATTGGCGACTCTCTTTTGAACCTTGTCTAGGGGCGAGAGACTAGCAGCAGATGCACCAGCCCAAATGTGACAGCAATACTCCATACATGGGCGAATGGTGGCCTTATAGAGGTACAGGATACTTTCAGGTGTCAGTAGTTTTCTAGCACGGTAGGGAGAGCCTACCTTTTTTCGCAGCGTCCCTGGCAATGTTTTCAATGTAATTGTTTCAACTCATGTTTCCTGTGAACGTTAGGCCAAGCAGTTTGAAAGATGTACACTCAGATAGGGAGTCACTGGTCATTGCTATTGGTGGCAGAGAAGGCTTCTTGTAATTATTGAAGGAAACCAGTTTAGTCTTGGCAGCATTGAATGTGTCCATCCATTTTTGTCCCCACTCCACTACAGATTGGAGGTCATCCTCTAGTGTTTTTGCCATTTCTTTAGTTATGTATTCATTTGTTTTCCTTTCATGCCAGTTATGGGGTGTGGTGTCACCAGCACATATACCCATTTCAGAGGCAGTTTTGTCGGGAGGTCATTAATAAATATTAGGAACAATAGAGGTCCAAAGATAGACCCCTGAGGCAGTCCTGCATTTATATCATATTGTTTAGATGTACGACCGTCGAGGACAACATGGATTTTTCTCTTATCTAAGAAGGATTTAATTATGTTTAGTATTCTACCAGTGATACCGTATGATCTAATTTTCCTGCGGAGACCCTCATGCCATACCCTGTCAAAAGCCTTAGATATATCTAGAGCTACCGCACTGCCCTTCCCCGCTTTGTCCAGTGAATGGTATATACGTTTAGAGATTACAGTGAGGATGTCTGCCGTGGAATGTGCTTATCTAAATCCATATTGTTTGTCAGTCAGAAGTTTAGCATCTATAAGGTGATGGACTAGAGCATGGTTAATTATGGTCTCAAATATTTTGGCGAAAAGTGGGAGGAGACTAATGGGGCGGTAATTTACTGGGTCAGTTCTTTCGCCAGAATTCTTGAATGCTGGTACAACAGAAGCAGTTTCTCACATCCCGGAAATATGATTCATTAAGGGATTTGTTGTAGAGTTTGGAGAGAACTGGAGCTACTTCGGTTGAACAATTTTTAATAGCACAGCTAGGGTGAGATCGGGTCCACATGCTTTTGAAGTGTCAAGTTTTTTATAATAGCATGCACCTGAGCAGGGATGATTTTTAGATCGTCTAGAGTGGCGTCTGTCCGCAAAGGAATGCCAGGCCAGGGGTGATTGGAAGGGTCCAATGTGGAGTTTTAGGCAAACCGGCTGGCAATGATATAAGCCTTGTCGGTTGCTGAGCAAACAACCTCGCGATTGTTGGTGAGTGGGGGAATTGTTGATTGCTCATTATTTACTACACTGTTGCAGATTTTCCAGAAGTCACGAGTTCCTAATTTTTGTGTTTAGATGTGTTTTTAGTGGTTTCAGTAAATTCTCTCTCAGCTGTCGCTATTTCTTTCTTAACGTTACTTCTAACTTCTATATACTTTTGTCTATTTGAACTGGACTTATGTCGGTTAAATCTGCGATATGCATGCTGCCTTTGAGCAATGGCAGTTGCTCAAGTAGAAGTAAACCATTGGGGAGAGTGGGGCTTGCTATAAAATTTCCGCGTGGGAACATGTGCTTCAATTGCCGTTTTGAACCATTCAGTGGTTTCATTTGCGCACTGTTCAGCAGGAAGAGAAAAATATTTCACATGAGACATCTCTGGCAAGATCGATGATGGCTTCCCAGTAAGCTGTTTTATAATATCTCGTTATTTTGAGCACTGGCTCTTCAGTTTTGGGTCTAGAGTTTAGGACAATTCCGACAATTATCACTGCATGATCAGCGTTCCCGAGTGGTCTGTCATCATTTGTTGTACAATCCTAGGGAACTGGTGTCAGAAACAAATCTGGAAGTGATGCATGTTGTTCTTGCTGGTCAGGGAAACGGGTTGGAAACGTAACCATTTTTGATAGGGAGTGAGATATAGCGAAGCTATGTGTTGAGCTGCCCGCCGCATCTGTGTGAGTAAAGAATCCAAGCCAATTTTTGTGGTGCACATTAAAGTGTACTTGTGCGCTAGTGTCGGGGGAGAGTTCTGTGGCTATGCTGTCAGACACTTTGTTTATTGTGGTGCATTTCTGGGTCGATGAAGAGCGGTAGAGAAAATAAAAGTAGCTAATGTTATGTTGTATGTTTAGTCTAAAGCACATAAAGGCCTGATCGTCCGTTTCTAGGTTTGTTTCTCTAGTCAGGGGGAGGAGGTACGAATGTAGACTCCAAGTCCGTGCATATGTCTGTAAGAGTCCTTACGGCTGAGTGGGAAATAGCCAGTCATGTTAAAGTAGTTAGAGGAGATGGAGGAGTGAAGGTTAATCTCGCTTAGTGCTAAGATATCCGGGGTATTTGTTAGAAGAAATGCTTGAACATCAGCATATATATATATATATATATATATATATATATATATATAGTCTTTTAAGTTTTTAACATTTGAAACTATACAAAAAATTACTTTTTATCATTCGTTAAAAAAAAACCCATCTAGTCAGTAAGTCATTTAATCACCTGCAATCACTGCATCAACTCTCTCGAATTTACTATAATACCAATTTTTTTTATTTTTCAAGGGATCATCAGTTGTTTACCATGAAACACTGTTTATATTTATTTTTTGATGACTATATATATATATATATATATATATATATATATATATATATATATATATATAGTCATCAAAAGACAAACAGATTCACCTCTTCAGTGCGGTTAGAATAACAACTACTTCAATCCACTCAATACTTTTCACTCTTACGCTATTTAGATGCTGCTAAGTTTGGGATGTGAAATTACAATGATTAAACATTGTTCAAACCCATAAGCTCCATTTGTTCACACAAAGAGCATTGCATTATATACTAAAGGTAGTTTATTATTTCACTCCTGAATATGCTCAACCCATTTATAGTAATTCACAGACAAACTCTTTACACGTATTTTATAATTTCATGTTGCCAGAAAACATCTCTTAATTGTTCTCTATTTACCTTTAACCCATTTTTAAGCCCTTTTTCTTTATTCATATCCATCCATACTTCAACCTATTTCTCTTTCTTTGCTGTAACAATAATATACTTCATATACTAGAGCTTTCCTTTTAAGTGTAATACTGTAATCTCATATTTATTGCTTGTGGATAACACTCAGTTAAAAAAAAAAAATTAAAACACATGTTATCCTGATTCTGAGTAATTCGTCGCCCCCCCATCCGCTGTCACAATCACCGCCATCATGTTTAAAGACATAGTTGAGATTATAAAGTTCCCACGCTCACGCCACTTAGCTAGATAGAACATGGCTGCTTTCAGGTCCCGCCGTTCAACCTTGCACTGACATCTGTGTATATTGTCTTTCTACTTCTGTAGTGCGTAGTAGGGTTCCACAAATGTAGGGAACGGATATCTTCATTTACTACTCTTGAACAATGACCTACAAACTGAACACTTCGTGATCGTAAATTATCCAAATGCAAGCTCATCATAGATTTGTTTACTCTATAAGATAGATTGGACTCTCATGAGCAGGCGGGTTCATGCACAATTCAGGGGTACTTTCAACTTTTTTGAAAGTTCCTGTTTCCGATCATGAGGCCCCAGCTTGTGGGCTTTGGGGAGTGTGGAGCCACCCATTAATTACCATTGTTCTCAGGTCCACTCTGATCCGGAGTGGTAGTACCTGTTAGAAACCGACTTGGACAAACAAATATATTCTATTAATTTTTTCTTTAAAATCACTGGTTTTCGCATTAAATAACCTGAAAAAGTTTGATAGGCCGTAAAACAAAAAGAAACAACATCCTGTTTCCGAACCACAGGGGATGATTTCACAATAATATTGAGAGCAATAATGTTGATAATTATTATAGTCTCAAGAGATAAAATGTTATATCATAATTACATTATTACTACCGCACACCTCCCAGTAAAACAAAACCTTGATTCTCTAATCACTTACCACATATTATATAGTAATGTTAATAAAGACAATTTTCTTGATTCATGAAAACACCGAGTAAAGTAAATGTTTTTGTTAGCACCTTCCTCTCTACATCACTTACCAAATATAACAATGTAATGTTAGTAAATAGGTTTCACAGCATTATCAAACTTATGGTTCAAATCAGTTAATGAAGAGAACTGTTGTTTGTTTGCTACCACACATCATCAAGTAAAACACATGTGTTTGTGTATTTAAGCAAAGCTTCTTAAAAATAATGAATATTCAACTGAATTATATTGATTTTTACATTTTAAATTTTACTAATTATGTTAATCGTGTGAAAATTAAAAAAAAAATATTCCGAACGTATCACGTACATTTTCGATTCCTTGTCGAATCATCTCCAGATTAAAAAAATTAAAAGATCATGAACGTGTGAGAAAAAACACATTTTCCAAAAATAACCGGAAACCCCGCACGTTAAGAACGGTCTGCATTGTTGCAAGAAAGACAATGCGTTAAATACAGCAACACCATAATAAGCGTGACAGTATAATAAAAATAATATACATATATGGTTATACACTATATACTTACCTTGGGTAAGTAACGTCCAGGCCTTTACGGCCCGGGATCAAAGATCAGAGGTGTAGTATCTGTTCCGGCAGATGCTGTACTAAATACCATATGGGGAGGGGGCAACCCCACATATCAGACCATTGCTCTTCTTCCAATCATTTTTAGTCAATGTAGGGGAAACCATTCATACGAATTGTCACTATCCAGTTCTCTCTCGGAGGAACTGGTCCCCCTCCCCTCACTCTTCACATTAAAAAAAAAAACCGGCTTTGTGCCAAATTTGTTCCGTAGAGAAGCAAATAAATAACTATTATTATACACTGTTGAAGGCAACCGCGGCTAACGATATAGTGTAACAAGTTGGGTGTTTCAAGTACGTTCTACCGCCCCCCCCCCAAAAAAAAAGAAAACAAAAAAAAAACATCTCACATAATATATTACTTATATTCTCTTGGAACCTCCGATAAGTTGTCGATCTCTTTTGAGAAAGACTTCGTATCAGAACGACTTCGGGGAAACCAATGCCAACATTTATACGAAATGAATAACTTAATATTGAATCAAATGCGAAGTTAATGTTGTTGAAGTAAATTAAAAAAATGATGTTGTTTAAGTCAATAAAAATCAATTAGCGTTTTTTGAACAAGCTAATAAATGTCTTTTATTACAGAGAAGACAATTGTCGATCAGCTATGCGAATAGCGAAAGAAGTGTTTGGAATTCCCACGGTCGTTTCACCCGAAGACTTTGCCAGCAATGTACTTGATGACCTGTCCGGAATGACGTACCTTTCCTATTTTTTGAAACCGTCTTCACCTGGGTATTTTCATATTCTGAATTGGGCGAAATCGATACTTGATGATAATTTGATACAAAACCTTACCGTAAGTAAAAATTCTTACAATGTTCGATCTTATTATTTTTTTGATTAAACTCTACTGTCGCCATCCCCATCTATCTCTCTCTCTCTCTCTCTCTCTCTATATATATATATATATATATATATATATATATATATATATATATATATATATATATATATATATATATATATATATATATATATATATATATTAGTGCTGGGACGATTAATCGGAATCGGAAAACTCGGAAATTTTTAGGGTATCGGAATCGGAAAAAAATACTCCAATTTTCGATTCCAAAACCGATTCCTTAGAAAACACGTTAAACTCAATTTTACATTGTTGGCACTTAAGAAAAATTATGAACATTTATCTTTTTTAAGTACCCAGTGACAGTAAAATCTATATTCATAATAATAACATAAAAAACGATGTAAACTTATTTTACTTGTGTCAAAAAAGAAAAAAAAAAAGAAAAATTTTGGCTTTTGCCCGTCCATTGATAAACCCGACAAAAACCGTTAATGGAGGTTTTTGACACTTCTATGCTAGGCACATTTGGGCGCCAGTGTTTCTAACGTTTACTTGTCATTTAATCAGATTTTCAATTTGTATTGCTGATAAAGGCCATCAAATGAAATTCAGTAATGAACGATTCATGGTAATAATTAAAGCAATTTTGTCAGTTAAGTTTATATTCTTTCCACCGATAAGACTGACGCAAATTCACAGATGGAGAGTGGAAATGTGTCTCCCAACAAAATGTAAGTGCGTAGTTTTTGTTTTTAAATAATCGAAAAAATTTTTCTTATATTTCTGTTTCATATTTTCATGTAAATATAAAAGTTATATTTTCATGTAAATATAAAAGTTAACTGGATTATTTCATTATATAAAAGGTGCCCGGAAAACTCGTATCCGGAAAACGCGTACCCGAAAAACCCGTCTGTTTTAGCTAGGTAGGAAAACTGGTCCATTGTTGTATAAATATCGATTGAAAACACATTTTAGAACCGTTCCTGACGAAAATACTTCGCACCTCTTTAATATTTTTAACATCATTTTTATTTGTTTACTCTTGTTTAAAAAAATAAACTTGATCACGGAATCAAGACACGAAAAACGAAACCATGTATTTATTAAAAAAATACATTAGTTTTAACACTTTTTAATATTACGAAACAAAACAAAATATTTATGTGTTATCAAAGAAAGCAAACATTGTATTCAGAAGAATGAATTTAATTTAAACAATTCTTGTATTATTACGAAACGAAAAAGAAGACACTTCTTGTATTATAAAATATTAAATTATCATATAAAATAATTGGCGGAGGTTAACAATCTTGCCACTTTTCAAAAATCGCTAAGAAAACATGGTGGACGACCTACGCATAATACTGAAATTAATTAACGCTCCCTCTGACACGTGACCGGAAGTTAGAGGGCATATGTGTATTTGTTTTGACTTTACATACTTGAATGAACAACGAATTGTTAAGTGGTGCGGAAAGAAAAACCGAAACATTTTTATTTTATTTATCTACTTACGTTAATAAAAAGAAACGTTGGCCCTTTCTTAAATATGACAAATAAATTAGAACAAAAATATAACACGTTTTGATACGTGTGTAGTTTTGCCACGAGTGTATGAACCATTCTTTCAATCTTTCACATAACAATTTAATGAAATACACACACACACACACACACACACACACACACACACACACACACACACACACACACACACACACACATATATATATTAATTCGTATTTCTCGTATTATTTAAGAATAAAAGTATGGTGAAAAAATGTAAATAAATAAATTCCAGTCACGTGTCAGAGGGAGCGTTAATTACTTCCAGTGTCATGCGTAGGTCGTCCGTCATATTGTTTAGCTATTTTTGAAAAGTGGCAGGGTTGTTAACCTTCGCCAAATAATTTATTAAATAATTATGTTAGTGTTAAAAGTAAATTAAGTATTTTGAATAAAATATTTGTTTTATTATTTGAATAACAACAACAACAATAATAATAATAATAATAATAATAATAGCAACAACAACAACAATAATAATAATAATAATAATAATAATAATAATAATAATAATAATAATAAAATATTAGTCAATGTCACGTTTCTTTCAAACTCCGCAAAAAACTGAAAAATTACATTTAAAGGTTTTAAAGCTGAACACGAATATCACATTTAAATTCGGGGCAGATAAGTACTTTTCATGATATGAAAAAAATACTTTTTTCACAAAGTTTGGGATCACTTTTCTCTTAGAATTTAAAGTAAACTGAGCACCCAGTTTCAGGCTATTCAGTAATTTCTTCATATCATTAAAACAAATTTCTACACTACGTTTACCTTGCACGCGGCCGCATAAACGACGGTTGTTAAATGCGCACTCGCGTACCAAATTGCCTTTTAACATTACGTTACATTACGTAGTAAGCGAACAATTTAAAATTAGATTAAAAACAAGTAGTTTTCGAGATATTAAGCAATGTAATTCTATATGTTATGAGTTGTGACTATTTCTGTACGTAAATATTGTTACGCGCGCCCGTCAAAAATACGCGCGCACTTGCGCGTACAAAAATATGCACCAATAATAACATATAGAATTGCATTGCTTAATATCTGGAAAAGTACTTCTTTGCGGCAAAAACATGCGCGCTTGAATGTATAGAAATGGTCACTACTGATAACATAAGAAATTACACTATATGTATGCATGCTTTTAATTTGTGTTTTTCAATTCTTCCTCGTGTCTTTATTGAAAGATGAAAGCAGAAAAAACTCTAAAAAAACATTTTAGCCAATAAACAAACCAAAAAAATGCCTCCTCACTAGGTGGCCAGAAAACGGGTGCTCAATTTAAGTAAGATTTACATGGAAAACTGATCACTATTTTTTGAAAAAGTAATTTCTTCATATCATGCAAACTACTTATCTGCCCCAAATTTAATTGTGATATTCGTTTTCAGTACCTCCGCAAATTTATAAAATTAATCATATTAAAGTTTTGGGGATGTGTTGGAAAGATACTTGACATTGACGGGTTTTTTTTTGTTGTTTAAAAGTATTTGGGCTGCAATTCTGCAGGATGCAGTGGCGGTTATTGTTAGGGGGAGATAACTCCAATTTCTTCTTGATCAAATAACGCGGCAAATAAGTAATAAACAAGACTCTTTTTCCCCCTGAACACAAAATCATTTGAAAACCAAAACATTTATTGTATCAGTATATAATTGTTAAAACATTTATTTATAAATCTGCGTAAGAAAACATAATTTTAATTAAACAATTTTGTAATAAAAGCAATATTAAATTTTTATAAAGTAAAATAGCTTCTTTTTCTTTTTCAAAAAAACAAATAATTTGAATAAAAATCTTTTTTGAATTAAAGTAACTGTGAAGGGTCAACAACAAATTAATAATTTAAATGTTTTTTTGACCGAGAAGCGTCACCTGGCGACAGTTTAGTGGAGCGCTAGGAGTATCAGAATCCGCCATTGAAAACTTGAATAAACATCAGACTGTCTCTGTTTTGAAGCTTATAATCAATATGAAAATGTAATTTCAAACAGTATGTTTTTCAACAAAATGAGGAAAGACCAAATTTTAAAATAATGAAAGGTTTACTCGAAAAAATACAATTTTTTTTCATCGATTTTCTTAAAAATGTTTTCACGAAATTCAACAAATTTAAATGGTACCAAAATCTATTAAGTATATATAAATGCCAAAAAATCACTTACCTGTAAAAAATACTAAGCAATGGCTGGTTTAATTTTTCATTTATAAGAATTGTCCATATTTATATTTTATATTCCATGTATTTTCTAAATAAAAGGATTTTTTAAAGCGAGGGTCGTAGAAAATCGCATTTTCGTAACGCGTTTTGCGCCATAAGCTTAAAGCACTGCTGCTGCTAATTTGCAATTTATCAAATACAGATTCGTAAAAAGGAGATAATTAATGTCTATTTTTTTATTGCGTGCTGTTTATCAAGACTGGTATTTTTGGTCCTCCTTAGGTAAAAAAAAAACAAACCCACACACATTCACTAATAAGTGTTTCTCGTTAAACAAAAAATCCAGTCGACGGATTTTTTCAAAATTCTCTTAATGAAATACACGAGATTTTTTTTATTATTATATCTTATTTCTACTTTATCGACTGGATATTTTTTTAAATATTAAAAAAAAACAACATTGAATGAAATAGAAAACATTACCGTTAGCGTCCGGTATTTACTTGGCGATATAAACATGATATGAGCTTTCATTTAAAAAAAAATCAACGTGGTTAAAAAAAAGTTTACATTTTGGACTTTACAGGTAAATTTCCAAAACACACTTCTTTTTTGTTTTAAATTAGAATATTTCATTTATTGATCTTTTATCTTCAATTTGTGATAGATGAAACTTTGGTACATAAATTTATTATTAAATTTTTAATAGACATTTCAAAATGGAGGGTTTTGAATTGAAAAAAAAACACGTTTGTCTAAAATATTATATTTAATTTATTGGAAAGAACATAAAATTTCACATTGACCCTGAAAATATCGTAAACATTGAACCAATAGAAAAATTTCGATAGATTTTTAAAGTTTTAAAATTGAAAAAAGTTTCACTCGTAAAATTCAATTGATTTCATACGTAAAAAAAATGGCTGGTTGAATGCGCACCGGCACTTTCGAAACACTGTATTTTTAAAAAAATAATATTTCTATTATTTTTTAAACAACTTTATTAGTTTGTTTTGGAAGTATATTTCATACAGAAAATAAACAACCCACTTTAAAAGGAGAAATTACGAGTTTTTTTTTATATATTATTCCCAGTTTTCTGTTAGGGGTGTAAACAATTCCCCAGAATTCTGATGGAACGCACCAAAAAAGATAACTGCCGTTCGCATACTGCAGAAGTGCCTTGTTGTTTTATGATTCTAAATAAAATATTTGTTTTATTATTTGATCATACAAGAAGTATTACTTTCTTTTTTTTTGTTTCGTAATTACACAACTTATTTTTTAGATATGATTTTGTTTTTCATGTTTTCCGTTCGGTTTTGTTACATAATCAACCGTATCCATTTCGGGTAGCTTGGTTTTTTTTTTCGAGCAGTGATCTTGGACATTACCTAAAATATACAAATTTATTTTCTTTTGGAGGGGGGTGTTTACCCCAGTATTTTCTTTCATTTTCTATTTTTGCTCGAGTATCGAGACTCCTAAACGTGATTTTTTTTTCAAATGTAGCACTCGACAGTACTTTTGAAAACTAAATAGACTCTTTAAAATAAGTTGAACCACTAAAAACTTACAAAGCTAGGTAAAAAACGAACACAGAAAAATAAATTATATATTTTTTAAAAACAACAGTAAACAAGTAAAAATATATTTTTTAAAAATATTATGGGATGTGTATTCTCTTTTAAAAACAATATCTTCTTCATGAACGGTCATAAAATTTATTTTCCATCAATATTTATTCAATAATGGACCTGTGCTCCTGCCTAGCGCAAATGGACAAGTTTTCTGGGGACGAGTTTTCCTAAATTCATATGTTGTATATAAATCATCGGCGAGATACAAATAAAAAATGAACATGTCTGTTATTTCACAAAATTATACGAAAGATTAATGCAAGCAACAGTAAACGCAGTCACTAGTTTTGTCTTCTCTGCGCCAGCCTCTCGAACCAAAGGTTCTCAAGTCCTTCACCACCCTTACTCAAGGCACGCCTCCATGCTGGTCTATCTTCGGTTAGATCCTCCCACACATTCATATCGATGCCAAGAGCGATCAGATCCCGTTTGGCCACGTCTTTAAAGCGCAGCACCGGGCGACCGCGGCTTCTTGATCCATTTGCCATTTCGCTGTAGAGGATATCTTTAGAAAGACGGCCATCGAGCATTCTGCGCAGGTGTCCAAGCCAACGCGATCGTCGTATCTTGAGTGTCTGGAACAAGGAGCGGCTGGCGGCACGTCTTAGCACCTCTTCGTTGGTGATTCTATCCCACCAATTGATGCCCATGATATGTCGCAAGCATCGGAGATGGTAGATGTTCAGCGCTCAATTTGTCAAGCAGCCGCTGGAGTGCACTTGCGGAGTGCGAGACCAATGCAGCATCGTCTGCAAACAGCAGCTCAAGTATTAGGACTTTTCGAATCTTGGTTTTGGGGCGTAGGCGAGCCAAGTTAAAAAGTTCTCCATCGGAGCGAGTATGAAGGAACACATAGTCTTCGTCCTCGTGATTTCCAAAAGTGTGGTGCAGAACTGAGAAGAAGATGCCAAACAGTGTGGCACCCTCGAAGAAGACTGCGGCTGTCATGTTATCATGGAGCGATCTTATCAAACTAAGAAGAGTTGGTGGACAGCTCAACTTTTGTAGGATGGCAAACATACCATCTCTACTGTCCATGTCAAAAGCTATTGTGAAGTCAACAAATGCGATATGTTTTTTCTTTTTTTTTACAAGGTGGACACCACTTATCAAGGCCCAGAAGCCATTCAGGGATAAGAGTTATTGTAAGTACAGTACGTTAGTGTGGAGATTTAGTAAAGTGTCTACTTAAGGGTACGGTTCATCAGGAATTTGTTTACGTTGGACTTGAACCCATCAAGGTTGTAGTCACGTGGGAAGCAGCAGGACGGAACAGAGTTCCACAGGCCTGCAGTTCTAGGAAAGAAGCTTTGTTCATGGAATCTACATTTTGATTTAGGCATCGATAAGGAGTGGAGAAAGATTTTGACAGTGGATTCAGCTAGACTGGTGTTTTTCGTAAAAGACTGGCAAGGGGGTACCAGGGATTGGAGTTCAGGCGAGCACCTGCCATGGAAATAACGATAAAACAAGGACAGGCTCGCAACGTCTCTTCTGTGCGAGAGGGGTTGCAGGGAAGAGAAAAGGGCATCCCCCACTAAGCCACGAAGTCTATTTTGTACTCTGTCAAAGCAGGATAGACTGTTTTTAGCAGCTCCTGTCCAGATATGGCAGCAGTATTCCATCCTTGGACGTACTTGGCTTTTATATACATAGAAAATTATATCAGTAGTGAGATATCCTCTGGAGCGGTAGAAGGATCCCACCATCTTGCTAGAGGCCTTGGCAACAGACTTGATGGACGTGTTCCATTTAAAATCAGGAGTAAAGGTCAAACCCAGAAGCTTGTCAAAACATGGGGCTTCTCTTAGACGAGAGCCATCCATTTCAATTGATGCCAGATGGGGATCAGAGCGTTGATGATGTAAAGATAGGAGTTTAGTTTTAGATGCATTAAAGGTAACCAGCCACATCTTCCCCCACTGCGCTCGAGATCAGAGGAGAGAGAATCAAAGAGAGCTTTGGCATTTACAGCCTTCGATATGTTGCCGTAAATGGTCGTGTCATCAGCATAGATCAACGAATGATTTAAGTATGTGATGTAGATCAGGAAGTGTGTTGTGCCCAGGATGGCCCCTTGAGGGATTCCAGCATTAATACTGCAGGCCTCTGATTTTTGTCCATCAACCACTACTCTTATGAGCCTATCAGAGAATGATTTAATGATAGAGAGAATATTTCCAGTTATACCATAGCTGGAAATCTTGTGATGTAGACATTTATGCCATACCTTTTCAAAGGGCTTTGATATGTCAAGAGCAATTGCCCTAGAAAGGAAGCCTTTGTCATTAATCCTATGAGATATAACGGTTAGCACATCGGCGGTAGATCTTACAGAACGGAAACCATATTGTGTGTCACTAAGAAGGTTATTCCTGCTGAGGTGGTTGACTATTTCTCTATTTAATATGGATTCCAGCAACTTACTCATGGCATACAGGAGACTTATTGGTCTGTACTGAGAGGGAGATGAACTATCACCTGAGTTCTTAAAACAGGGCATACTGACGAGGTTTTCCAGGGTGTTGGAAAGCACTTCTTAAGGCAACGGTTAAACAGTTTCGTAAGTATGGGAGCAAGTTCTGGTTGAAGCTTTTTTAACACTATAATTGGGATGCCGTCAGGGCCAGTTGCTATACTGGAATCAAGGTTCTTGATTAGCTTGGCGACCTCATGCACATATATTTGTATGTTACCTAGAGTGTTCTGTGTTATAGGAGGAAATATAGGGAGTTGATGGTCTTCGTCGCATAGGGAAGAATTAGCTGCAAACTTCTTAGCAAATAGTTTGGCCTTGTCTGAAGCTGACGAGATGACCTCTCGTTCGTTGATTATGGTTGGGATAGAACGCACACTTCTGTTCAGGATCCTATTTGCTATTTGCCAAAACTGGTGGGAATCAAGCCGCTGATCAGCTACTTTGGATTTAACAGACTGGGCATATAGCTCTCTTGCATGTTTTATTACTGTTTTACAGTGGTTTCTGACGTTCCTGAAAGCAGCTTTAGTCTCAGTGTATCTATTACGTTGGTAGCTATGAAAAAAGTGGTTTCTGTGCGCGGTGGCAGCGGTATATATTGGGGAGAACCATGGCTTGCTGTTGGGTTTTTGTTGGAATTTTTAGATGGTATGAATCGGTCTATGCCTACAATTAACCATTCAGTCAGGTCTGATATGGAGGACACATCCTTTTTAAACATGGACTGCAGAGGTAGATTAGATATAAATGTGCGGAAGCTATCCCAGTCAGCCATGGAGTGTCGGTATACAGTACGGTGGAGGGGTACGTCGGGGGACTTATTACATTTCATTTTTATCTTAACTGATACGATGGAGTGGTCGGAGGATCCTAGAGGAGAAAGAACGGAACATGATCATAGCTCAGGGGAAGTTGAGGAAAAAAGGTCTAGGAGGCTTGCATATTGACCTGTAGTATTGGGCACACGGGTGGGCTCGCGAGCAATTTGAGTGCGATCATAAGCAATGGCAAAATCATGACAGAACCCCCCCCCTCATTGTCCGTCTTATTTGTGTGGGTCAACCATTCCACGTTATGGACGTTGAAGTCACCACAGGTGTGGATGTTAGCCGAGGGATTTGCAGACAGGATGTGGTCTATTTTCTCCAATATACTCTTAAAGATAGTAACTCCGCTGTTGTGGGGCCGATAGAGGGCAAATATAAATGCAGTGGTGTGAGCAAGTGCAACCCGGAAGCAATGTTCCTCTTCTGCTTTGCCAATCCAGAAGAAAGTGTAGTTTTGTTCCGAGATGGAGCAAGCTCCAGCCAATCTGGTCTCCTGTAGAGTGACAATGCCGATAGACAGCTTGGCAAATTCACGGTCAAGTAATGCCGTCTTACGAGGCAGACTTTGTGCACAAAGTTTGATATCCGGGACATGAGTGAAACCCGGGCACAGTGTACGAATGTTCCAACTTCCGAGTCGGAGAGTAATCTTTGAATTGTGATTTGTAATAGGTGAATGATTTACGTCAGTTATTTCCTGACCACCACATCGAAGTGGTGGACGTGAGGAGATAGCACCTTACTGACCAGGGGCTGCCTGGTTTGAGGCGGGCGGTAGCAACCCACTGGGGCTAAATAGCCCCGCCAACCGTTTCGGAGGATTCTAAGTGCTTGGTCGCGACGTCAATTTGACGAGACATTTAACTCGTAACTATCTTCCACTGTTGCGAGAGCCTGGGTGAAGAAACCCCTGTGTTGCCCAAACGGCACGAGTGGAAGTTGACTAGAGCCAGTAGAACCCGAGGAAAGACAAGGTCGATACGTTGGTACCGACTCTGACTGCAGGAGATGGCCGTTGACTCATAAGAAGCTCATCCGACCTTTAATTAAAATTATTAAAAAGAAAAACAAAACTGATGTAAACAAGTTGTTAGTTAATTTTTGATAATAAATTTGGTATATTTATATCTTAATCTCATGGTTATCTTTGCGATGAGAAAGCTCCAAATACCAAGACATTTAAAAAAAAATTAAATCGACTCCGTTAAGTAAATTCATTCTTTAGTTGTGTTTTTGTCATTGCAATTGGAATCGGAATCGGGAATCGAATCAGAAACGGAAATTTAGAAAGGAATTTGTAATTGTATCGGAATCGGGAAAAATTTTGTAATCGTCCCATCACTAATATATATATATATATATATATATATATATATATATATATATATATATAAAATTTATTTATACAAACATTGACGGCTACATATGTGTATACATGTTTCTGCAATCACCCGTGCTGGGGAGATTACGTCTTCAGGGCATGAATTATCTTCGAAAACTGACATTTCAAGACACAAAAAAACACTTTCCTTATTTCGTTTACAAAATTAGAAATCCTGTCACCTAATATGGGTGGGGGGGGGTCATGTGTGGGAGGATAAGTAATGTTCTTGAACGATCCATTCCTCATCAGTTTTTATCTTTCATATCTTAACCTCTTTTTATATTCTTTTTTTTTTTATCTCGTCTTTTTTTTTTTGCTTTATAACGTGCTTGAGAGACCCGACCTTCTGTCTCGCCTGGCCGGTGGTCAAAATGAGCATAGATATTTTCGCTGGCTACACAGTGGGATTAGGCAGGCATTCTTCCTTTATATACACATTCTATTCTAGAAGTAACACACACAGATATTCATATATACTCCGTAATGCATACACACGTTTGGTATATTCTACCGTACACATACGCACAGGTATATAAATTATGCGTATAAAATAAATAAAAAACATAATATAAATAACAATATATATATTTTTTTTATTACATTTTCACCCCAAACAAGGCAAATTGCCACTTTGGTGTAGGGGGCTACTATCAGGGGCAACAACTACTGGGGTACTATGTAGGGATTTGGGCAGCAAGGTGTCGGCTCACGTTACACTTGAACTTCTGCACGGCAGTACTGTTGGGGAAGCAGGGACCTGGAATGGAATTCCAGAGTCTTGCGGTTCTGGGGAAGAAACTATTGGAGTAAAAAGATCTTTTACATCTAGGGGTCTCTACAGTGTGGGGGGTGGGGATTTGCAGCCTGTCGGGTTTGTCGAGGGTGCTGACGTCGTGGGGGCACAAGTGATTGCAGTTCGTCAGAGCATTCACCACTAAAATACTTGTAGAAAAGGCAGAGGGATGCAACATTTCGTTGATGGGACAGAGGCTGAAGCTTAGATGCCATTTCAGGGCCTATCAGGTTTGCGACTCTCTTTTGAACCTTGTCAAGGAGCGAGAGACTAGTAGCAGATGCACCAGCCCAGATGTGGCAGCAATACTCCATACATGGGCCAATGGTGGCCTTATAGAGGTACAGAATACTTTCGGGTGTTAGTAGTTTTCTAGCACGGTAGAGAGAGCCTACCTTTCTTGCAGCGACCCTGG
This sequence comes from Euprymna scolopes, assembly GCF_053919585.1. Taxonomy (NCBI): domain Eukaryota; kingdom Metazoa; phylum Mollusca; class Cephalopoda; order Sepiida; family Sepiolidae; genus Euprymna; species Euprymna scolopes. The sequence goes on from NC_136497.1 coordinate 8,391,614, forward strand.
CAATGCCTTCAATGTAATTGTTCCAACTCATGTTTCCTGTGAACGTTAGGCCAAGGAGTTTGAAAGGTGGACTCTCAGATAAAGAGTCGTTGGCCATTGCTATGGGTGGTAGAGAGGGTTTCTTGTAATTTTTCAATATATATATAATACAAAATTCAAGAAGACTACCGACTTCTGCAGGTATAAATATACATAAATACATGTACAAAAATTCATACTCTGATAGACCCGCGTATATATATATATATATATAAATATACACATATATGCATACATAATGTATATATACAGTTAAATAAATTTACACTAACCGTAAACGCACACATATAATCTACATAGATATCTATACATGTAGTAATATCTATACAGATGCTTAATATAAATATCCATACACTATATTATATACTACCCCTATTATTATACTGGTACTAATAGAACTGTTAATTGGGAACCTTATAACCTGTAGACCCAATCTGATTCACCTTTCAATAATATATATATATATATATATATATATACATATATATATATATATATATATATATATATATATATATATATGTGCGTGTGTGTATGTGCATATATATATATATATATATATATATATATATATATATATATATATACGGGCACAGACACATAAACACATAAATATAAATATGAGATACAGAGATATATAGATATCCATATACACACACGTATACATCTACATATACACAAATACACCTAGACAGATACTTGCTTAACCCTAACGCATGATTATACAGTCATACAGGTAAATACACAAAAACTGTATTTAATAAATTTTATTTAACTTAATAAATTTTATTCAATAATGTACAGTTTAACCATTCTCTTTCTCTCTCTCTCTCTCTCTCTCTCTCTCTCTCTCTCTCTCTATATATATATATATATATATATATATATATATATATATATATATATATATATATATAATGGTTTAGACTATAATGATTAACACATTATATATATATATATATATATATATATATATATATATATATATATATATATATATAATGGTTAAACTGTACATTTGAATTGGCCACGGTCTTAACACGTCCAACATTTGCCAGTTGGCACCAATCCGTAATAAACTAAATCCAGTCTATGAATTGTCACAAGGTTTAAACTCGCAGACGACATATATATTCGAGAAATATATGTATATATAATCATCCACAAACAGACTGTTTCGGCTACACTTAATCTACTTGTAGTCAGGATTGAAACTCGTCTGCCTAATGCTACAGTCGGCGCTATAAACCGTTACGCTATTTCACAAAGAGCATTGCATTATATACTAGTGGCAGTTTGTTCAACCCAAGAAAGGGAGCATATATATATATATATATATATATATATATATATATATATATATATATATATATATATATATATATATATATATATATATAAAGAGAGAGAGAGAGAGAGAGAGGGAGAGAAAGGGGGAGAGAAAGTTAATAAATGTTATAAATTTTTACATTTTCATTTTAACAATTTAAACATGTAACTGTGTATGTGTGTGTAATTCATTGTATATGCAAGTATCCGCATATGTGTGTTTATGGGAATAGGTCTAAATTTAATACTATCTTTGATACGTATGTGCGCGTATTAAGGTTTGTCAGCGTTTCTCGCTTGCATACAGTTGTATATAACTATTTTTTTCATCATTTTTTATTACTTGAATTGCTTCTCTTAACCGTGAAGCGTTTAGTATCTTGATAGGCTTGCTTTTCTTTACCAGGTTCATTAGAGCTACATATATGCTTGCGTATGTGTTTGTGCGTCAGTGTATGTGTAGAACAAATATTTTTCAAATGTGTCAATTCAACTCTCACTCATTTAAGTATAGAATCCTATTTCAAGAAATGAGTAAAAACGTGATTATTGAAAATGTAATCATGTGATTAAAATTTGATTTAAATTAACCACGTTGTTTAACAAATAAAAAACAAGAGAATGTACGATTAAGTTTTAAAATGATTACATGCATTTTATTTTATAGTTGAAAATTAAAAACATTGAACAATAAAACTAAAATTTGTGATACTTATGTATTTTTGGTACTGTGCTGAAATAATAATGTTAGTATTTTAAAAGTCATTCTTAACATTGAGAGGGAGGGTGTTTTGTAACTATTTTTTGCTCCTATCTTACAATTATATTATTATTATTATTATTATTATTATTATTATTATTATTATTATTATTATTTTTATTATAATAATAATAATAATAATAATAATAATAATAATAATAATAATAATAATAATAATAATAATAATAAAGGAAAAATATATTTAAAACTTAAATTTAACCTGAAGAAACTATTTAGAATAGTGCAGTAGCAAAATGCATAAGCACCAAATTTTGATTTAATTTTATAATAGATATTGTTCTCAGATGTATATTATGGCAGCAGAGGGTTCATCGCTTTTAAAAATAGATTTTTCAGTTTAAATTCAAGTTTCCAAATATTATTTTTATTAAATTAAATTTTAATCATATGATTACATTTTTTAATAATCACGTGATTATATTTTACCCATTACAAGTTTAACACACTTCTACTTACATTAAGCGAGATACCAGTGTCGATCTTAAGAGTCCCTTTTAGTGATTACATGATTCGGAGATATTTGTACAACTAAACGGCAACTCTGCATATTGCACGTATGTCATAAGATTTTTTTTTTTTTTTTTTTAGATTTGTCTGTACTTTTGTTTTAAAAGTAGACTTAATTCTAAATAAACAGCAACGAGTTCATTTTTTAGTGTTCCAAGTGATTTGTTTCCCAACGAGAGAATCCAGCCCACCTAAAAGAGGCACTCTGGATAGGAACACACATTTAAATTGTCTCAGTCACGAAGGATTTCTCTTGTACTGAGCGAGAACAGAAAAGGTGTAGCGCAGCATCAGAACAGATACTACACTGTGATCTTAGTGTTTTCGTAAATTTTAAATATATTCAATTGTTACATGCTTTGATCGAAACGTGTGTCTGTGTGTTTTGTGCAAAAGTGTGTGTGTATGTTTGTGACACTATTAGTCATAGATGTTTAACTTTATTTCTATTTACGATCCCCTTCCTCTTCTTTATTAACATCTGCCATCTAATTGCTGGTTATATACAACATTGTTTATTTTCGGTATATCTATGTATAACATTAAGAATTTTATTGAAATACAAAAGTTGTCTAAGGGAGGTAATAATATTTGACTAGTAGCTGAGTTATTTCCCGTGAATATTCAAGGGAAATAATTCAAAAAGACTTTGCGTTAAATTTTATTTGTTACACATATCAACACATGTAAAGAGATATAATGGCCATTTATCCCAGCTCTCTGTTTGTTGAATAACGCTGACACGTACATTCACTCGTATTTAAACATTGTTTAATGTTTCCATTATTATTCATAGGATTTTAATTTTAAGACATTCAATACGGTTTACAGTGTTGGTGATATTGAATGTGTTTATCATTTAATTTTTTTTTCTCTTTTTTTTCTTTTTTTTTTTTTACCCCAAACAAGGCATATTGCAACTTGAAACGTAAAGGGAATACTATTTGGGATTTTGTCTAACAGGGAACATTCGGGAGTGTGTTCAAATTACACTTAAACTTCTGCAGCTTAGTCCAATCAGGGAAGCAAGTAACTGAGAGGGAATTCCAAATCTAGCAGTTTGAGGAAATAAACTATTAGAATAGAAAGCTTTCCAGCATCTAGAGATCTAGACACTGAAGGATTGGATTTTAGTCGGAGGTGGGTATTTACATAAAAAAAGCAAAACTTCTTCAGAGCATTACAGTACTGTCTAATAGTGATAGGACAGTAATAGCCGCACTTGGCACATTGTGAGTTTGTAAATATATATAATACTCTCTGAGGCAAGTGATTTTACAGCAGCTAAGATTGGTAATTAGTTATGTTGTTTTATTTAGTTTTATATTTAATTTGTATTTCATTAAAAATATTGATAAATAAAGAGTGTTTTAATGGAATTTATATAAGGAGTTATGGCGCTACTGCATTACCAGAACGAAATTCCTGACATCGTAATACTGAATTTCACAAAAAAAAAAAAAAAAAAAATGAAAACACAAAAAACAATGGTATCTACGTATCCCTGGTATTTTTAAGACGATTATATCCAAAACGTACGAAAATCGATAAGGTAGAAAAATATTTATTAAAGAAAATAGAAAATAGAATTTGAACAAAACGATTTAATTTGGTTATGCAAGATATAGAGAGTTCAAAACTAGCTATTTTTCTGTTTCGATTTATTTTATAAAAACAAGATGGCTGCAATTTTTCACCTGCTAACACAATTAAAGTTTTGTTTTTTTTAAATAATTCAATAGTATTCAGGGAATTTTGATCGCATAATTTGGAAGCTAACATTATAATTTATTAGAATTGATAATATATATATATATATATATATATATATATATATATATATATATATATATATATATATATATATATACATATATATATATATATATATATATATAAGTAGAAACCACTGTTTTTTTTTGTTTCTTTTTAAATCTGAAAACTCCATTTATCGACTACAAAATTTCATTCTTTATAGTGTCGAAGCGCCGGAGCTTTTAATAACGATTTCTTGAGGATCGAAACGTAACGAAATTATTTCACTTAAAAAAGACGGTTTTAATTTCGGGAACTTTTTAGTTCTTTTTTAGATATTTTATGCTGACAAAGTAAAGAGAATAACTTATATCAATTTTCGGGGAGAAATGAAGACAATTTAAATAAAAAAAACATAAACTAAAGAAAAAACAACATAATGAAATGATAAAAACACAAAAAAATCAAATGTGTTAAAAAGAAACACAAACTATATAAATGAACAAAAAACAGATTAACAATATGGATATTTTTCTTGACTACAAAAACGATATTCATCTCGTCTCTACATAAATTATCATTGTGATTTTCCCAATTATATTTTTTAATGAGAATCTTGTGATGCCGGCAAGAAGAAAGAAACCGAAACACGGATAAATTTGTTATAAAAAGAAAAACTTGTATCTTTTATGAAAAGTGCGGAAAGAAATGAAAATGCTTTTCAAAAATCTAGCATTTCGAGAACTTATATGAAAGATGCGTCTTTTTGAGTTTTGTATTTTTCCTATGCCGTGTCGGCTGTGTGGAAGAAATAGAGTCTTGTTTTGTGTACTTTAGGGGATCACATATGACAAAAAAAGGATAAATTCCTCTGACTGTGTTTAAATCTAAATACATATTCCATGAAGAAAGCTTCTTTCTTAGAACTGCCCGCCCACCGAACTCTGTTCCGCTGGCCTGCTTTCCAGCTGACTACAATATGGTCGACTTCAAGTTCAATGTGAACAAGTTCATGTTTAGCAGTCACCTTAAATAATCAAATTTTACGCAAACTTTCATTATTACGCTGTTGTCTACTGCACGCCCAATCAACCATATCCTCGAGTGGCCTTCGGGCTTTGATAGCTGGTGACTTGTAAAAAGTAAAAGAAATAAAAAGAACCGCGCACGAGCGTTTCGCGGAAGATTCTAAATATAGCCTGTGATTGGTTGTTTTTGATCCAATCAAATATCAGTAAGTAAGCGACTGCGGATTAATTCGACTAAATGTAAAAAAAAAAAATGCCCTGTTGGATTCTCAACGGTTTTCGTGCATTACTCTGTTTATGTGATCACATACTTCCAGTAAAATTTGAAAATATTGTTTTCTTTAAACGCAAATTCGTTGGGTATAATTTGGATATATTTTTGTCTGACAAAAAGTGTCCATGAGTAATCATTTTAAATGTTAAATATTTGTGAACGTCTCCAAAGTATGGCGAAATCCCAAATATCGTAAATCTATTTGCCATATAAAATATCTAACAATTAAAACATTAAATTTTGTAAAATTTTATTAAATTTTCACCCCAATCAAGGCACAGTGCCACTTTGAAGCAGGGGGCTACTATTAGGTACTCAATTAGCGGGGTCATTATGAAGGGAGAAGAGTAGAAAGATGTTTGTTAACATTGCACTTGAACTTCTGCATATCATTGCAGTTGGGAAAGCAGAATCCCGGAAGGGAGTTCCAAAGACCCGCAGTTCTGGGGAAGAAACTATTGGAGTAAAAGGCTTTCTTGCACCTAGGGATCTCTACTGTAAAGGGATGAGACTTAGTAGCTTGTCGGGTTTGTCGGGGGTATATACGTCGGGGAGGTACAAGTGTTTGCAGTTCGTCAGAGCATTCACCATTAAAGTATTTGTAGAACAGGCAGAGGGATGCCACATCTCGTCGATGGGACAGAGGCCGAAGCCTAGATGACAGTTCAGGACGTACCAGGTTGGCGACTGTCTTTTGAACCCTGTCCAGGAGCGAGAGACAAGCAGCAGATGCACCAGCCCAGATGTGACAACAATACTCCATACATGGGCGAATGGTTGCTTTATAGAGGTATAGGATACTGTCAGGCTTAAGTAGTTTTCTAGCACGGTAGAGGGAGCCAACCTTCCTTGCAGCAGCCTTGGCTATGCTCTCAATGTATCTATTCCAGTTCATATTCCCTGTAAACGTTAGGCCGAGGAGTTTAAAAGAAGTACTTTCAGGCAATGTGTTCTTGGTCATTGCTATTGGTGGTAGAGAAGGTTTCTTGTAGTTATTGAAGGAAACAAGCTTAGTCTTAGCAGCATTGAATGTGACCAACCATTTTTGTCCCCATTCCACTATGGATTGGAGGTAATCCTCTAGTGTTTCTGCGATGTCCTTGGGTATGTGTTCATTTGTTTTCCCCTCATATCTGTTATAGAGAGTGGTGTCATCGGCAAATATACCCATCTCCAAAACAATTTTATCAGGGAGGTCGTTTATGAATATCAGGAATAATAGAGGTCCAAGGATAGACCCCTAAGGTACTCCCGCATTTATGTCATATTGTTTGGATGTACGTCCGTCGAGGACAACCTTGATTTTTCTATTACTTAAGAAGGATTTAATTACATTATGAATTCTTCCAGTGATTCCATATGATCTAATTTTCCTTAGAAGACCATCGTGCCATACCCTGTCAAAAGCCTTAGATATATTAAGGCCCACTGCTCTACGCTCCCCTGTTTTATCCAATGAACGGTATATACGTTCAGAAACTACAGTTAAGATATCTGCTGTTGAACGGGCTTGCCTGAATCCATATTGTTTGTCAGTCAGGAGTTTAGCAGCTGTCAAGTGCTGGACTAGGGCTTGATTAACTAAGGACTCAAATATTTTGGCGAAAAGCGGGAGGAGGCTAATGGGGCGATAATTTGGTGGGTCAGTTCTTTCACCAGAATTCTTGAAGACTGGTACCACAGAGGCGGTTTTCCAGCAGTCGGGAAAACAAGATTCGTTGAGGCATTTATTGTAAAGTTTGGACAGAACTGGAGCAACCTCGGCAGAGCATATTTTTAATAGCACAGCCGGGATGAAATCTGGTCCACATGTTTTTGAGGTGTCTAGGTTTTTTATAATAGCATGTACCTGAGAAGGGGTGATTTTCAAATCGTCAAGTGTGGCGTCTGTTCGCAGAGGAAAATCAGGGAGTGAGTGGTGTACCGAGTTCAGTGTGGAGTTTGAGGCAAACCGACTGGCAAGAAGATTAGCCTTGTCAGTTGCCGTGCAAGCAACCTCATGATTGTTTGTTAGTGGGGTAATAGTTGACTGTCCATTATTAACTACGCTGTTGTAGATTTTCCAAAAATCCCGGGTTCCTAATTTCTGTGCTTCGATGCGCTTTCTGGTGGTTTCAGAGTAATCTGTCTTAGCTGTCTATATCACTCTCTTACAATTATTTCTAGCTTCTATAAACTTCTGTTTATTTGAGCTGGACTTATGTCGGTTGAATCTGCGGAACGCATGCTGCCTTTGACAAATGGCAGCTGCACAAGCAGAAGTAAACCATTTGGGAGAGTGGGGCTTGCTATAGAATTTCCGTGCGGGAACATGTGCTTCAATAGCAGTTTTGAACCATTCAGTTGTCTCATTTGCACACTGTTCCGCTGGAAGAGTAAAGATATTTTGCCATGGGGCATCTCTGATGAGCTCCCTGATGGCTTCACAATCGGCCTTTTTGTAATACCTCGTTGTTTTGAGTAGTGGGTCTTCAGTTTTAGGGCGAGAATTTAGGCTGATTTCTACCATTATCACAGCGTGATCAGCATTCCCGAGTGGGCTGTGGGCATTTGTTGTACAGTCATTGGGATCCGTTGTCAGAAAGAGATCTAGAAGTGAGGCATGTTGATCGTGCTGGTCTGGGAAACGTGTCGGAAATGTAACCAACTGAGATAGGGAATGGGATATAGAGAAGCTATGTGTTGCGCTACCAGCTACGTCTGTGTGATTAGAGAATCCTAGCCAGTTACTGTGGTGGACATTGAAGTCACCAAATACATGTATTTGTGCGCTAGTATCGAGGGAGAGTGCTATATCTATGCTGTCTGAGACTTTGTTTATTAGGGTACAGTCTTGGTTTGAGGGAGACTTTTCGTTAAAATAACGATGGATTTGAGAGATAGAAAGAAACAGCAGCTTCCCTCTGGGGAAATGGGTGTTGCAGAAATAACAAATCATTTCGTATGCATACAACGTCAGAAGGAAAGACTGTCATTAATATATCTTCCCAGAATACTTGACAAAGCCAAACATTTTCAAACAACTTTGCATCAAATTGAGATCAAGGCAACCCACACCCGTAATTTCATTCGCCATGACTAAAAACTCTAGTTAATATAACATATATTATTTTTGGATGCTGTCAAACTTACTACAGAAATACATTATCCTCTTTGTGTTCAAGATACTGCTCCCGTAACGTGCAACAATCCTTTAAAAATTATTCAATCGTTGCTTAAAGATAAATTTATTTTTAGTTTTGAAAAACGTTTTGATTTGCGCAGTATTAAAAATACTGGTAATCCGTTTTCTGTATCTCAATACAGACACATGACTTTTTCGTGTGCTTACCTGAATGCGCGAAATTTTCTATTGCTTAGAATGCAAATTAACACTGTTGTTGTTGTTGTTGTTATAATAATAATAATAATAATAATAATAATAATAATAATAATTAAAAAATATTGTGTGTGTATAGCACGAAAACACAGTGCTTATCACCAACGTTCAAATAAAAGATATTCTCATTCATGAACCAACTGTTTAATTTTTTAAATTTTTCTTATACCATTTTTACAGACAGATTGGAATGACGGAACCAGATTGTGTAGATTGGCATCTATAATGGGAGCTACTATTCCAGGATTGTCAAAATTGAACGCCAACAACCGGGAAATGAACTGCCAAAAAGGTAATCTCTCTCCTTCCTCTCTTTCCCTATCACTCTCACTCTTACTCCCTTTCTATCCCTCTGTTTACACACCCACACACACTCACACACACACAAATATGTATATATATATATATATATATATATATATATATATATGCGCACACATAATTATTATGATTGCTTAAATTTTTTAAGAACAGGTATAATAAAAATGGATTATGTTTTTTCTTCACAATGAATAACAATAAATAATAAAAAATAAACTTCTGAATCTGTGTTTCTAATCACTTGGAACCAATTCTTTTGCTGTGAGTTGTAGCATTTTCTTGAATTTCCCCTAATAAATTAGCTATAAGCAAAGAGTTGTGGAAATTTAAGCACGAATTAAATTACGACTGAGTTTTTAAACAATACTTTTTACAAATTTAAGAAGTACAGTGTCCAGAAAGTCGCTAAACACAGCTTTTTCTAAGAATAACCAAAGTTTAATCAAGATTTACATTTTATATTTGTAAGGAAGTTCAGTCGAATATTTAAAAAAAGGGACACAACAAGTTGCGTAAAAACAGTTTTTTGAGTGGAGAAGATTTTATCGACTTTTATTTCATAGTAGATCGACAAGTTACTATGGGCAGCGCGATTTATTTTAGTAGTGAAGGGATCGTCCAAAGTGACACACTACCCTTATTGATACATGATAACGGCTGTCCCCTTTTCATGTAAGTATAAAAATAGAGAGATTTAGTTAAAATGAAATAGAATAGACGAAATTCGAACCTCGTAAATTAGGTTTAGAAATAGATTACGAGAGAGAATTAGAAAATGGAATGTAAAACAAACCATTGTTTAGCTTAGAGATAAAATAGTTTCAAGAAAAGAATGTGCATTGTCAATTCTGTTATGAAAAAGTCAATTGAGGAATGCAACTACAAGATAATTTAATAAACATGTTTTTAACATATTGGAAATATAGGTTACTGGGAATATAGGTTAAAATTCCTTTTGTAAACAAAGGAAAAAGTTTTGGACACGCATGTCCTGAACACGTGAAAGAAGACACATATTTTAACATGTGTATGACATCATGGACAATGGGAAGTTCTAGATATAGTTAGAAACTTGAGGAGAAACTGAGAGAGAAACGGAGAGGGAGTCTTAGGACGGCAGACGACAGTCCAGTTGGGATTCGAACTTCTAGAAGCGAGACGGTCACTTTTGAAACAATATGTGAATCTTTGAATTCTTGATGATGAAAACCACGACCGGTCTGGAGAAGAAATAAACCCATCATGTGTTTTTATAAACGTCGTCTTTGTGTTGTAATTCTACCAAAAGGTAAAGTGAAAATTGTCAATCTATGTCTTGTATATCATGTGGTTTAAAATGTCTTTACATACACGTCTCGACATCTCATATCTACACATCTAAGTATAAACATTTAATATATATGAATCGTCATAACACGAACATCTCTCTCTCAACGAACAATCTCTTACAACAACATCCCTCTTACTAAGACTCTTACAACATCTTTCTCTAAGACTCTAAGACTCACTTTTAAGAAAACCTATATATAACATTATAGCAGAAATCAAATTGAGGTAGTCTCCATTTTAAAATACCATAATATTGTTATCTTTTTTTACAGAAGGTATATGATACTTAAGTTGGAAATATATGAATAAAACAAAATAAAGTTATTTTGCAGATTCTTATGATATACAACTATATTTAAAAATGAATGGTGTAATGAATGGTGTAATGTAATGGTGTAATATTGATTTCCCAAGTTAATAAAGAAGCTTGTTTTTTTTCTTTCGTTTTACCCCTTTATATATAACGTTATATAACGTTAAATCCAGTTATTTGGGGAAAGTTTGATTATCTAAGTTTTATTTTACACTTTTTAATTTTATTAATAACTACAGTTGTGTGTTGGGGGGGGTAAATCAAAACAACGCTGTTAAAAAAAAATATTGGCTGAGTGGTGTGAGGTATAAAAGAAGAAAAAGTTTTAGTAGGAACGTAGGCTCGAACCCGAAGCCTTGTCACGATGGTAGAAACACCACGGCACCTAACCATCTCGGCCAGTAGGGGAGAGGAAGTGAAAAATGTCTTAATTTAACATTTATAAAGTGAAATTGACAGGTGCGAGAAAGTCAAGTCACGTGAAGCCAGTTTCTGTTTTCCCCGCCCCTATGAAATAATGAGGGTCATTAAAGAAGAGCACACAGAAAAAGGAAGCATATGGAATATAATAAAAATGAAGAAAGAAGGAGAGACAATAGAAACAGTAAATAGGGGAAAGGAAAAATATATAAAAAGATAAAATTAAAATAAAACGATCTGAAAGCGAAGAAAATGGGATTAGAAAAATATTCCAAAATATTATATATATTTTATAATAAGGTTATATGTAACTTTCATTCCTCGTCTCCCATTTTATATTATTGTTGACCCTTTTAATAGTTTTGAGCTTTTCTTATTTTCTTATATTGATAAGTTTTGCTTCGTTAAATATTTACTCCTTGATAACATAATTATATACACACACACACACACACACACACACATATATATATAATTGTTACTATTAACTTACTACTCTTTAATATTTTTATTACTATTATGATTATTATTATTACAAATATTATTATTACTATCTTTTGTACTTTGTATTCCTGACAGAATATTGCTTTGTATTTTTTACGCCTTTACCATCATTTCTATTAAGAATATCATCTGCTTTTTACTAAACAATATCACACCTGAACGAAACCTGCCTCATTACCCCGTTGCCATTTAGCCCCATTTAAACACTATTCATGAATCCATTAAATTTCTTGTCGGCAAATTTTATTTTTTTCATTTCAGTTTACCTAATTTTTACTTTTATCTACTATATTTTGATTTTTTCACTCTTATTTTTATTAGCTTTTCTTGATATGTTATTTAAACATCAAGATTGAATAGTACATATAACAAGTTTCAAGTTATTTGCCCGAAATTTACAGAGTGTTTGGGTAGAAACCACGCAGAGACAAGGTCACTTAAACATCCCCACCACACACACACACACATAAGATTTTGGACCATGAAAGCCATTTCAAAATATTTAAATATTTAAAGAATTTTTGTCCTTAGTTGGACAATTGTTTTGTACGACATTTAATGTCCCACAATCTCTGCATCAAATTGATTTCTCGAATTCCCAACAGTCTAGTTTTCTGAGATAGCTTACCATAAAGCACAATTTCGGGAATTTAATATATATATATATATATATATATATATACATATATATATATATATATATATATATATATATATATATATACTGATACGTATAGAAGTAGATCGGCGAGCAGTTTATTTATGTTGTGGGTGATAGACTAATTCACTATCTAAGCTCAATGAATTTCATATTGAGAGGCAGTCATCTTAGTTTTAGGGAAAAGATATCGTTTAGTTAAATAGTCATATAATCTTAAATTATTGAGTACTTTTATTAGTTACAGGATTTACAAAAACACATTTAAAATCATACGTTTACTCAAATAAATATTTATCGTCTATTATCAGCTAGTTAGTCTTATATAGGAGGGACATTCATTAGTTAATTCGTATTAGAAGAGTTAATTCGAATCAGAATTAAGATTTTTTATTTTACACGGTTTCAAGGGGTATAATCTACTTAAGAATATAGCGTAGTTATCTCCCCTGCTGTTCCAAATGATTGTTTCGATAAAGTCAACTCAATTTTTACCATAACACGTTGTCAACATGAGACGACTCTTTTTAACAACATATCTAGACTGTATTTACGGGTTAGTAGTTCTCTCTCTCTCTCTATCTCTCTCTCTCACTCTCTGTATATATATATATATATATATATATATATATATATATATATATATATATATATATATATATATATATATAACTACTTCATTTACTCACATAAAAGTAATATACGAAAGTATAGATTTTTGCGTAAACTTTAAGTATTTACGTCAAAAGTGCTCAATACGTAGGTAGAGCTAGTTAGTAATTTATAAAATATATATGGCGATTAAGCTACATTGAATATTCGGCGTTTCATCCACTATAGCATTCGTCAGGCTTATGCGCGAATTCTGTGGTTGTTTCTCGTTTTTATATATGTTGAGGATTTTAGTTAGCCAATCAGGTTTCTAGTATCCACCGCGCCCTTTCCTATCAGCCAATGGGCATGCATTTTATCGAACAAAGGATCTGTTTTAGAACTAGGTTAGTGGTTTAAGACAGACGATTTACCTCATTTCTGCTCTTTTTTTATATATAAATATACATATGTGTACACACATACATGCACACATACATGCATATATATATATGTATGGTCGTTTATGTATATTCATATTTATTTAATTTATTTATTTGTTTGTTTTCTATTGTTTTTGTTAGTTTTAAAGCTATTTTGTATCGCTATCATAGAGTAAGTTTTATTTTGTGACCACAATTGTTTGTTATTTCTCGTCTACAGTTTAATAGATTTTGGGGTTCTTTAAAGTACAGGATAACAAATTTTTCATGGAGGCATAATTTACATGGGTCGTCTAAATGTCTGCACGTGGAAGCTTGTCTTATTATTTTCCATTCGACTACCGGCGAATGTCCGCTTTCTTTGAGTTCCCTGGATTTATTCGCTAGTGTTGCTTTTATACGGTGTTTTTTTTATTTTTGAATGTACTTCTGTGGTCATAGTATCGGGTTTTGAAATCTAAGGAAGTCAGACCTACGTATTATTTCTTGTTATTCGGGTTTTCTTTCGCAAATATTGTTGCTTGATAAACTACGCTTTTTGTTAGACATTTATTTTGAACTGGGCAAAATGTGCGGTGTCTACAGTTGCATTTATCTTGTTCGTTATTATTGTTTTTATTTATGGTATGGTTGTTCTTGTCCGGGGTTGGTTTGTTATTATTATTATTAGTATTATTATTATTATTATTATTATTATTATTATTATTATTATTATTTCTGCTAGTGTTGATTTTATTTTTGTCATGGTGTCTACTTTTTATTGTTTATTTTGTTGTTGTTTACATTGTTTTTATTTTGTATTTTGTTATTATGTGCTTTAATTATCATCTCTAAATTTTCGCAACAACTGTAAGATAACTTCAAGGTATTTTTATTGAAGATTTTGTGTAAGGGCTTGGTTGCGGGAAAGTGTTTTTCAATAAGGTCTAGAAATTACTTACCAAGTTTTGTTTTTAACAGTTGATTGTATGGGGCCGTATACAAAATTCTAGTTCTTCTTCTTCTATTTTTGATTTTATTATAGTCGTTGGTGTTTTGTTGCTTATATTTGATATCGATATTTTTGTATCCACTATTTTTTAAAGCTGTTTCGGAGATATTGGTTGACCTGTTAAATGCATTTTCATCGTTTGAGTTATTACTGAGTCTACTTACAATCGAGTTGGGAATGTGTTTTGTAATTGATGGCGGGTGGATGGACTTAGGGTTTACGTAAATTGGAGTAGCGTTATCTTTTAAGTATGTTTCATATGTGTTTTTATCTAAGTTTAACGTGACGCCCAGGAAGTTTGTTATTTTTATGTTAGCTGATACGTCTGCTTTTAGGCCTAATTTTTTTCATTTCCTAGTGTATGATTTTCTTAAAGTTTTCTCCCTTGACCTTGTTGGAGTTTTTTTTATATTATAGCTAGTCCGTCATCTCTATATAGGCTGATATCCGTAGTATCGAATATGCTTGTGAGGGTATATAGAATGAATAATCCTACAAGATCTGATTCCTCTGCAGAATCTCTGGCACCCATTGCCAAATCAAACAAACTTTTCATTTAAGTTTTTATCCATTGGTTATTGTTATTTATTAGAACTGATTTTCTACATTTTTTAATGATGTTGATTTCTTCCGAGGATATATCAGTGTATGCCTCGGCAAATTCTCGGCCAATGTTAAAAAGTTCTTCGGATATCGAGGGATAAAGTCTATGATGTCAAACTGTATGAAAGTACATTTATCTTTGTTTTCTATATTTTTAAACCAGGTGATTGCTTTTGGTGGTATTTGCCCATCGGTTTAGTTCCAGGTCTTGTTTGATTTGTTAGTTTACTCTAGAAAGTATAGTTTTGCTAATTCTACCTATTTCTTGTTTAGTTGGGTTTATCAGGCGGGTGCTGTGATTATTATTAAAGTCCCATTTGTGGTCTTTGAACATAATGTATGCCTCCCTAGGTTTCAATTTGCCAACTTTATCGCTAATTTTTAGTTTATCGGTAATTTGTTTACTTTCAGTATTTATTATTTCTATGTAGTCGCATTTATATTATCTATTTTTTGTAGTGTTTGTAATGTTTTCTGTGATTAGTTTGTTATATTCTTGCTTATCTATTTTATAAAAGTTTATGGTTTTATCTGCTTTGCAACACTATACTTTCTAGAGTAAACAAACAAATCAAACAAGACCTAGAACTAGAACAAACCAACCCCGGAAAAGAACAGCCATACAATAAATAAAAACAATAATAACGAACAAGATAAATGCAACAAATAAATAAATTAAATAAATATGAATATACATAAACGACCATATATATAAACATATATATATATGTATTAATATAAATAAATATTATATATATACATATAAATAAATTAAATAAACATGAATATACATAAACGACCACATATATATATATGTATGTATGCATGTGTGCATGTATGTGTGTACACATATGTATATTTATATATATATAAAAAAGAGCAGAAATGAGGAAAATCGTCTGCATTAAACAACTAACCTAGTTCTAAAACTAGTCCTTTGATCGATAAAATGCATGCCCATTGGCTGATAGGAAGGGGCGCGGTGGATACTAGAAAGCTGATTGGCTAACTAAAATCCTCAACATATATAAAAACGAGAAACAACCACAGAATTCGCGCATTAGCCTGACGAATCATATAGTGGATGAAACGCCGAATATTCAGTGTAGCTTAATCGCCATATATATTTTATAAATTACTATATATATATATATATATATATATATATATATATATATATATATATATATATATACGTGAATCTTTTCTCCCGTTTTTTTTCCCACGTTGTGCCATTATTTTAATCTTTTTTAAACGTTAATGAACTTTATTTTAGTGTCCCTGTAATTTTTGGCACATTCAATAGTTCCCCATCAGAACTCTGTACTTTCGACATATTATTATTATTTATACTCGATTTTCTCCTGATGAGATGATAGCTGGAAGAGCTCCGGAGAAACACTCCGCCCATTATATTTAAAAAATTTATTAAAATTCTGTACCTCTAAACATTTATTTAAATATAAGTGTGTGCATATATATATATATATATATATATATATATATATATATATATATATATATATATATATATATATATATATATATATATAACATTTTTATACCCTTGCTTATTTCAGTTGTTGATGCAGCAAAGGAGCTCAATGTGTTTTGTCCGCTGTCTGCAAAGGAAATCGCAAGTCCGAATATTGACCATCTATCGATTATGTCGCTTCTGTTTGGTTTCCGGCGCTTAAAACGGCAGCGGCTACCGAATAATGAAAAATACAGACTCATAACTTCAATACAACCAATACGAATCCACGAAGAGGTAAGTAATATTCACTGAATATTCGTTTTTTTTTTCCATAGCAATTACACTCTAGAATTTAATTAAGACTGATGAGATATATTTTGGATGGATAATAGATTATCTTACTCTAAAGTCACTTTTCTTTCATACAGGAATTTTTACATGGACGAATACGACTTTAAAGAAACGTTTTAACTTCACGATCGAAGAGATGGTTCCAAATATATATATATATATATATATATATATATATATATATATTGTGTGTGTATGAGTATTGTTATGACACGTGGCAATATGACTCCGACAACAGCTAAGTCAACTGAACAACACACATGAACTTAACATTTCCGTCTATAGCACTCAATACGAATAATACTGTCGAAGTGAGCCAACACGGTAGCAAACACTTATCTCAACACAATCTTGCATGGTCTCGAACAATTTCTTTGGACTCGCCCAGGCACGCCCCCAAAAAATTCCGTTAACACAACTCGGCAGGATCCCAAACAACTTCGTCGACACGACTCAACAGGATCCCGAACAAGACGATCGACACGCCCCAAAACGACCCCGAACAAACCTATCTACATTGATACGACTCGACACACTACCAGAACAACCTCTACAGTTAATCACTGAACGACTCTAGCGTCATCGTTTTGTAGACG
The DNA here is from genome assembly GCF_053919585.1 of Euprymna scolopes. Lineage (NCBI taxonomy): Eukaryota > Metazoa > Mollusca > Cephalopoda > Sepiida > Sepiolidae > Euprymna > Euprymna scolopes. The sequence goes on from NC_136497.1 coordinate 8,409,303, forward strand.
ACCTTATTGGACCTGACTAAATCACTTACACACAAGTCTTTTGCGCTTGCGTTCATTCCGGCCAGGATTCTGCATTGACGCAAAACTTGTGGTGATTGGATCAATCGGCATGCTCCAGTAGAGGCGCATAAAGTGACTGCTTATAAACCACCTCTTCGAAGAAGATATTGCAAGGGAAGATGTCTAATCCTGTCCAAACAGAATCATACTTTACTACAATCGAAGTGCGAGGGTTTCAGTAAGCTTTTATTGATCTTTACTTTGTATGTAGTTTCATATTGGTGCGTTTTTTGCGGTTTTGTTTTGTAAATGTATCTTTTTGCTGTTACTTTTAGATATATTACACATTTGAGTCCTGTGACATTATGGCGGATCTCACTCTGCTCTCTGCTGAGTTACAGACTCCTTCCACATTTGATTTTTTGGAAGTGTTTCGAGCGAACGACACCAACGCCGCGATCAGGTTTGTGCCGCGGGCCACTGGAAGATACATCGTAAGTATAAGTTGTTTACATGGCCACGTTCGTACTTATACGTGTTATCTATTGATATAGCTCCAAATTCACCAGCTCTAATATTAATTACTTTAATATCAATCACTATTAGACCAAAACTATCTAAACTTTTTTTTATCTCGCAGTAAATATAATGTTCAAACTTAGCTAAATTTATAATCAAATTTATCAGAAAGTAATGAAAAACAAAACATTTCAGAAACATATTATACATAAGAAACAATACGTATATATGTTTTTATTATTATCTAATGTATAAAACTTATAAAAATTATATTTGCAGATAAATTCCCACCTGCTAGTATTCCCCCTTTTATAATCTGGTTATTGCGTGATTATATACTTTTCTTTTATAGTTTTGTTATGTTATAGCGATTTCCATCCTCTTTAGTCAGCATTGTTTTATACTGTTACCACCTAGCAATATCGTTTTCTGCTTATTAATTATATCTCTATTTTAATAGTGTTGTATAAAGCCATTTCTATATTTTTCTGTCTACTTTCATGCTGCCACGCACTTACTTTGTAAATTTGCTTAATAGACATTTATAATGTTCCTATTTTTATAAATTAAAAAATAGCCAGCTCTATTATTTCTACCCATGTGCTGTTATATTATTACTAATTTATATTATTACTAATTTATAGTATTACTAATTTATAGTATTGCTGTTTACATGAAATATAATAAGATTATTTCACCATGCCTTTCTCTAATCGTTTATGATAACTTTCCTCTAATATTGTGTACTTGACATTTATTATATGCTCGTCTCATAAATATAAATAAAACGACATAACGACACATTTTTTGTAGTCATTTTCTGAATTTCTCTCACGAGATGCCTTCAATAAGTTTCCAGGCATTTAAAATTGTCGTAGACTTTTAAAAAATCAGCTTATTATTGCCATATATCTGAGAAGACTGACTAATTGTTACTATTTTAGATTCAAATGAATAGCTACAGCATAATTTAAAATACATTCTACTAAGGTCTGATTGCCACAGCTGATGAATTTCAAAAATGCAATCTGGAGGCGTGGGCACTTTGGAAAAATGATATGCAATAAAATTCTGCTTTTACTTGGAAAATGCTTTTGGATTATTATCAGCTTTCGTGTGGCATAAGAGATACAAGGAAAGCAGGGAGTCGCTGAGGGAGGACGAGAAGTGTGGGAGGAATAAGGAAGTCAGAACACAGAAGTTGGTTGATCAAATAAAGAATTCCATGGATAAGGACCGTTGTGTGTCTATAGGGACAATAAATGAAGTGATGTACGTGTGGGAACTGCGCAGACTATTATTTTTGAGAAAATGAATATGTGGAAGATTTGCGCTAAGTTTGTCCCAAGTAGGGTCCATTCTTGTCATAAACTATTTGACCAAAATTAGCATTAAGACAGTTTTTCATGCTCCGTGTGATTTCTAGTTATTCCCTAAACTCAAGAGAAACCTAATAGGCTGACGTTATGAGACAATTACGGAAATGGAAGAGGCTGTGATGAGGGTCTTGACACTCTCAGAGAAAGGGACGACCAGAAGGTGTTGGAATCGTACAAGTAGATTGCAGCCGGGAGAGATTATTTTAAAGGGGACTATGGTTGCATGTGTGTACTATCAATAAAAGTGCCCGTACGCAAAAAAGTCTGGAAACTTATTGAAGACACCTCGTCAAAGTTTGGTATTGTTGGTACTCTCTTTTATAACATTTGGAATATTTTTATGCAAAATTATTTTACTATTGTTCTAACCTTGCTTTTTTTAGGGATATGTTATTTCAAACATTGCGTATTACTCCGGTCAATTAATGAACGCTGAGCACCAATATAAGACGCATTACTAATATTAATAATTTCTTATTATTTCTGTTGATAGTTAAGAATGATGTATGCTGAAGAGACCTTGGCTGGATTTCCAGTGGTGCTTACGGTGGGAGCTGATCCATCTAGAGCAGAACTGATATCTACAGCAAAACCAATGAGATTAGGTGATGCATCGAGCATTGAGGTAAGATCATGTCATATGATATAACGTGTTATTATGGATTATAACTTTTTTAATCCCCCCAAAAGAACAGTTAAACATTGATGTAAAGGGGCTACTACTCCGAGTAAAAGTAGCAGGGATACTATATAGGGGGTTGAGCAGCAAGATATCTATTCACATTACACTTCTGCGTGTACAGTAAAGATGGGAAAACAAAAACCCAGAAGGGAGTTACAGATTCTAGTATGTATGGGGTAGAAACTATAAGAGTAGAAGGTATTCTTACATCTAGGGATCTTTACTGTGTAGGGGTGGGCTGTTGCTGATTGCCGGGTTTGTCGGGGGTGATAACCTCGAGTTGATACAAGGGCTTGTAGTTCGTTAGAGGATCCACCATTAAAATACTTGTAGAGGGATGCAACATATTATCGATGAGACAGAGGTTGAAGCTTGGGCGACATTTAAGGATCTATCCGGTTGGCGCCTCTCTTTGAACCCTGTCCAGGAGCGAAAAACTAATAGCAGATGCACCAGCTAATATGTGACAATAATACTGGATACATGGGCGAATGGTATCGTTGTAGAGATACGGGATACTTTTTAGGCGTAAGTAACATTCTAGTACGGCAGAGAGAGTGAGAGAGAGAAAGAGAAAGAGAGAGAGAGAGAGAGAGCCCATAATATTCGCAGCGACCCTGGCACTCCTCACAATGTATCTGTTCCAACTCATGTTCCCTGTGAACATTAAGTCTATGAGATAGAAAGAAGTACTTTCAGGTAATGTGTCTGTAACCATTTTTATAATTCATCTAATTGCATAGTATATTTATACTAATATCGTAAATTATACATATATACGTTTGAACACATACACACATATATATATATATATATATATATATATATATATATATATATATATAATTGAATATATATGTATATATATATTTGAATATTTAGGCATATTTAGAAAGATACATATCTATATAGGAATATATATATATATATATATATATATACTTGAATACGCACACACATATATATATTTGAATATATACATGTAAATATACTTGAATATGTACGTATACAAACATAATAACAATTTAAATTATTTTATTGTATTTTTTTTCAACGCGTGTTTAATAAAATCAGTTTAAGTCTGTTTCAAGACATATCTACGTTAAGTGATACAAGAAAACATAGTTTGAAAAAGGTGACTATCAACGTTTTCATATAAGCCGGACAAAAAATATAATTTACGATTTTTAATAAAAGTAGAAATTAAAGTAAGAGAACATCCACTGCAAAATTCTAAACGTAATATTAAAATTAATTAAAAATAAACATGTCAAATGTGAACAAGTTCTGACTGACCCGTCCCCCGGGCCTAGATAAATTGTATCTCCTTTATTTACAACATCTCTCTTTCTCTCCCTCTGTCTCTCTGTCTCTGTCTCTCTGTCTATATATATATATGTGTATGTATATATATATATATGTATCTATCTATGTATGTATATATATATATGTATATATGTATCTCTCTCTCTCTCTATATATATATATATATATAAAGAGAGATAGAGAGAGAGATAGAGAGAGAGAGAGAGAGAGAGAGAGAGAGACTAGGGGGCGTTCAAAAAAGTATACGTCCTATATTTTTATTACACCCGAATTTATCAGAGGGGATATCGCATTGCAAATTGCTTCGTTATAATTATTGAACTTATTCATTAATGTCTTCAGATGTTCATCTCCATGTTGTAGATATTGTCTGACTCGAATAACGCAATCCTTGTTATGTACGGGTATCAATTGCAGAGAGTCGTCATTTAATACATGCTAACAAATCATTGAAAATGGTGATGACTATGGTGAAAAATAAATTATTAAGCACAAATGTTACTCATTTTCATGGTGTCACTCCTGTCTTCGTAACTCTTCAAATTTTTTCTTTGAAAATAGAAAGCAATAATTTGCACAGTCATCAGTCACCGCTGGCAAAACGTGTATTGAGAATGGTGTTGACTATTTGGGAAAATAAATTCGGTCGCTTGTTTTATTGTACCATTTCCGTCTTCGTAGCTCTTCAACATCTTCAGTTAAAAAAATTAAAAGACTTTAACTTTTGAATGACTCGTATATACATACATATCTTATATATATATATATATATATGCATATATATATATATATATAACTTTTAAAGATAAACAGTGATGCTACATATGAACTGTATAACATCATACAAAAATGAAGAGAAAGAAGAAACCTCTTTAGACTTATAGCATTTAAAAGCCAAATTCTTCTGATAATAAGAGAAAGAAAAACCAACATTACATACTCTGCAACCTGGGGAGATACACAGACACATTATATTTTGTAAACTTTGCCATTTAGAGAATTCAACCATCCAAACTCGCACGCACTTTCCAAAAAGAATGTTCATAATATGAACAATATAATTAAATGAAATGAGGAAAGGAATACATTTACAATAATTATTTTTATATCATTCAATTCAAGATGAATTATGTGGGAACAATAATTTTTTAACTTATGCATTTAGTGGGAGGCGTGTCACTTAAACATTCACAACCGTTAAAAATAAAGAAAAAACAACAAAAAACACTGGTATATTTTGACTGATGCTATATTTATTGCTTATAAAAAAGACCTGTGCGAAAGATCCTTCTGAGCTAATAATATTAATAATAATAATAATATATATATATATATATATATATATATATATATATATATATATATATATATATATATATATATATAGGTCTTTTTTTACAAAGTGGTAACCACTTATCAAGACCCGGAAGCCACTCAGGAATAAGGGTTATTGTAAGTACAGTACGTTAGTGTTGATATTTAAAGTGTCTAATTAAGGGGGTGGTTCATTAGGAATTTGTTTACGTTGGACTTGAAGACATCCAAGTTGTAGTCAGGAGGGAAGCAAGCAGACGGAACAGAGTTCCACAAACATGCAATTCTAAGAAAGAAGCTTTGTTCATGGAATCTACGTTTTGATTTAGGCATAGATAAAGAGCGGGGAAAGTTTTTGACAGTGGATTCAGCTAGACGGTTGTTTTTCGTAAATGATTGGCGAGAGGGTACCAGAGATTGGAGTTCAGACGAGCACCATCCATGAAAATAACGATAAGACAAAATAGGCTTGCAACGTCTCTTCAGTGGGAGAGAGGTTGCAGGGACGAGAAATGGACGCCCCCCCACTAAGCCACGAAGTCTATTTTGTACTCTGTCAAAGCAGGATAGGCTGTTTTTAGCAGCCCCTGCCCAGATATGGCAGCAGTATTCCATCCTTGGACGTACTTGGCTTTTATATAGATAGAGAATTGCATCAGTAGTGAGATATCTTCTGGAGCGATAGAAAGATTCCACCATCTTTCCAGCGACCTTGGCAACAGACTTTATGTACGTGTTCCATTTCAGATCAGGAGTGAAGGTCAAACCCAGAAGCTTGTCAAAACATGAGGCTTCTCCTAGACGAGAGCCATCCATTTCAATTGATGCCAGATGGGTATCAGAGCATTGATGATGTAAAGATAAGAGTTTGGTTTTAGATGCATTAAAGGTAACCAGCCACGTCTCCCCCCACTGAACCACTCGTTCGAGATCAGAGGAGAGAGAATCAGAGAGAGCTTTGTCATTTACAGCCTTTGATGTGTTGCTGTAAATGGTCGTGTCATCAGCATAGATGTCAAGGAATGATTTAAGTATGTGTGTCGGGAGATCATTGATGTAGAGCAGGAAGAGAGTTGGGCCCAGCATTGCCCCTTGAGGGACTCCAGCATTAATACTGCGGCCTCTGATTTTTGCCCATCAACCACTACTCTTATGAGTCTATCAGGCAGATATGATTTAATGATTGAGAAAACATTTCCAGTTATACCGTAGCTGGATATCTTGTGAAGTAGGCATTTATGCCATACCTTGTCGAAGACCTTTGATATGTCAAGAGCAATTGCCCTAGAAAGGAAGCCTTTGTCAGGAGATTCACTAATCCTATGAGATATAACCGTTAACACATCTGCAGGAGATCTGGCAGAAGGGAAACTATATTGCTTGCCACTAAGAAGGTTATTTCTGCTGAGGTGGTTGACTATTTCTCTATTTAATATGGATTCCAGCAACTTACTCATGACACAGGAGACTTATTGGTCTGTACCTAGAGGGAGATAACTTATCACCTGAATTCTTAAATACAGGGCATACTGATGAGGGGGTTCCAGGGTGTTGGAAAGCACTTCTCCTTAAGACAACGGTTAAACAGTTTCGTAAGTATTGGAGCAAATTCTGGTTGAAGCTTTTTTAACACATTTATTGGGATGCCGTCAGCGCCACACACACACGCATGTATATATATATATATATATATATATATATATATATATATATATATATATATATATATACATACATACATATATAATTGTTTTTTGTTTTCTTTTTCTTTTTCTTCTTATTTATGTTTTTTTTCACTGATTTAATGCCGCTAATTTATTTTATTTTGGAATATGATATTAACGGTTTCCTGATGTGCTATGCATCTGAAACAGATTTATAACTCTAAAAGTAAAATAACACAGTGACTAAATATATTTGAAGTGTTCCAATCACTTGCCCTAATTTCATTTCCTCACTATAAACTCGACTATGACGCATCACTGTGAAAAACTATATGAGGAACGTTCATGAATCTACGATTAATATGCACTTGTTTTAGGGAGGCAAATGTTCACAGGTATAGTTTGCGCGTATATTGTCTGCATTATCGATCATATTTTTCACACACTGGCAGCAAAGAACGTGCTTTGGTGTTACATTGTTTTTCACACTCTTTAGCCTTATCTTCTACAAGTCGTTTTTGCTGGAAAATGGGAGAAATTCCACCATGAAAATAAGCATGTAATATATTGTTTTATTTTAAATGATAAATGCTGTTTGTCAGTATTATTTTTTATTGGCAACCCTTTTCTAGAGTACTTGAAACCAACTGCATGCAAATTCGGATTGTTTGTATTATTTTTTACACAAGTAAAATACATTTACGTTTTATATTTTGTTATTTTTTTATTAATTAATAGTTAATGCTGATTCTTAAATTTTACAATGTTTGACATGTAATTTCCATGACAGAATTAATTTCCATTTTTACACGTGCGCTTAAACAATATTAATATAATAGTCACTTATTTCCAAGATTTACACCTAGAATCAGTGTTTTAAAATGCAAGATGATCGAAGTTTAACCTTATGAGTAATGTAATTACATAATCCCATATAAACACACACACACCTGTCTAAAAATATATACATGCGCTCAATTGATAAGACATGTTACAGAACAAACTATTGTGCATATGTTACTAATGTTTTCGAGAATATATATCCAAAATTAATAAAACTATGCTCATTTATTTAGGTGTCTATACCAAATTTTATATAACTTTAACCTATAAATGTTATAGTTTACAATTTATTTACTTACTGCGTCGTCTATAATATATATATTTCAAATTTCATAATAATTTATTCTTTTAAGAAATCATATAGATAGATGCGTTATAATTTCCTTAATATAGTGTTGCCAGGGAATGTCTTTGAATTCCCTAAATTTGAATCGTTTTTTTTTGTAGTTATTCAAGTTTTAATGTTTCAGTCAGCATTGAGAACTGGGAATTCAAATTTGTATTTAAAAATTCACATTAAGAAAACTTAAACGGTCAAAACGAAGAAAAAAGTTAACCAAACGCATATTTACAAATAAAAAAAATATTAAAATGTATGGATTACATTTAATAATACAACGGTTGCGAGTATAGTTTCTAAATATTCAGAATACTTGAAATATAAAATAAGACAATGTTAAGCAAAGTGCGACTGAGAGAACAAAACTGTGAAAGAGGAAACGTACCAAATATGTACAGGTGTATCAAGAGCGGAATAAAAAAAAAACAAAGTGAAATGAGATACGACATGTAAGACAATACTGTGAATTAGAAACGGTGTAGCTATCTATTTAGTATTGCAATATGTAAGGGGCGTCCCGAAAATATGAACTCGTAGTTTTTAACTCAAAAATTAAAACGTTGAAGAACTATGACGTTCAGAGTGATGCCATTAAAAGGGCGGTATTTTATACCCCGGAATATATTGTTTGCATAGTCACCACCATTTCTAATTCACTTTTGCCAAAAAATCCAATGACGAATCTCTAACTCTGACGCCCGTTTATGACAGGGACTCTATTCTCGTCAATATCTCTAACAGAGCGATGAAACTGTCAGGTCATGAATGCATAAGGTCACTCATGATAACTAGGGCTAGGACAACAGCATATTCTTTTCATGGTTTTGGCCCTCGAATGTATATCTGTTGACACCTTGTATGCTTTTAGACAGAGTGACGTGGTTCTCGGTTGAGTAACTGTATCTAACTGTGTCGCATATATACTCGAGCATCAAAACAATGAAAAGAATATGCTGATGTCATAGCCCTAATGATAAAAACACCATATTTGAGCCCCTTTAATCTAGTCGAGTGGAGTAAAAATAGGAGGCACTACTTTTGAAAGGTCTCTCTTAATTTATGTGACACCAGTTCAGTGAACTTTAAGGTATATCCGGCAAATCTTTAATCACATGAAATATGAAGTTTATCTTTATTGCCCTTCGTTCATTATCATGACAATATAAACGCAACACAGTAAATATTGCATTAATTCATGCCAAGCGGAAATTAAGCACTTGCGAGACGAGCACGAAGTACGTAACCCGATTATATCATAGCAACTGCGTTGGCCTAGTCTGAAATTATGTCGTAAATCTATAATAATATGATCAAAACTGAAGAGCAAATATATAATAGATTAATGTAATAATTAGTGCATTAGGAAGAGATTTCGCTCATTACTCATATCTAACTAGCGGGAAGGCGCTCATCTTTACCCGGTCGTAAAATACGCTTAAATATGATATTTTAATTTGTCCCGATTTCGCATATATTATTATAGAGTAATGCTTTCAAAGGTAAATTAAGTATTTGGTTGCCATCAGCAAAAACAGAAAGCAAGACTGTAGCATTCAAAACTGATGATGTTACCACTGTACCAACGTTACATGCATGCAAGACGATTAAAATAAATTAAGAGGAATGAACAAAATATATAACGATGTTTTCAATTTTGAACACTTTTTGACTCTTTCAAACTTTTTTAATCAGCGAAAATCCAAATATTGAGGGCCGTTCTGGAACCTTAGGTTTCGGATAATAGTTTGAAAATATGTAGACAGACAGACAGAAAGACAGACAGACAGACAGACATAGCGCCTTTTATATACTAGATTAGCAAGGGGCGCTAAATTTTGCGCGGTCGTAAAATGCGCTTAAATATGATATTTTAATTCGCCCAGATTTCGTATATATTATTATAGTCGTGATTTCACCAGTAAAATGTAAGTATTTTGGTGGCATCAACTAGAATCAAAACCAAGATTAACGCTGTAGCATTCAAAGCTGCAGATATTGACACTCTTCTCATGTGACACGCATAGGAAGTGATAAAAACTTAAGAAATAACTAAATTATTTGAACCGCCTTAAAACATTAAAGAACAGTCCATAAAAAAAACAATCATTTGAGGCCTCTAGCGCCACCCTGCGAGTTTTAGTTTCGGAAGAGATAGTTTGAAAATAAAGAGAAATATGTGGAAAACAGACAAACAGACCGACACAGAATATTGTTTTTATATATTAGATTTATAAAACTATGTCTGTCGGTTATTCTGTCTGTCATAACATATTAAATAAACATCCCCTTGACTCCATCCTATTACACAAACTCCAAATTAAAATAGCATTAAGGCAATTTACTCTTTAAGTCAAAACACACCAGAATAACACAAACAGATAAATAAAATAATCATAGAGCCAAATAACAAATGTAGGTTTTGCAGTTGTGTTCAAATGTGCGTACAACAGAAACGTGTATTTTTCTAGTTACTACAGAACACATAAAAATAATAAATGATTTAACAATCAAATACTAAGCGCCAAAAACTAAACATAAAGTTCCACAACAATAACATGTACGTAATATTAAAAAAAAAACCATCCACCACAATAAATAAATTTCCACAACAATAACATGTACGTAATATTTAAAAAAAACCATCCACCACAATAAATAAATATCCACAACAATAAATATATATGCAATATGAAAATTAATATCTACAATACATATGCATGTAATATAAAATAAATTTGGCCCAAGTATTTAAAGATTACTATCGAAGATGAGAATATTAGTTCAAGATCAAATTATAACACCTCTATGAATAATTATTAGTGATAATAGATATACAGTAGCTCTTCTTTCTTATTTATTCATTTTAATTATTATTATTTATTATAATAATACACATAGATCTGAAACGATTCGAATCATTTGTGTATGCAAGTTATGCTGAATAGTATTACCGTATATATATGATACCTAGCACCTTCTCTACTCTTCTGATGAGAAGCAATAGGCTTCGAAATGCCCTGGTATAAAGAGCCCCTTATATCCCCCAAATTTTGCCTGTATTCCATTATTCAATAAATGATCCATTCTATATCTACCTATGTATAGCTTTGTGTCTTCATTTAATACTCTTGTTGTCCTATTATATATATATATATATATATATATATATAATTGATCAGTTGTTTTTTTTTGAAAAAGTAATACAGCAGAGTGCTCAATTAAAAGGGACATCCGAAAAATAAGAGCATATTTATATTTTGGGTACAGAAACTTGTTAGGTGAGATAAGTTGTTACATATATATATATATATATATTTATATATATATATATATATATATATATATATATATATATATACAGTGATGATCATATATATTGGCGCGGTAAAATAAAAGTTAAATTTTGTCTAATAAATTCTAAAAAAGGGATTAAACTAAAGAAAATAACAAAGTATATTATGTATTTTTAACTGGCCTTTCCGATGCAGCAATCGGATTTTAGAAAAAATAAATAACAAAGGAACAACAAACATAATTGCAAAAACCCTTGTTCAAAATTATTGGCACGACTTTGTTTTTCTTTTACTATCAGTATAATATCAATCAATTTCCGGTTTACGTGCTTTCTGAACTTTTTTATAGCCATATTATGCTTGTTTAAAGCTAATTCAGTGAATAATTTTTTTCAGATAATTTTTAGATCGCGATTTATTTAAACTAATATAAGTGACTAAATTATAATTTTCAATCGCCATGGTTAAAACTAAGGAACACAGCGAAGACGTCAGGAAGCTTGTTGTAGCATGCCATACCAATGGGGAGGGCTATGATAAGATTTCAAAGAAGCTAAACCTTCCCAAATCCACTGTTAGAGCCATAATAAACAAGTTCAAATCGCAAGGCCACGTTATGAGTTTAGAGGGTAGAGGGAGAAAAAGGATTCTTTCCCCAAGAGATGAACGGAAACTTGTTCGACAAGTAAAACAAAACCCAAGGATCTCTGTTGGGGAGATTGTTGATGAACAGAGCACCTCTGGAGTGAATGTATCTCGACATACAGTTGGTAGAGTTTTGAAAAGAGCTGGTTTAAAAGCATGTCGTCCGAGAAAGACTCCCTTATTGAACCGTATGCACCTGAAAGCAAGGCTAGCCTTTGCGAAACGTCATATTGATAAAGATGTTGCATTCTGGAAACGTGTTCTATGGACTGACGAAACGAAAATAGAGTTATTTGGCCATAATAAAGTGTCTTATATTTACAGAAAATCTGGCGAAGCTTTCCTGCCTAAGAACACCATACCCACAGTGAAGCACGGTGGAGGCAGTTTGATGTTTTGGGGATCCTTTGCTGCCTCTGGACCAGGGCGACTTGTTAAGGTCACAGGTAGCATAAAAAAGGAAGATTATGTTAAAATATTGGATGAAAACCTGAAAGACTCTGCTAAAAAGCTCTCACTTGGTCGTCGTTGGTGGTTCATGCAAGATAATGACCCAAAGCATTCGGCTAAACTGACTAAGAAATGGCTTGAGGACAATCATATTAATGTTTTGGAGTGGCCATCAAAAAGCCCAGACCTTAATCCAATTGAAAATTTATGGAGAACATTAAAATTGAGGGTAATGCAAAGGAAGCCTAAGAATCTTATTCAATTGGAGGATTATTGTCAGGAAGAGTGGGCTAAAATTACTACTGAAGAGTGCAACAACTTGGTTATAAACTATGAAAAGCGACTGAGGAAGGTAATCAAGGCCAAAGGCTACACAATTGATTATTAAATAAATCGTGCCAATAATTTTGAACAAGGGTTTTTTGCAATTATGTTTGTTGTTCCTTTGTTATTTATTGTTTCTAAAATCCGATTGCTGCATCGGAAAGGCCAGTTAAAAATACATAATATACTTTGTTATTTTCTTTAATTTAATCCCTTTTTTAGAATTTATTAGACAAAATTTAACTTTTATTTTACCGTGTCAATAAATATGATCATCACTATATATATATATATATATATATATATATATATATATATATATATATATATATATAAGTAGGTTGTAGTTTGCTTGAAGCATTGTTGAAGAAAATTATAAGATAAAATTAAAAGCCAAGAACAATGCGAGATTTTTTTTGTATAGAGTAAAATTAAATGCAAACAAAAGAAATAAATTTCTTTTTTTTTGTTGTTTGTTTTTTTCTTTTTGACACAAATATTAACTCTAAACAACAGTAATTTTTTCTTTTTCTCTGTTGTATTCAATGGTGTTGTAAATCTCAATATATTTCAGACTTATTAGTCCATTTTCAAGAGAAGACAGCGGAAGAGTGTTCAAAATTGGAAAAGTAGCCGCAGAGTTTGCCACGTGATACCGCGAAATATAGAACAAAAAATGACGTTAGGAGAACGTTAAAATAAATCAGTTGATGTTTGAAATACTTGTTGCGTTTGTGAATCAAGGGAGATGACTATTCAAGCAAGGTTTTTTTTTTTTTTAAATTATTGTTTTTCTTATGTTTTAAACTTATATTATAAAAGCGGAGCTCAATTCCAGTCTATTGTTTAGTGTGGGAGTATTTTTTGAAATAATTAAAGATTCGAGGATACGAAGTTGACCTACATTTCTTGAAGAAGCAAGAATGTTGATGTGAAAATCTGGTTCTGAATTAATGCAAGTGCGAATATGTTTATAGAACGACGAAGCAGTAGTGTTTAAGTGCTCTTTAATGCGGTGATGAAGCAATCTGGTAGTGCTTCCGATGTAAGATGCACTGCATTTAGCGCATTGTAGGTCGTAAACAACATGGTTCTTAAAGCATACACCTGTGTGTGATATTGGGCAATTAGAGAGTGAACAAGGGGAAGGTGTATGCGATGGATGGTTTCGGTTGAGATGTTGTCTTAAAGTAGATCCAGTGTGGATGAGTTGAATGTTGAGCCCCTCGCTGCGGATGGCTTTACGGATTGAAGATGAGATTTTGTCACTGAGGAAGGGTAGTTTTAGAAAACAATTGTTAGAGAAGGGTCGGGTGTTGAGTTTTTTCTTTTTAAGTGAGGATAGGATCGTATTAGGGTAGCCGTTTACTGAGAGGGTCTGTAGGAAATTGTTAGTGTGTGTATGTTTGTCGGAGATGTTAGTGCATTTGTCTTGTATGCGTGAAATTTCAGCATGTGCGTAGTTTAATTTGTCCTTGAGAGGTAGCGCAGATTTGAAATGTACGAAGAGGCGTTTGCTGGCGGGTTTTCTGTAGAATTCAGTGCATATGGCACATTTTTTTTATTTGTATTTTAAAATCAAGTAGAGAAAGAGATTCCGAAGAGTCTGGGTGTTCTATAGTAAATTTTAAGTTTGGGTCGGCGTTATTGAATTTGTGGAAAATGTTAATAGCTTCTTCGCGGGAGTATGTGATAATTAAAATGTCATCGATATATCTAGTAAAAAGGAGATAAGAATAGCAGGTACTAAGGGTGTGTCTTTCGAGTTTGTCCATATAAGCAATGGCAAGAATACCGGATAGACTGGAGCCCATGGGTAGTCCAGATACTTGTTTGAACGTGTTTTGTAGGAAAGTAAAGTAAGTGTTGTCTACTATAATACGGAGGAGTTGTAAGAGATCTCCTGGAGTAATTCCGAAGCATTGTGGGTTTTTAGATGCTATAATGTCTGCCATGAGATTGATGGCTGGATGTGCAGGAATGGAGGTGTATAAAGAAACGACGTCTAGGCTAAATGGGTATCTGTATAGTTTGAGTAGATGGTGTGGTAGATCGTTGAGTCTGTTAATTACTTGGTTGGAACTCCTAACATGGGCTGGGAAGGTAGAGAGTAGAGGTTTAAGTAGGCGGGATATTAACCAAGAGATTTTATAAAGGGGACCGTTAACGCTTGAAACAATGGGTCTGATCTGTGTGTGTGTGCTATTTTTGTGGGTTTTAATAAGGTGATAAAAGGTAGGTAATTTGCTGTATTTAGTAATAAAATTTAGTCTGTGTTGTTTTGGGAGATTTCTTTTAAAACAAATTTGAGACCATGTCTTGTTAATGTTGTTCTCAATACGATCAGCAGTGATATTATGTGCTTGGGTGTAAAGGTCGGTATTGGAAAGATGCTCTATAGCAAGGTTGTTATAAGATTCCTGTGATATAACGCAAAATTCTCTGCCCTCAAGGACAAACTAAACTACGCACATGCTGAAATCTCACGCATACAAGACAAATGCACTAACATCTCCGACAAACATACACACACTAACAATTTCCTACAGACCCTCTCACTAAACGGCTACCCTAATACGATCCTATCCTCACTTAAAAAGAAAAAACGCAACACCCGACCATTCTCTAACAATTGTTTTCTAAATCTACCCTTCCTCAGTGACAAAATCTCATCTTCAATCCGTAAAGCCATCCGCAGCGAGGGGCTCAACATTCAACTCATCCACACTGGATCTACTTTAAGACAACAGCTCAACCGAAAACATCCATCGCATACACCTTCCCCTTGTTCACTCTCTAATTGCCCAATATCACACACAGGTTTATGCTTTAAGAACCACGTTGTTTACGACCTACAATGCGCTAAATGCAGTGCATCTTACATCGGAAGCACTACCAGATTGCTTCATCACCGCATTAAAGAGCACTTAAACACTACTGCTTCGTCGTTCTATAAACATATTCGCACTTGCATTAATTCAGAACCAGATTTTCACATCAACATTCTTGCTTCTTCAGGAAATGTAGGTCAACTTCGTATCCTCGAATCTTTAATTATTTCAAAAAATACTCCCACACTAAACAATAGACTGGAATTGAGCTCCGCTTTTATAATATAAGTTTAAAACATAAGAAAAACAATAATTAAAAAAAAAAAAAAAAACCTTGCTTGAATAGTCATCTCCCTTGATTCACAAACGCAACAAGTATTTCAAACATCAACTGATTTATTTTAACGTTCTCCTAACGTCATTTTTTGTTCTATATTTCGCGGTATCACGTGGCAAACTCTGCGGCTACTTTTCCAATTTTGAACACTCTTCCGCTGTCTTCTCTTGAAAATGGACTAATAAGTCTGAAATATATTGAGATTTACAACACCATTGAATACAACAGAGAAAAAGAAAAAAATTACTGTTGTTTAGAGTTAAAATTTGTGTCAAAAAGAAAAAACAAACAACAAAAAAAAGAAATTTATTTCTTTTGTTTGCATTTAATTTTACTCTATATAAAAAAAAAATCTCGCATTGTTCTTGGCTTTTAATTTTATCTTATAATATATATATATATATATATATATATATATATATATATATATATATATATATATATAGATAGATAGAGAGAGAGAATAGATATATAGAGATATATAGATAGATACATATGTATATATACGTGTGCGTGTGATAAGATTTTGCAAGAGAGAAAAACAAGAAAACAATACTGCAAGTCACGATCTAGTTTCGTCATATGGTATATATATATATATATATATATATATATATATATATATATATATATATATATATATATATATATAGAGAGAGAGAGAGAGAGAGAGAGAGAGAGAGACAGAGAGACAGAGAGACAGAGAGAAATATAAAACTAGTTTTTTTTATTCCTTTCGGAGATTGAAAATTTCCGAAGGTCATCATTTTTTTTTCAACCACGGTTGAAACTCAGAATGCGGTAAGAATTAGATTTATTTATTTCAAACGTGTATGCTACTTCAAAAAATATCCTGCTCTTGTTTAAAATGAATATGTCATCTTCAGCGATGAAGATGTTATTTTCTGCAATGTGTATTGTCGGAAAGTAAGATTTGTGGGAGAATAAGATTTCATATACGGGGGCGTTCAAAAATAATGATTTATATTTGTTTGTTCCACCCGTATAGATCAGAAGGCAGTTTAGATCACATTTTATGCTTCCTAAACCATAACTCGTAGATCTTAAACTTTATGGAGATAAATAAAAGAGGTTTTAATTTTGGAACAACCCTCGTATATACATATGTGTACACAAGAAGACATACATACACACACATATATATGTGTGTATGTGCGTGTGTATGTTGATGGCCGGCAGTTTTACCTATTGGCATATATATATATATATATATATATATATATATATATATATATATATATATATATATATATATATATATATGTGTGTGTGTGTGTGTATGTGTGTGTGCGTGTTTGTAAATAAACAAACGACTTAAGCACTGTAAAATAGGTGGGCGAGTGTTTATTTAAATGGACATTTGTTGAGTTCATTTAGGAGCACTGATCCCATGGGCTGATGGGTAGAACGGCAGACTTCGAACGCGATAATTGTAGGTTCAATCCTCGACTAAGAAAAAGTCCTAGTCTAGCCGCATTAATACGTTTTTATAAAATAAAACAGTAATCTATGTGGATGACTACACACACACACACACACACACACACACACGCATATATATATATATATATAATATGGAAGTTTTTAACCTTTAAAACTATACAAAAATCTATTTAATTTTTATTTATTATCTGTTTAAATTGATTATTTAAATGTTTACATAAGTTTTTTTAAAATTAAATCTAATTATAATGTAATCTTATATATATATATATATATATATATATATATATATATATATATAAATATATATATATATATATATATATAGCCTTGGAAGTGTTTTAACCTTTAAATCTATACAAAAAAATCCCATTAAATTTGTATTTTTTATCATTCGTTAGAAAACTTTGATCTCTCGAATTCAATATAGTACCAATGGTAATTTAAGGGATCATCAGTAGTTTAGCATGAAACACTGTTTCGGGGATTTAAAAACAAAACTATATTAAATCATAGCTTCACAGCAGTGTTGATCAAACACTACCTCCGTTAATCTTTAGAAGAAAACATGTTACAGATATTAGATCTAGTTTCCTATTCTGAATTAATTTTACTAGCCTATTCATGTTATAAAGATGAATTTCTTAACTGTGAGATTTATTTGTTTACAAATTCAAAATAGATATATATTTTTTAATTTACGTCGTGTATTTATAAGATTAGGATTAATGCATTTAACTACTTATCACCTCCTACTATGATTAGTACTTTATATATTTACATTCTTATATATTGAAAATTAAAAATATATAAAGGTTTAGCATATTTATAAATAAATACATTTTTTTAAAAACAAAAAAAGAAATTAAAAAAAAAGTTAAAACTACCCCCCCCCAAAAAAAAATAACACGTGAAAAATGGCTTAAATAAGCATGTTTCGATATTAAAATTTAAAAAATCGGTGGGTATCCGGGTGTTTTTGGATGTGTGTACTAAAATAAGTCGCTATAGATTTGGCTTTTATTCTGGCGTTTATTTTATCTAATTTTTCTTTTACTGGTTGTGCATTATTTACCACCCAAAATAGATTAATATTATTATAGAATGTTCTTTTCTGGCGGTAATTATTTATTTAATTTATAATTAATTTAAATATTTAGATACAGTTTAACTTAAAGGTATATTAATGCACGTCTTTGACCCCCAAAATAAACCTAGCGCTAACTGGATTTTTGTGCATTTTAAGTATCCAATACATATATGAAATTTTATTTATTTTTTTCTTCTAACTTTAATCCTACTTTTTCAGTAATAATAGTATTATACAGAAGAATGCTATTTAAATTAATAATATTAACTTTATAGGTATCTGAAACCTTAGCTATAATTTCTACTAATTCGAATCTTTACTAAGGTATTTTCTTAATAATTTTTTTTACTATCTTTAGATTTCCTGTAATTATGTGTATTATCTCATTATTACAGAAAATAAGAGGAATTACATTCTGGAATATTCATAATGTTATCGCTTATAATTTTATGTTCTATCATTTTTGTGCATAATTGAAAGCCTTATTACGCATGGTTGGTCCTAGTTTTCATGTAACTATTGGATTTTTGATCTTTTGTCTGTAGCTTATGTGGTAGTGATTTTATGTTTTTTCTTTATTTAATATTTTAGGTAAATTTATATAATCGCAACCTTTATTTTCATACAAAACTACACACACATTTCTAGGTTTGTTTTTTTATACCTTATACATACATATATATATATATATATACATATATATATACATGTATATATATATATATATATATACATACATATATATATACATGTATATATATATATATATATACATATATGTATGAGAGTACACACACACACACACACACACACACATATATATATATATAATGTGTACTTTTTGAAATATCGTTACATTTATTTAGAACAATCAAACGTAGTTTAATCCAATTTCTTTATTCAATAGGTAAATGTCTGTAATTCAGGAGGTGGCAAAATAATCATGGAAGCCAGAAATACATCAAGAAACGAAATTGCAACGAATATTGAGACGAGCGAAGTAAACGCCATTGCTGTCGGAAGGTTCCTCCCATCTGAACCAGGTAAAAAATTACCAACGTAACCTATTTGTAATTATTTATAACAATCGAACTTCAATAATTATGGATAGTCACTGTAATACGCAGAAAATGGACTTAAATAGAAAATATGCTAAATAGATTATTTGTAATTGGGTTAAACTAAAAAGAGAAAGTTATTGAGATGAAGTAATCAGTAAAATGAAGAATGGAATCTAAGTGCGGAAAGTAATAAAAAAGATATTGAAAGATAGCAAATCTGATATTGGCACAGCTGCTCTAATACGATCGGAAAAGACCAATGTATCCAAAGCATAACTGATGCTATATTACGTTACATCGGTAAACAAAAGAAGCGAAATCCCATCACAATTTGGCCAGATCCTTCAAAAGAAAATATACATGCTAATAAAAAATGTAATATCTGCAATATTGATATACAGTATGCTGATTGTTCGTGAATGAAAATATGTAACAGACTCTTACAAGGAGTTTTGAAATTGACCCGTGTAAGCACCATAGTTTTTCTTTTCCGGTCATGCCCTAAACCTCATTGTTGTCTGCTTCTTATGGAACTATCTTATTAATTAACAGACTGTGTTCTAGCAAGATCCAACACAATAACTATGTTTCCCCTCTCTGCGAATAGCATTCATTTGCTTTAAAAAACAAACACCATTGATCATGTATTATTAGTGTTAAATTGACACTGATACTTTGTAAACACCACATATACTCTAATATAAAATTATAAATCTGATGTGTTATCTTGAATTTAAAACGAAGTTTGGTTAAAGAATAGAGACAGTTTTGTAGATTGATCTGTCAATACTGTTACAGATTTTCTTCTGATTTATCCAGATTTATTTACACTTGTTTCAGGCATAAAAGATCGTTTTCTTTTTAAAATCCAGGTTAAGTCACCACTGTTGCGGGCTACAGCAGTATTCAACTATCATTGCCATATGGATATGGTTTGTTAAGCTTCCTATTAGTTTTCCAGTATATTGGATATAATAATGCTAGCCTTGTCGATGACTCGACTATTCCATAGTCGTTCGATGTATCGCGCGGTCTGAGTTCATTCACATGCTGTTTTTCAAACATTATGTAGTCTATTTATCCCATTAGCATAGAAATCCAGTGTTCTGGAAGCGACGGAGTCATTTACGGCCAATTCGGCATCATGTCGGCTTTTGAAGCATTTCCCTTGCGGAAAGTTTTCGAGATGCTTGAAAAAGTGACGTCGGTAGGCGATAGGTCCAGTGACTATGGTGGGTGAGGCAGTCTCGTAGCCCAATTTTTTCAGCTTCTGTACGGTCAGTTGAGCAACATGTGAGCGAGCGTTGTCATGGAGAAAAATAGGTCCCTTCATATTATCGGCAATAATTCTCCGCCGTAATCGTTTCGCCTGGATTCAAAAGGCTGTGATGAATGAGACCGGCCGCAGACCACCACACAGTCACCGTAATCTTTTTGGGATATTACTTTGGCTTCGGGGAGTATTGTGGAGCTTCTACAGCATCCAACAAATCTGTGCCGAACGTCGCCGGTTGTTGTAGAGGATCCACTTCTCATCACACGTCACAAACCGCTCGAGAAATGAGTCGCTTTTTGTTGCGCAGAAACAGAGAAGAAAGCATCTGAAAACGACGATTTTTTTAATATCGTTCAATCTATGTGGCAGCCATTTATCCATTTTTTTCGTACTTCCCTATTTGCTTTAAATAGCGAACAACTGTTGAGTGGTAGACCTCGAATTCAACAGCAAATTCTCGTGTGGTTTCGCGAGGATCGGTTCCAATAAAAGCTTCAAAATGTTCGTTATCAACCGCAGTCTGCCGGCTGCGACCGTCTACATCTTCGAGGTTCTCGTCACCATTATGAAATGTCTTGAAACACTTTTTCGCCACGTTAGTGGTTCTTGGACCGAACGCATCATTGATATCACAGGCGGTCATGGCAGCTTTTGGGCCTAGTTTGAATTGGAACAAGAAAATCGTGCGGATCTGAATTTTGTCCAATCAGTCAAAAAGCCCGCAAAAAATGAATAAAGATATAAAGAACGATAACAAATAACACAACTCGATAGAGCGAAAAACTCGCTTCAAAATGATATATAACATGGCTATATATATATATATATATATATATATATATATATATATATATATATATATATATATATATATATAGCATAAATATAAATAATTGTAAATTATGAATCAGTTTCAAAAGGAGAAACAAAACAAAATCAAATTGAGTGTACGCTCGTTTCGGAAACGATATTTATGTTATTAATATTGACAAATAATATTGATAATAATTGACAATGGATGTTTTTGTAATATTGTCTCCTCATCAGCACAAATGGGTTGGGGATAGGGTAAGACCCTAAAATAAACTAGCATTTTTGTAATAACTAAGGTAGGTTAACCTTTATAGTTAACAAGATGTCAAGAACTGTTTTTAAGTTTGCCACTATACATATCTATATCTATATCTATATCTATCTATCTATCTATCTATCTATCTATGTATCTATCTATCCATCTCTATCTCTCTCTCTCTCTCTCTCTATATATATATATATATATATATATATATATATATATATATATATATATAAAGGGATGTTTTTGTCTAGGCACAAACACAAAGACAACATATATATAGTTACCAACTTAAAAACTATTATTGCCATCCCGTTTACTATAAAGTTTCATCCACCTTACTTACTACAAAAATGTTGTTCAGTGGTTTTAGAGTATTAGCGAGACATACTCACAGACGACAGCCATTTATACAATAGACGAGTTGTCAGTTCAATTTTGCTTGATATTGGGACAAAACTTAGCTAGTCTGCTAGTTAAATCAATTCATAAAATCATACATTTTTAGTAAAGCTTATTATGTACGACTAAAAAGACACAACTAAAATCTCCGATTCAGCTCCTTCTACTGTAAGCAACTTGACACGTTGTTTCTGTATAACAAACAGCAGGAGTAGTCAGTCGTACAGTTGTATGGTATAATTTTAGTCGTACATTTTCAGTAAAATTCCACTTGACAGCATCGAAAAATCTGCAAAGCAAACATTCGCAGATACGTTGAGTATTCTTGCAAGATCTGTGCGTGTATACTAACCATTTATCTCTCACCCTGAGACAGGGTTCGGGAAAAAGTCTAAAATTCAACAGTTTCCGCACGATCTGCCAAGCTCCATCCACTGCCCTAATATTACAATGTATCATGCGTGTGCCATTTTTTTTTTACAAGTTCTTTTATGAAATGTGCTCTTATTAACTCAAAACCTTTCTCAAACATACTCCTGATACACCCCAGAAGCAGCAAAACACACTCTTCACTGTTGAGGTTCATAATTACCGAAGAAAAAAACTTTTACTTTAGTATAGTACCTCGAGAATACTAGACATTTGAATTCCAAACAGTAGCGTCTTACATTCAAGTGGAAACACGCCTCGTTTCAGGTAAATAAGATTACCAAAAATGTAATGTAAATTTAGACTTTGTTAAAAAGTGAATTGAAAACAACATACTTGAACTAGGCCATCGTCATATTATCGCAAATTTGAAAGCTGGATATTAAACACGAAGGATATCCAAAATTAATTATTTCTTCTTACTTGAAAACAACATAATTGGTATTAAATGAGTATCAATTAAAATATATATTGATCGACTGCATTTATCATCAGAATATGTTTGTGCGTTTAGTTGGAATGGATTTCTTAAAGTACAAAAATACTGGAACTGAATGATTGAATTTAAATTAATTTTCAAATACTTTTTGAAATATCTTTCTATATATACCTGTTTCTCCATGTCTGTGTTTCCCACTAACCTCATACTCTACTCTCTCTATCTCTCTCTCTCTCTCTCTTTATATACATACAGTTTCCGCCATAAATTACTTTATAATTTTATTTCAAGATTACATGGAATAAATAAACAACTGCGCTATACATGAAACGATGTTTACTAAAATTCCATATGTCTCGTGCACTTTTTAAATCGTCCGGTAAATTAGCAGCATATGTTGCTCTAATTTTCGAACGACACTTGCATGATGGCTCATCGGATCACATTTTTATGTTCCAAGATTTTTTAAACACACACACACACACACACACAACACACACACATATATATATATATATATATATATATATATATATATATATATATATATATATATATATATATACATATATATAATTTGAGGTTGCTATTTTCCAAAGGTAGGTTAACCAGTGAAATATAACGAGGTTCATACGGGAGTGCTCAATAAAGAATTAGAGCAAGTTACATTTATCTTTACATAAACAGTAGTTTTTGCTACACAGTCATGAGCATGTTTTGATCCACCAGTATTTACCAACTAGAGACCTTATCAGACAACAACCCTTCTTTCCGAAAACGGAATTCAAAATGAAGGGCGAAAATTAATTCTCAGCAAAAACAAGACCATAAACAAAACTTTAACAATAAACCAACCACTAGGCTGATCAACCCAACTAGACCAGAATCAGTAAAAAAATTCTTAGAAAGAATTAATCTCCAAATAAAGAACACGTATAATCTTAACCAATGGATCAATACGGCGGAAGCTATTAACTGGTTCTCAAGAATACAAAACAAAGATAGATGTGCCTTCATACAATTTGATATTGCTAACTATTACCCATCTATCACTAAAGATCTGTTTAATGACGCAATGGAATTTGCCTCACCGATATCTCTAAGGATGAAATCGACAATATAAGTAAATGCAGAAACACGGTCCTAATTAGTGGGAACGAGCAATGGATTAAAAATCAAGCGGGACCCTTTGACATTACGAGGGCTCCCTTGACTTGCAGAAATTACAGATTTAGTGGGACTATGCATCCTATATAACCTTACTAAGGACATTGAGGTTGACACGATCGGCTTCTATAGAGACGATGGCCTTCTTTTCGTTT
Source organism: Euprymna scolopes (assembly GCF_053919585.1). Classification (NCBI taxonomy): domain Eukaryota; kingdom Metazoa; phylum Mollusca; class Cephalopoda; order Sepiida; family Sepiolidae; genus Euprymna; species Euprymna scolopes. The sequence continues at coordinate 8,433,808 of NC_136497.1, forward strand.
AAAATGCTGATACCCCAAAATTTGAAAAAATAGAAAAATATCATAAAAGAATTCAAAATAATTAACCTTAAAGTTAAAATTACCACGAACATTAAAATAGTCCACTTCCTAGTTGTCACACTCAACCTAAATAAAGGAATCTATGAACCCTATAGGAAAGAGAACAGTAACCCTCTCTCTAACAATCCTTAAACTATAATTAAACATATACCCTGATCCATTAGTAGAAGAATTAGCTCAAATCCCCCACCCAAAGAAATCTTCAATAAAGACAAAGATTTTTACAACAAAACCCTAGTTAACAGTAGATATAATGAAACCAAATTAGAATATATAGAACCCTCAAGTAATACACTCACGTCTAGAAAAACCCGTAAAAGCAAAATCATTTGGTTCACTCCTCTGTTCAACCAAATGGTCAAAACAAACTTGGGTGGAAAATTCATTAACCCCATTAAACTACATCCCCCCTAGCAATATGCTTCTAAAAATATTCAATAAAACACCATCAAACTGAGCTACAGTTGCAGCAATAACTTAGAAAAATAATAAAGAAAAATATAATAATAAAATTCGAAGCAACGACACAGAACACAATTCAAGGAACAGGGTAACAAACACTTGCAACTGTATTAATAAATTCAAATGCCCTCTTAATGAAAAATGTCTCACAACCTCTGTAATCTACCAAGCTAATATTAGGGCTAAGGAAGACCCTACCACCTACAAATCTTACATCGGCCAAACTAGTAATACCTTTAAACAGAGATATACAGGCCACAAAAGCTCTTTCCTAAACCCAAATTACAGAGATAAGACACCATTAGCTACATACTACAATGATCTAACGAGTAAAAATTTGACACCTATTGTTGACTGGCACATCCTAAAAAAGCAAAAACTTGCCACTTACTAAATTCACCTTGCCTACGTTGCTTAAACGAAAAACTATTTATCACAAAATTCAAGGATAGGGATAAACTCCTAAATAAGAAACAGGAAACCCCCGTAAATGACATACATTAAAAATCGCATCTACTCTCTCACCTGCGAACCACTCCCCAATAAATTCAACTCTAATAGGACCCATATGCAATATCCGACAGCTGAACACCTACACATCCTAACCTCCTAAAGTCCAACATTCACTAAATCCAAAACTACACTTTTTCTGAGTGTAACCATGGAAAAAAAAGGCTACATTTAAACATCATAAGTTTAGAAATAACATATATTCTGAGTTTTTGCATTACCATAATTATGAAAAATGTATAATAAATTTACTAATACACAAATTACATACACAAATGTTACATGAACCTATGAATATGAAACTGGGTAAAGTAAATTAAAAATAACTGAATTCATCTATAATTATATATTTGTCAGGCACATTTTTTTAAATCCTTAATAATTTTCTAGATATTCAACATTCAAATGTGTTCGCAACTGGAGTATACTGTATTTTTTTTTGTTTAAATTGGAGAACAGTTTGTGTGAAGAAAGTATGATTTAGTCCTGTTATCTACATAGTATGGTTGTTTCCATTTGAGAAAGAAGTAAGGAATACTTATTTGTCTGTAATGTTTCATCTACTCCGTTGTGTGTTTAGCATCCTAAATTTTAACTTACAATATTCAAGCAACCACGGTTATCAGAGATTTGATGCTACACAAAATTCACCTTTCTATTTACAGGTTTATGGGAAGTGTCAATCTGGTTTGATACTATTGAGATTTCTGGCAGTCCTTTAAAGTTCCCTGTGTGTGAACCAGACCGTGTTCGATTAATTGGGCCAAAGGTGGCAAAGTTGGAAGCCTTAATGACATTCAATGGTAATTTGTTTTACTTGGCGTCATTCGAGTATATATGTAGTACGTCATATCTCCATATCATTATCATCATATTTCCCATACCATTATAATATTTGTTCACAATGAATAATGGAATATATACACCCGCCTCACTAATATTAACCTCAGCACAATGATTAAGTATACTATTTCGAATTTAGCACTACTAAAAGGAATAATTAAATTATAGATCATCCTATTTGTAATCAAGTCGCTGTTTACTAGTTACGTTGAGGTATTACACTTTTATATTTAATCAAATGTTTTATTAAATTATTGTTTAATTAATCGTCTTAATTGTTTGATGTATGGACACCGATTATACGTATTTATACGTTAAGCATTCAGCCTTCAACTGTTTCTTACGAATGATTGTTTCTCTCACTTTACCATGCAAAAATGTAAATATACTGTAAACAAACATCTCGATACATTACTCTGCATCTGAATAAACCTATAAATCTGGCGCACGAAATCGCGTTATATTGACAATGTGCTTGATGGATTTAATGTAAGTAAAGAAAAACAAGGAATTAGAAGCGGTGTACTCCTATTTTATGCCACTTGTCTTGAAAAAGTAATATTGATTTTGAAATTTTAAATTTATTCATTACATTGTTCGTATTAATTAACAATTTCAAATGATTTAGTAATAAGATAATCAATGGGTTTTAACAAATTTGTGTGAAAATAGTAATCACCACATATATACACACACACACACACATATATATATATATATGTATATATATGTTTACAAAATACACATTGCTTAAATGTCGAAATTACACACACGCACACGCAAACGCACACACACACCCATACACGCACCCCCCACACACACAGACACAAACACACACATACATACATATATATGTGTGTATATATATATATATATATATATATATATATATATATATATAGCTTACGGAGTCAAAGATGATTTTATAACTGGGACATCTCCCACGACCAGCTTTATTTATTTATTTATTCCTACAATTCTGACTGCATAAGCATGAAACACTAGTGCAGATATGTATATAATAATTGTTAATATTAAACATTTTATATATATATATATATATATATACTAGCAGAAGTACCGGTCGTTGACTGGGTTCAAAAACAGCCTGCAGCAAATGGACTGTGATTGATGAAAGTATGATAGGTTATGAAAAGGAGAGTTGTAAAGAGATAGGTTTTAATACTCAATAATTTTACCCTAGGCAAAATATGATGAAAGTAAGGATAATTTTCACGAAAATATATATGTTTTATATTAACTTTGTTTCAATTCGTAATCAAGAATGACCACCAAAATTATGTTTCCTTACAAAGAGAAAATGTTATATATATAATAATATAAATATACAAGAAATAAATGTTACCATAGTCAATAAAAGTTACTTTTATAGTAGAAAAGTCCCTTGGTTTGTATTTTTAAGTAGTTTGTAAAAAAAAAACAAATTAATTAACGGCACGGTTAAAAAAATTAAAATGGCAGCGATTTGAAATGGAGATCCCCGTTTTCAATTTGAAGGAGGGGCACTTGAGCATTCTGTGTTAACAATTCAAGACAGTTCCGTCAACCTAAGGAATATTTATAAACATATATTAATGTTTTCCGTTATTTTGTGCTCGAGAAATATTCGATTATGGCATGTGTACTTTATATAAAAATGATTTAAGTAGTTATCGCTTTAAATTTCGTTTTAATTTCGGTTCGCTGAAATTATTTCAAGTAAAGACCATTAAAACACTATTTCAAAACAAAAACAAAACATGAACTGAACTTATATTTACTATGGAAACATTTATTTCGTGTATATTTATTTTTTCGGGTAGTCGTTTGTTTGCTGTTCTGCTAAACATTCTTACTAAATAATATCGACGAAATATCGAAAAACAAAGAAACAAAAACAGTTTTAAAAAATAATGAAGCTTATCTTACTTTTGTAAAATAATCCGAAACAGCAAAATGGGATATTAAAAAGGTAAACACGTAATTACTTTAGTTTTTAAAAGAAAATAATCGATATAAATATGAATAAGAAGAAAATGGCGCCCTTTTCAAGCAGAACAGCTTCGTTTCCGGTTTACAGTAATGAACGGTGTAGTATTGTACTACTGTAATGTAAAGAACACGCAGAAAGGGTTGTAATCAACTGAATTCCTTCTAGTACATTGACAAAAAAACCTTAAACAGATATATAAATAAAAATAAAAAGGTTATGTAAATCTTTTTAAAAAGACACGTAATCACGTGAGCAAGATTTTTTCCTTCTTTTGACACGGTAAAAAGTAACGTTCTTATTTTTTAATATTTATCTATTTATCTATCTTTGAAAGAGTGCAACGTGCAGGTGGAGAAGCAAAACACACAGTTATGCAAAATTTGTGTCGAGAATTGTTTACAGTTACGACTTTTTTATTTTTGGCTTTCACTTTAATAAGAACGTGAATTTATGAGGCGAATTTATTCGAAATAATATGATTCAACTAAAAAAAAAGTAAATAAAAGCTAACGTGAATTAAGATTAAAGTTAAGGTGTTATTGTGGACCCTGGCCCCTTTTAAAAGTCTTGTTAAACTTTGTGACATATTTACATTCTATGGAGGTAAGGCGCGAAAGAACACCCAATAATTAAATTATACCATATCTCTTCAAACTGAAACATAATTATCAAAGTATACTTACGCAAAAAGAAATGAAAAGTCTTTATTAAAGTTTGTGCCAGATTTCCATGGAGTACAGGCGCGAACGAAGACCCCACAATTTTATTATACCATCCCTATTTATATTGAAACATACTTATCAAAGTATTCTTATGTACATCTATATCAAACACCCTTGTAAACGTTTTTTTTTTAATTTTTTATTTGCATACTTTGGGGGCTAGGCGCGAAGGCAGACCCCACAATTTTTATGAACCACCGTTCTGCCAGATCAAACATACCCATTCTTGTGTCTGGAGACATCTTCGATCATTATATGTAATCAGTTTTTTTTTAAATAGTCAACCATATAGGAGCCTATTCATGACCAGACACACACACACCCACACACACCCACACACACCCATACGTTCAGCTTTATATTATAGATATACATACACAAATATACACTTATACGCACACACATATATAAATATACACATATAGACACACACACATACACACACACACATATATATATATATATTTTAAATAGACACATTTTCCCATTACAAAATGAAGTCTAGGTTGCAGATGCACTCCAAAGTCTTTCACTTATTCTTGCCTATAACCTTACTTTCATATGCAAACACGCACACACACACACACACACACACACGCAAATCATTTATTAATATGTAATATCGACAACTATAAATGGCTATATCGAAGCCGTTACCACTGTTTGCCCCCAAATATTTCCGTCTTTCCATTTGTTACATAATTTCATATTGTTTAACAGAGATTTAAATACGTTCTCTTTGCACTTCAACTGATGGCTTTTTCATATTCGCTTTCGGTTTTAGCATTATTTAAAACAAATAGATAAATCGTACTAAGAGCCGCTAATAATACTGTATACATTTTCTATATTGTTTAACAAATCATTTTATCAAGAAGAAGAATTTAAAGAATATTTAAAACAGTTATATCTAAACTAATTACTGATATAGTGGAAGCTGAGTACATTCAACGACATTTCCTAAGTTAGATTCTTCTTTGTTCTGGGGAAGGGCTTGCAACCATTTATTTCACAATTTCCGATACGTTATTCGTTTTTTGTTTACATAACAGCAGATTAACCTGACTTTGCTAAAGCGCTATGTACTGTTTATAAGTTTATGTGCATATATATATATATATATATATATATATATATATATATATATATATATATATATATATTAAAAATGTTGACTTATGCTTAGGTAACCTACATGTAAAGTCTCAAGTGTTTAGACCCCAAATTGACTGAAGTGTTTGGTAGAGTCTGCGAAATTTTCGCGCAAACACTGATTAAAACCTTGCTGTATGTCTTAATACCCTTTATGTAAAATCTCCAATGTTTAGATCCAAAATTAGTTGAATAGTTTTCTAGACATCGAAAAAGTCAAATCTTTGGAACTTTGACCGCTTGGCAGACAAACCTTCGACCACAAACAATTAAAAAGCTTGTCCTATGTCTGAATACACTTTATGTAAAATTTCAAATGTTTACCCCAAAAATTGCCTGAGTAATTTGGTAGAGACCGTATAGGTAAAATTAAAACACAATTTTGACCACTGAACATTTTGTGCTTTGGGCTCAAAATATAATTACATTGTTTGACCCATGTGCAAGTACTGTGCATCTAAAATTTCAAGTGTTTAGACCAAAAATTGGCGGAGGAGTTTGGTATAGTTTTCAAATGTAAAATAGTTGAACTTTGACCCCTCGGCAGCCAAATTTCTGTCCGGAAAGCAATTAAAAGATTTTCCCAAATCTCAATACCATTTATGTCAAATGTCTAGTCTGTAGACTGTAAATTTACAGAGTAGTTTGGTAGGGAAATGTACACAGACACACAGACAGAAAGACAATTTCAGTTTTATACAGATATGCAATTATAGAGTATACTAACAAATATTCTCTGGGTTTTTTTTGGCGTTTTTTGAGAGAGGTGAAAAAACTATAATACCTTTAGCCTAGGTGACAACAGTATCTTAAAATAAGCCCCGTTTTCCCATAAACATTTTACTTCAAATGCGTCTACACACACACGCAAAAACAACATAAATGTAACTGGAATAATTACATGTAATTCAAACGCTGTATGGTCCGAAATTGAGTTATTATTTTACTTGGACTTTTATGTAAATATTACATTTTTCATTATTTTTACTACATTTCATTTTTGTGAAAATGTTTTTAAATCTCTAAAAAATAAAATAACAAGCAAAAATAAATTGCACTATATACACATTTAATTTTTGTCTACGTCAAAAAATTCATAACCGAAATGATAAACATTTGTATGACAAACAGTGTATGTTAACATTTTCGACAAGAACGAATGAAAAATGTTAAAATCTCAATTATTTAAATCAGTAAGAAACAGAAAGAAAAAAACATTGCTCGCAACACTTAAAAACAACCAAAAATATAAAGGAAAGAGAACAGACCATTGTCTGTAATCAGACGTGTATTGATGTATACCAAATTTTTATTATAGATCCTTATTTATTTCATAGAACTATATTAAGCCATTTTTAGTTTTACTCCTGTTTTCCTTTTGTATACTTTACATAGTTTCGAGGATGTGACTTCTGCAAACGCCAATAGATTTAATATGCAACCCCCCCGTAAGACGCAAAACAAAATTAATAATAATAATAATAATAATAATAATAATAATAATAATAATAATAATAATACTCATGTTATTCAAATTTTCAATGTTTTAATATGTTAGTGAGCGCATATTGACTCTAATCAGATCCTTTTCAACAAAAAGATGTATCATTAACACGGGCGCGTTCTATGATCTATCATTAAACATGTATTACTCCAGAATTTTATAAACGACATTCCCGATTAAATTTCTTTTGAGATGGGTATATTTGCTAATAACAACGCGTTCTATTCTCGACGCGTGGGTTAAAAGATCGCACACATACTCAACGCAATGCATGAATCCGTAGAACATGACTTCCCATCTTTAGTGCAGTTTTCACCAAAATGGATACATTTATTTCCTCTAAGACAAAACCCTTTCTATAAACAATTATAATAAATCTTACCAACTACTGATTTCCATAGCAAATAGCATTCGATCTGAGAGTCGAAGATCAAACTGCATCAGCCTGACTAACTGATTACATATATTGAGACATATACACATAGTATGCCAATTCTTCTGCGATACCGATTTTCACAACACGATTACAAACAATTTTTGATTTGCGAAAAAAGGTGATATACATCGAAAACACCTAGAAAAAAACGTTAATATTACCGTTTTATGGAATAATATTCATACTTTTCTCAAAGTTAATTTCCAATATGTGGTCTGTTAGTCATTGGCTTCTCTCAAAGCAAATTAACGCGATACACTAGAAAGCAGAAAGGGCGATGGGTTCACTGATCATTAGGTTCAGTCAAGTCATAAATAATTTCGATGTTTTAATTCGACGCATTGGAAAGGGTTGAACCGTGTCACGTTCAATCAGCCCGGAATTTCCTCGCTTGCTCAAATCAGAAGCGTCTAGAAGAATTGGATGACCACATATCAAATAATTATATCAATAGTGCGATTGAATGTAATCACATTAACAGTCACGAATAAGGAAGGAAAAGTCACGTGGCATATATTTCGTCTTGACATTATCCGATCGGACTGATAATTTAATCAGGTCTCTAGTCTATAGAAAGCCATATGTATCTCGTCACACACACACGTATAGATATATACACATATATATATATATATTATATACATATATATGCTATATATATATTATATATTATATACATATATATATATATATATATATACATATATATATTAGATATTAAGAGGAGATTATAGATAGATATAAAAATACCCGTTCACATACACTTTTCACGATAAAGCTAGAACCCAGAATTAGATAGAATCGAGCAATTGCATCGACAACAGATAACGCAAGACCCAAAGTGGGTTTCGATGTACTGCATCTCATCAGTGAGGTGCTCCGACATGGGCGCGAACCCAGGTCGTCCCACTCATGAAGTGTGCAATACTGACGACCTAACCATATGGCCCACGGCGCAATCTATTGGCTATGCCTCGATTTTAAATTCTTATATTTTTATCCAGTTCTACATTCTACGATGTGACAAGCAACGCGTCACTGATGAGATTCAATAAACCGAACCCCACTTTGGGTCTGGCCTTGTCCGTTGTCGATGCCATTGCTCGATTCTATCTAATTCTGGATTCTAGCTTTATCGTGAAAGGTGTATGTAAACGGGTATATATATATATATATATATATATATATATATATATATATATATATATATATATATATATATATATATATATATATATATATATATATATATAAAATGGGTTAATAAATTCCAACGAAAGAAAGATGTATATTTAAATAAGGGAGTAGTCACCAACAATGTGTAATTTTTAACATTATTTTATTATTCCGTGCCTTGGTTTTGCATTGAGAATTATGTTTGGATCATTGTAATAATGTTTCTAAGTCATTGAAATCGTTTACGCGCGTTTCAGACGGCCTGTGATGCATCCTCGTCAGAAATTATTTTCAAATGTGTAAAAATGGCGATTTTCGTAGTTGGTTTGAAGTTTTTCCAAGGGGTGGAGGCTTGTAAGTGTTTATTATTCATTTGTATGCAATAAAAATTCAGCATACCAATGAATAATAAACACTTTATTTTCAGAATTAATCATAAACACGTTGCCACTCAACCCCCACTTAAGACCAATGACCGTTGCCAGCGAAAAGTCGACTGTTGCGATACACCAAATTCATTGGCAATGTTTTTCAAAAATGTGAAAAGTACTGGGAATCTTGGGAGATTTGTTGTCATGCAGACTTCAGAAAACAGAACCGGTTTATATTAGTGAGCACTCTCCGATGATTACCTGTGTGAAAACTCCTAGTGAGATAATAATAATAATAATAATAATAATAATAATAATAACAAAAACAATACTATTGCGACTGCTGTTAAAACTACTACTACTACTACTAATAATAATAATAATGATAATGATAATAATAATAATGTAACAGAGTGCGTATGAACGCATGTGAAGATATCAGCAGCAGCGCCGGAGAAGATGAACGTGTAAAGTTAAGTCGGAGGGAAGAAAAAAAACGCGACCGGATGAAATAATCCTGTGTCTTCGTTGTGGCGGCGAGTGACTTTTAAGCTGATGTCGAGACGGCGGGGTTTTGTTAATCTCATGGCAGACGAAATGAACAGTTAGAAAAACAAGAATCATTGTTTGGAAAATAGTGGTAATGAATGTCTTTTCTGAAAACAGAATGAAAATCCGAGTCAGATACTTGTTTCTTTCCACGCGTTATTTTTTTGTACTTGGGACGAGCGTAACACAGCGTTACAATAATAATAATAATAGAAGAAGAAGAAGAAGAAGAAGAAGAAACAGATGATTAACTGATGGAAAATTGCGCGGGATTATCTGATTGTCCTTGGCAAACACTTATCAGTGAGTTCATTTTCAAAATCTACGTCAGTGGCTATGTACATTTTAGTGTTTAACGTATACAAGGACACTTATATTAAGTTAGTGTTTTAAGCAAACGTGTTTATGATTAATTCTGAAAATAAATTAACTAAAACTGTTTTAAATAATTGCGAATAGTATTATAAGCGAATATAATTTGAAAATCAAACTAAAAAAGCAGTATATTCATAATAATCTGAAAAATTTTGAACGTCCTAAAGCTAAACAAAAGCAACACACAAATACAAAACAGAATTCCCTGCAACGAGGTGGGTGCACTTTCTTACAAAATAATAAACGTCACGTTTACATTATTTTTTAATAGTTTTGTAATAATAAAAACGATTCAAGTACAGTAGAACACAGGGATACGGCATAAAAATTAGTAACAAAATACAGCACAATATATAATAAACATGTATATAATTAAATAACATTAGAAATAACACCTAAGGCGGGGCAAATGCCGTGACCAGGGGCGGGAAAAACATCATATTCCACATGGCAACCTAAAAAAAACGTATCTTAAGGCCACCGTATCCCAGGTTTCTACTGTAATAGTATTTAACATTAAACCTAAATTACTTATTTGTTCCGCAAAAGAGAGGGGACTTTTCTTTTGCTCTCACTGGTTGTGGAGCAGCTACCATGTGCGACCACGAAAAACTTTTGAACTTTTTCCTCAGGAATAGAATCTGGACGCTTACACACTAGTGTCGTGTTATTTGTGAAGTGGCCGATGTTTACACCTAGGCGTCCAAAGTCAAAACCCGTAAATAAGTTCATGCGGACATCGTTTGCACATACATTATCCTGAAGAAAAACCAATAATTATATTGGTGACCAATCAGAGAACTTTCTGAATTTATTCCAAAGTGTACTTTTTGGAGCAAATTTGATCCCTTACAAAACCAAACATTTCTTCAATAAACAACTTGAGCCGAAATTCAGAGACTGAGTCTGTTGGGCTTCGAGCTTGCTGACATGTAAACTCACACATACTCAAACTCACGAAGCGCGACACACACACACACACAGACACACACACACACTGCTGACTATTAACCTACACAACCATTGACATATTCCTACTCTTTATCACTGAACTTCTTTTCTAAGCTAAAAACAATGAATATTGACTTTTATGAACAACTTTCGATGGAATATAATTTATATTATGCAGCGGATTAGTTTGATTACTCTTTGTGAATATATTCTTTCTGAACTCTCATTTTGTTTTGTTCATCGTATATTTCTCTCGTTTTCTAACATCTAATTATACACACTATACATCCTTAAATATCTAAATCCAATATTTCAGACATCGTAAATTTGTGAGCCCTGACAACTGTGTTTTGCATGGTCGAATTCTCATAGAGATAAAACAAAAGAATGCACCCCACCAGGTACAGAGTCGTGATTTTCTTAATACGAGGCATGTCTACTATTAAACCACGTGATCTAATACGTTACATATAATGACCGAAGATACGGCACATGCAATACTGACTATTACGAGTTATTTTCTATTTCCATTCTTGAAGAAATTCTCGAGAAATTCATGAAATTAGTCCAAATGTGACTGTATTTTAATTTCCTGAAAATATTTTTTTTACATTTAAACGTGCAAATAATAGGAAGTGTTTTCACATGTGACATTAATTTTTAAAATTAATTTTTTTTAACAAATTTTCTTAATATTACTGAAAATAATGTTCATATCTTTTTTAACTTTTTCGATTTTCTCATGAAGATCCAAAAATTGAAAATAGTGAATGCTTTAAATTATTATGGTTGTAGCTTTAAAAACTGTTAAACAACTATTTTTCATGTCTATTATCTTAATAATACATACTAGCGGGGCATGTGGAAATTTCACAGCAGCATTTTCCATATGTAATATATTGTTGCTTGGCATTCTGTGGGCGTTCTGTTCAGCATGAATGAAAGCACAATAATATCATTCTAGCCCTTTTATTAAAACTGTATCGCCCCCTTACTAAAATAATAACTTTGGTATATTTCCTGGGCTGATTATTTCATTACAAACACATTATTCAATTAATTCACATTTCATCATTTTTGATAATTATTGAATATGTTATTATGTTCGACAATAATTTTTCATAATTTCAACCCACATTATCGCCTCTCACTTTACTAAAATATCAAAATTGATATATTGTATCGGCTGATTATTTCATAAAAAACACAACTATCAATTAACTCACATTTCATCATTTTTAATAATTCTGTGATATGGTACTCATTTTGACAATAATTTTCCATCATTTAAACTCACCATATCGCACACTTTACTAAAATAATTACTTTGATATATTGTCTAGGCTGATTATTTCATTACAAACACACGCATTAATTAACTCACATTTCATCATGTTTCGTAATTCTTGAATATGTTACTAATTTCGACAATATTTTTTTTTATAATTAAAACCAACGTTGTCGCCCAACCTTACTAAAATAATAACTTTGATACATTTTCCGGGCTGATTACTTCATTACACACTAATCAATTAACCTCCATTTCATCATTTTTCATAATACCCTGGGTATGTTACTAATTTCGCCAATCATTTTTCATAATTTATACCCACATTACCGCCCCCTTCTTAATAAAATAATAACTTTGAAATATTGGCTGGGCTTATTATTTCATTAGAAACACACTAATGCATGAAATCACATTTAATAATTTTTCATAATTCTTGGATATGTTACTTATTTCGACAATAATTTTTCGTAATTTTAACCCACATTTTCGCCGTTCTCTCTTTACTAAATAATAACTTTGATATATTGTCTAGGCTGATTATTTCCTTACAAACACACCAATCAATAAACTAATATTTCATCATTGTTTCGAAATTCTTGGATATGTAACTAATTTCGACAATAATTTTTCATAATTTTAGCACTCCTTATCTCCTTCCCCATTTACTTATATAATAAGTTTGATATATTGTGTAGGCTGATTATTTTATTATAAACACACCAATTAATTAAATCACATTTCGTCATTTTTCGTAATTCTTAGATATGTTACTAATTTCGACAATAATTTTTTATAATTTAAACAATCTTCGTCGCCCTCTCTTGCTAAAAAATACTTTGATATATTTTCTGGACTGATTATTTCATGAAAAACACAGCTATCAATTAACTCACACTTCACCATTTTTCTTAATTCTTGGATATGTTACTCATTTCGACAATTACTTTTAATATTTTAACCCACATTATAATATTATCTGGGATGATTTCATATCAAACACACCACTCAATGAACTCACATTTCGTTATTTTCCATAATTCTTGTATATGTTACTAATGTCGACAATCATTTTCCATCATTTTAACCCACATCATCGCCCCAATTACTATAATAATAACTTTGATATATTGTCTGATCTGATTAATTCATTGCAAACATACTAATGCATTAAATGACATATTATAATTTTTCATAATTATTGGATATGTTACTAATTTGTACAATTATTTTTCATAATTTAAACCATCCTTATCACCCTCTCTTACTAGCATAATTAATGTGATATATTTCCTGGGCTGATTATTTTATTATAAACACACAATCGATTAACTCACATTTAATCTTTGTTCATAATCCTGGATATGTTACTAATTTCGACACTAATTTTTATAATTAAAACCCACATTATGCCTCTCCCTCCTACTTATATAATATATTTGATATATTGTCAGGTCTTATTATTCATTACAAACACACCAATCAAGTAACTCCAATTTCATCACTTTTCATAATTCTTGGATATGTTACTAATTTCGACAATAATTTTCATAACTTAAAACCATTATGCCGCTCCCCTTACTTTAATAATACCTTAAATATATTGCCTGGGCTGATTATTTCATTACAAATAAATCAATCAATTCTGTTTGGTTGGTTGGTTGGTTTTGTTTTACGGCATATCAACCCTTTCTTGGTTATTCAATGCCAAATCCAAAGATTTTGAAGAATTGTTTTAATAGAATATGTTTGTTGTTTTTAAGTCGGTTTCTATTTAACCCATAGTTGGGACCCTAACAAATACTACCACTCCTGGTCAGAGTGGACCTGGGAGCAATGGCAATTAAAGGGTGGCTCCACACTCCCCAAAGCCCGCAAGCTGAGGCTTCACCACTGGATATAGTTTAAGGTCATATCTAGGACTCAATCAATTCAGGGTATTCTCATAGTATATATGTTTCACCTATCTTTTACAATCCCGGGTGACGCCGCATAATCTGCTAATATATATCGTTCACCAATCTCATTTTATCCCGGGTGACGAAGGATATTTTGCTACTATATGTTTTCCACCTATCTCACTGGGCGACGCTTTTTGATAATATATATTTTCACATTTCATTCAATCCCGGGACTGACTTCATGTCCGCCACCCACTGTTGAAAATATACATTAAATAAAGTAATGTTTTAATCGTAAACTGTTTCATCCATTTCCGGGACTGACTTTATATCTCCGAACCACTGTTAAAAATATACACGAAATAATGTAATGTCTAAATAGTAAACTATTTTGGCCATTTCCGGGACCAACTTTATATCCCAAACCCACTGCTAAAAATATACATGAAATAATGTAATATCTAAATAGTAAACTGTTTCAGCCATATCTGGAACTGACTTATAATCCCCGCCTCACTGTTGAAAATATACATGAAATAAAGTAATGTATAAATCGTAAACTTTTTCAGCTATTTCCGGGACCGACTTCTTATCTCTCATCCTACTGTTAAAAATAAACATCAAATAAAGTAATGTTCGAAACGTAAATAGTTACATCCATTTCCGGAACCGACTTCATATTTCCCTCTCAAATTGTAAAAATATACATTAAATAAAGTAATGTGTAATGCGTAAACGGTTTCACCCATTTTCGGGACTGATTTAATATCCCCCACCCCACTGTTAAAAATATACATGAAATAAAGTAATGTTAAATCGTAAACAGGTTGAGTAATTTCCAGGACTGACTTCATATCCCGTAACCCACTGCTTAGAATATACTTGAAATAAAGTAATGTTTAAACTGTTTCAGCAGCGTTTCGAAAGTAATACATAAAAAACATTAATACGGTTAGATTTTAGGCAACCATTGCTTGAATATGAATTTCTGAGTGTAGTATCAGTTTCAGCATTCCAGAGACTTAAATCCCCTTTTTCTTGGTCTTAGTTAATGGAGGAGAAATCCTTCATTACTTATACAATTTTTGTTATTGACCAGAGTTCCCTTTTGGGGAGCTGGTTTCCCCCTAGATTTTTAACCGACCTCATATCCAATTCCGCCCTTGTGGGGAGGCAAGTAAAAAAAAAAATCAGAACGGACATTTTCCAGGGCATTTTATAATTAATCAGACATGACATTTCTAGGGCATTTTGTAATTAAATCAGAAATAACTTTTTTCCAGTTACTTTTTTTAATATTAAAACTTTATTACACTAAACATAGTACCTATTTACAATGCCTCACCACGGGACAGATTTAGACACCATGGTCGTTTTTTAAAGTGGAGAAAAATTGTCTTAGTTATAAAGGATTTCTCTTCCACTAAGAGAGAAGAAATTGAAATGTAACACCTGAAGAACAGATACTACACTTTGATCTTAGCTAAAAGGCCAACTTTGCCTTAAAAGCGACACCAATTTTTCTCCTTTTTTTGTTGACATATTTATGCTTAGGTGTTCTTTTATATTATTTCTGTAGCTAGAACTTCCGGCGAAAAGCAATATGATTCATTATAATGATGCCTTTATTATTCAGAAATTTATGGAAATTATTTTTCAATATTTTTCAAAGTTATCGACCGTCAACTTTTAGTTTCGACTGTTTGTTTATTTCGTTTCTTTTATTCTGAAAATTCCATTAAAACTTCTTATTGTATGAACATCATGTCTCAATTGTATATATTTCTCTGAGGGATTTTTGAAGAATGATACTCTAAAAAGTAATGTCTATCCACGTTCAAAAGTATAAGTGAAGTATTTTTTATAAAACTGTGTAAACTAAAAATTTGAATTTTTTGCATCACCAAGTTTTATAACACTTACAAAATTCAGTTCTTATTTAGAATTCGACTGAATTTAAGAACAGATAATTAAAAAAAAATCTTTGTAATTTATGTGCTCGACAGAGTACGAAAATGCCACGTGCCAAAAATCACGTAAATTTATCTGGTAGTTTTGTTTAATCCTAGAATATCAAAATTTACTATTTTTATAGGTCTTAATTATTTTAAATACAAAGTAAACCTCGGCAGTTGAATTGGATTATGCGAGCTTGTAATTTTTCATATTCTAAAACCATGGCGTCTCGCTTCTCATGAAAGTCTTTTTTCTTATTACAAAATCTTGATTATTTTATACGATTTTTGAAATATGTCATTTTCGTTTTGTGTCGGGTATGTAAGTTGTAAATATTTGTTTGCATTATCTATACTTTTGTTTTTAAGTTAAATTTTAAAAAACTAAACAGAATTAATTCATAAAATAGTTTTTTTGGTATTTATGAAAAATATGATCTGTGCTAAAATGATAATGTTATTATTTAAAAACAAATTTGTAACTAAATTATTTAACTAAATTCTTACAGGGATAGTAAACTTAAAATAATTTGTAACCAATAAAAATGTTTAAAATTAAGAAATACCATCCCTGTCTTAAATTCAACTAAACTATAGTGGCTTTGTGACCAGAAATTCAGAGTTCTTCTAGGGACAACTGCCACGCGTTCAACCCTTAACGACAACAACGCTAATAATAAAATTTAAGTAATATTATTCACAAGATTATCGTTGCAATTCTTAAAACATATACCTTAAACAGTTATTAAAGTCACTATTTATGTTTTTCTTTCTTTTCCAGTTGATTGTAGTTTAGCGGGAGAAGCAAAATTAACAGCTGAGGTCGATGATAATGGGAAACCGATCTTGTGTGAGATCCACCCTGGCGAAAAACCCGGAGAGCACAAGGTCAACTTTGTGCCAATGTCAACACATGGAATCATTCTAAACGTCTATTTTGGAGGTTACCGAATTCCAGGTAGGCAGTAATTCAGAATGATTTTAGAATTATTTACATATTACTCACACAAAACGATTAACATGACGAGCATCAAACTCCACCGCTATAATATAAAGATCCCTCGATGTAAGAAAGCCTTCTACTGTAATAGTTTATTTTTCATTCAAACAGCTACATTTTTTTAATTCTCTCCCGGGTCGCTGCTTCTCTGACTGCGCTAATACACAGAACTTCCAGTATAATCTGAACAGACGTCGCACTGCTCAACGTGCTACATAGTCTCATTGTAGATTTGGTTCAAAATAGTAGCCCATTACGTTTCAAGTTCCACTGTGTCATGTTTGGTTTAAGATATCAGCAACAAAACTATTTCTTTATTACAAAAATCAGAACTTTTCAATTCATTAAATGGTATTGATTGTTTTTTTTTATTCTTTTATGTCCTTGTGTGCTTTTATGTAAATTATTTTTCCTGGTTTTCAAAATATGTTTGAAATATTGCGATTAAGTTTCGTCTTGTTTTTTCTGTTATCATGTATTGTTTTGAGAAACACATATTACTAGTGCATTTTTGGAATGATCAGGCAAATTAATAAACTCAAAAAGAAGGAATGAACATGAAATGGCACCGAATTTAATTCATACTAATTCCCCAAACCAGAAATACAATCACTTTTCCCTGGTTGTACTTGATATTCCCAAAGTTAAATTATCGATGTCAATTATCAGACACAACTTCTCCCGAATACTTTTTACACGAGAAATCCACCAGAGAAATCTTGTAATAGGATTATACAATAATACCCTGGGAGCAGTATTCGCACCAACCATCCATGGATAATAATGTATGGGTCTTACGTTAATGTAGATGAAAAAAGAAATAAGAGACAAATGAAAATATGCTATTCTGAACGTGGAACATAAATACACATAGTTCTCATTTCTCGTTTTAAGCGAGAAACAGGCACCTTACAATACCAACAACAAAAAAGAATTAACGGATATAATTCTTACTCTTTTAGTAAAGTTGTTACGTTCCTGCTTGTTTCGCTGATTCGCCATTAAGGTTTTTAACTTCTCACGATAAAATCATTGCTCTTTTGAGGGGTCGTAATTTTTATTTATTTTTGTTGGTATGTTATTTTTATAAACAATTAAATAATACTAGATACAATGACAAAGCAATTATTATCAATAATCGATGCATATTTTGTTTTACTTTATGCTACTAAAAATAAAATAAAAACCATACCAATATGAATAGAACACTTTGTAAATATGTTTCCTTTACTCCAATGCGATGCTTAAAAGACACATAGTAAAAAGAGAAACAATAATAATTAAATAATAAAATTAATATATCATAATAAATTTATATATAATGATAAATTAATATATAATGCTCATCTCAAAAATAAATTCCAATTAAGGAATAATATATATATATATATATATATATATATAATATATATATATATAGTAATTTATAAAATATATATGGCGATTAAGCTACACTGAATATTCTGCGTTTCATCCACTATAGGATTCGTCAGGCTTATGCGCGAATTCTGTGGTTGCTTCTTGTTTTTATATATGTTGGGGATTTCTAGTTAGCCAATCAGCTTTCTATCGAGAGGAGATTCGAAGTTCCTATCCCTCGCGGTTACCACCTGACGAACGTGAGAGGAATAGTTGGCCGAAACGTTGTGAATAAAAAAAAACAATAAAAGATCAAAAACAACAACTAATAAAGATGAGAATAATAGTCCGAAATAAAAAATAAATTAATAATGGTGATGATGATGATGATGATGATGACGATGATAATTATGATGATGAACATTTTTATTCATCCTCGCAAAAATTGAACACACATCTTTTAGACTTATTTCAGTCTAGTGCAAAGTCACTAATCCGGACATAGGCTCTTTTCTATTGACGATTATGTTCGCAAATTCATTGTTCTTTAATCAGCCTTTTGTCGAACTGCTTTTTGCAGCATGTCCGAGTTATATTAAAGTATTGGATGTCAGTGAGATTCACGCGAGTGGCGAAGGTCTCACCCGAGGAGCAACAGGCAGAGCAGCAAGTTTTGATGTCAAAGCAGTTCGCAGTGCTGGAGAATTATCCGTTGATGTATACCGTAAGTAATCAATACTTTTCAGGCTATTGCAAATAATTATTTACATAAGCATATATACGATATATTTTGCGCTTTCTCATCTCTAACCGAGTTATATTGACATTTGGACCATATAAGCAGCTATTTGGTATCGAGTCGTACAGGTGTCAGACGTGTATTTTTTTTTAGTTTTGTATTAATTTAGTTGTGTTCATCATCATAAACATCAAAGACGTGGCCTCCTTAAAACGATGTTCCTATATAAACTTTCTAACAGAGGATCGCAACCGCGGTCTGCCCATTAGACGTATCGTTTCTCTGGGTCATGTATTGCTTTTATTTATGTATTAATTTATTAATAGCAGTGTGAAAATTATTTTATCAACAGAAACAGTAAAGTAACTCCTTCCCTCTGATAGCCTGTGGGAGATACTTGAGCAAGGTCGAGTACCCAATTTTGTCTCCTACTTGCTGGTGTTAAAATAATTGTCCTAATCAGGGTTCTGGCTATAAGCGAGAATCAGCGCCCTAGAAAGTAGCTGATACTCCGCTGATTTGCCGTCTAGGTACTTTTCTTGAGCCAAAAGCTAAGGGTAATGACCCTGACAGAAACCTTAGAGGATCAGCGCCGCATATTGTCAGCATCATGACACACCAGCATGTAGACACGTCCCGGAGATGGTGAAAGTCTGACCCAGCTATTGACTTAATATTAATAACGCGTGGGGCGCCCCTTCGAAGGCGGAGTTCCGACAAGCACTACGCTACAACCAAGCAAGGAGCCAGTCGTCACGACTGCCATTAGTGCTACTGAAACCATTTCAGGGGGTTCCAGATAACGGACGGGGACTCGTGCATCCCTTACACTTAAAATTCCTTTTAGCACAAGTATCTTCTTCATCACTAACATCCAAGACCTGCGGCGATGGGATATCAGGTGATGGGACCGGATTCGGATAGAGCTGGAATCCTCTCGTTCATTTCCTGCACGTTAGGCGGCCCTGGCAAGATGGTTGCTAAGAGTTTGCCGGTCCTACCAGAGTGACTGAACAGTCCTATTGAGAAACATCACAACTCACCTGCAAATGAAGAGAGGACTGGAAAAGGTGGCCTAAACACTGTTTGTCCAACATTTCTTGGGTGGACAACAGCATCCACCGAGACATTACACTTGCGATCAAAACGTAAAAATAGCAAACAACGACCTCTTAAAATCGCTACCTGGAATATGATAGCCTTCTAGACTCTGTTATAGATACTCAAACTCGGCCTCGCATCGCCCTAGTTTTTACAGAGCTCACCCGATGCAGTATTATTATCGCTGCCCTTAGTGAGACGAGGTTTGCTGGTGAAGGGGCTCTTAAGAAGGTCGGCTGGAGCTACACCTTTTTCTAGAAATGGTCTTCCAGAGGAGACCCGTCGCATTCATGGTGTCGCTTTGCCATCTGGTCATCTCTGCTTCGGCATCAACTCGAGACAACAACTGCCATCAATGAACGGCTCATGACCTGACAGCTTCCACTGACCAAGATTCATTATGCCATCCTTATCAGTGCCTATGCTTCCACGCTTGACTTGAAAGAGGACGTGAAAGACCGCTTCTACAACAACACTGCTACCAATAGGACCACTCATCATTCTACCGGGTGATTTTAACGCCAGAGTTGGCATAAACAATGATATATGGAAAGGAGTCATTAGACAATTTGGAAATGTAAATAGAAATGGTCCCCGACTCCTGTTCCTCTGTGCAGAGCTGGGTCTCACCATTACGAACACCATCTTCCAGCTACATGAAATATACAAGACGCCCTGGATGCACCCAAGGTTCAAACACTAGCAATTTTGTCATGGTCAGATAATGTGACTATGTAATGTGCTCTAAACCCGTGCCATGCATGGTGCTGAATGCTCAACTGATCACCGCTTGATTCGCTCAAGTATGCCGCTAAAAGTACGTCCACATGTTCGTCCGTAGAAGTCTAAACGGCGACTCAAGTCTTCTCTACGGGATCCGGCAATCTCAGGCAAATTGTATTATACCATCGCCGAGTTTCTCCTTGCCCCACTGCTGTCTCAGCAGTGATGACTACTAGCCACATGGCAGAATAGTTAGAAATATCAACTGATCTCCATCGTGCCTCAGAATTCATATTTGCTAATCTTGG